>NW_010973023.1:5398634-5435637 GCF_000737465.1 Haliaeetus leucocephalus | reverse complement strand
TGTTACAAAAATCTCCCCAATGTCCAAAGTGAAAAAGGAAGAAGTGATGGACTTAAATTTGGAAAAGGGATACTTAGATTAGACACTAAAAAAAAGTTTTATAATATTGAGACTTTTTAACAGCAGTGCTGACTGCATAGACTGTGAGGTCAAGCAGTTTCTAATAACAAGTTAGAAGGACCTGAAATGATTTGAGTATAACTTAATGCTACGCTATAATAATACGATTTATTTTTAACTTCAAATCCTCTACTTTGACATATATATATATATATATATATATATATAAAGAAGGTGGATATTTTTAATAATTTAGAAAAAAAAGTAGGCAGATTATTTTTTGTGAGCCTGTTTTCCTTCTACAATGTGAAACCAATTTAGGCTACAAAGCCTAAAATTGCAGATAATACGGTGTAATTGGTTAAACACTCATGAGGCAATTTTGAAACAAAAGACAAAGAGTTCCTTCCCAAGCCCTCCTTCCCCCCGCTCCAGCTATACATAGTTTTGGAGCAGCAGGTACATGGCTCAGCTGCTTGACCAACGCAGACTGGGCAGGCTAATGAGTTTTAGTTAAGAAATTTTTCAGTCTAATTGCCTTGTTTGGAGAATTTGTACAGAAGGACCTCGTTAACTCAGGTTTGTTTGAACCAAGCTCTTTATAACCTTCTAGAAACATTATCTCTCTCTACCAATTGGTCCGCGCATACTGACCAGCATTTGCTCTAATAAGAAATCATGAAAACCCTTATCTGAGCATCGGTGGTGCAAAGACATGGGCTGCACAGCACATCAAGTACAGACACAAGACGACTGCAGAGCTGAAAGGAACTTATCTGTGCACTGAACTCTTGATGCAGGTGCACTCGTAGAGGCGACTGTTCCCAGAGGATGGTAGCCTCCTCCCACACCCATGTTTCACCTAATTAACACTGGCTAATTTGAGGCTCTCCATAACCTCATAAGCATTTTTTGCTGGCTGATGCCAAACCTCTTAACCAGCTTTTGAGTCTTACCAGTAGGACTTAATGTTTCCTGTATTTAACTGAATTCTCTACGGAGAGAAAAATGTTTACGTTTTTTTAAGGTAGCACATTAAAAGCAAAAAAGTCTTTTCTGCTTCTAAATTTGCACTATGCTGATCTCAGGTACAGCACAATATTTGGTCAGAAGACCTCTGCCTACAACTGTAGTTAGGCAGGACAGATTTACAGCAACTGAGAAGCTTATTCCAAAGGAAGAATTAACCAGATCCAGCAAACTTCTATCCCAGTGAAGTGAGATAGTAAAGCACCTTAGTGTCCAGTCACTCCAGTATTCATTTGCCTTCTAAACTGCAGTTCCATAACAGGGTTTTCAGGAGATTTCAGTAGAGATTAAAGTTCACCAATGTTGATTTTCATGATGCCCTCCCAAAACCAGAGGGAAGTTTTGGTTTTTATTTTGCTGCTTTTTTATCATGATATTTTGCAAAGAGCTAGAGAAGGGATGTTTAAACTAAAAGATGATGCTAGCAGTAGAACAATGAGCAGAAACTGGCTGTGACTGAATTTAGGCTAGAGATTAGAAAACACTTTCCAATCATCACGCAGTGAGGTCCTAAAACAGTTCCCAGTAGGAGGAGAAACACATTTCCTCCTTACTGTTGAAAAGAATATCAGTAAGTTTGTGAATCTTATTATACCAGGCAATTACACTGACAGTTGGATTTTTTGTATCTTTGCTCTTACTCTGATTCTTCCAAAATGTGGACCCAGGAGCAATCAGAAACAGTTGAGCAAGGCGTGAGATACGTGGGAGTCTGCACACAGAAATGTCCCTTTATGTGCCTGTCACCACTGCACTCCAGCTGCTTCTGCTCAGTGATTTTTTAGGATACCACTCACAGGCAAGCCTTTTTCACAAAACTTCTGTGTGTGCCACAGAGGAAGTGAGCGACTCTGCTAATTAAGAACTTTATTATGGAGTATGGTAACTTTCAGGTTTTTGAGATAAACTCATTTCAAAATCCCACAAGGCCTTCACTCTTAATTTATTACCTTCATCAATACCATATGTCATGGTTTAACCCCAGCCAGCAACTAGGCACCACACAGCCACTCGCTCACTCCCCTCACAGTGGGATGGGGGAGAGATTCGGAAGAGTAAAAGTGAGAAAACTCATGGGCTGAGATAGAGACAGTTTAATAGGTAAAGCAAAAGCCATGCACACAAGCAAAACGAGGAATTCCTTCCCCACTCCCCACGGGCAGGCAGGTGTTTGGCCATCTCCAGGACAGCAGGGCTCCATCACGCCTAACGGGGACTTGGGAAGACAAACGCCATCACTCTGAACATCCCCCCTTCCTTCTTCTTCCCCCAGATTTATATGCTGAGCATGATGTTGTATGACATGGAATGTCATATATATGGTCAGTCGGGGTCAGCTGTCCCGGCTGTGTCCCCTCCCAGCTCCTTGTGCCCCCCCAGCCTCCTCGCTGGTGGGGTGGGCTGAGAAGCAGAACAGCCCTTGGCTCTGGGTAAGCCCTGCTCAGCAACAGCGAACACATCCCTGTGTTATCAGCACTGTTCTCAGCACAAATCCGAAACACAGCCCCATACCAGCCACTAGGAAGAAAATTAACTCTACCCCAGCCAAAACCAGCAGACCATACCATTCTTCATAAACTATGAACATGAATTTCATGATTTTTAGCCTGAACTAGCTAGATTTCAGTATTTTTTTTTAATATTTATACTGCATTAGAAAGTAAACACAGATATGCTAAGGCTGAATCACAGGATAAATATGAGTCTGCTCCAGCAAGCCAATGGCTCTCCTCCAGATGTATTTAGACATGGATTCTCTTAAATTCAATTATGTGATTTAATAGTAATAATGATACAGGAAAGCTATTATTATCTTAATTTTTTAACCAGCTTAATAAATTTTCACACTCTTTCAAACTATATTAGTGCTAATCTCTATGGCAAAAACCTCAGCCAATTTTTATATTATTTTTAAGAGCAATAATGTACATATAAGTGCTTTAAATCAACCATTTACTTAATTTGCACTACCATTTATATTTCTTTGGTTCCTTACTTCATTGGATTAATAAGATATACATTTCCACGCTGAGCAAAATTTATGCATTTGAAGCCAACATTCTCTTAGGAAAAGAGAAACAAACTTTGTTCTTCATTCTTGGGGTTCTTCAAGTAGAAAACGCTTGGCAGAGCTGGTTTTTTAAAACTCATCTCATTTTCAGAACCAAAATTAAGAATTTCAGTAGACAGTTGAAAGTTTCCTTTAATTGAACATGCGAGAAACACGGCACTGATAGAATAAAATAAGTAACTATGAAGATCACATACTTCTTTCTTAAAAAAAATAAATATAGTATTTCATCATTTCCCAGTAAATACAGAAACAACTACCAGATAAAGAGTCTTAGACAAAATATCAGAAAGTAAACTGCAATATTAATTGGGGAACAACTAAACCTTAGCAAATACTCATTGAGAAGGTAAACTACAAGTCTACTAGAGTTCTGACTCCGTAAGTCACTGGGTTATGGTATGCTGGCACAGCATGGTGATGAGAAACAGGGAAGCAATTCCAACTTACATTATTTTAAAGCAAGTGATTCAGAACACACGTATACTAATCCTGCAGGTCGTTGCTTTTGAAAACCCTTGGTTTCTCAGTGAAGAGGCAAGACATATGGACACTGGCTGAAATTGATGTTCCTGAATAAATAATGCTTCAGAATATAAACCCAGTTTTCTATGAACCTATTATTCTCAAGTGGTAAGATGAGTTACTGAGAGAATTACAAGAAGTTTAATACTCAGATGAAAAGGAAACAGAACAAGTGAAATGAGCCATATTGCCTTATGCAGTCCGAAACTTTGACAGAGTTGAGTAATGGAATGAATGACCTGCTATGAAAATTTCCATTTCTCAGTAACATCAAAGGTGCCCTAACGGAACTGCACAGAGTTTTAAATATCAGATCTGTCTTCAAAAAATAAAAATAAGAACATTACTTACTAGCATCTCTTTATCCTGGTACTGTGAACATTGCTTATGACACATTGAAATAGGGATGTTTACATATTTATCTATAACATTTTTTTGGACTGTTTTTCCCACTGACAATAACCACTAGCAAGATCTTGCAAAGATAAATCAGGTGGGAACTGTATTTACCAACAGAACATATTGCAGATATGTTTCCTAAAATATATTCCATCTTTTTTATGTTCTGATTCTGGTTTGTATCTATTTCCAATCAGAGCACATATCCCATGAGATAGAACCTGGTTGCTGCACAAAATAAATTGAGAGTGATACACAGTAAAACAACAAAATAGACTGGGCTAAAATTTGAAAAACTATCAAAGAAAAATGCAGATACAGGTAAGGTCACATAGTCCCTGCAAATGCACAAATAATTAACATAACAATGATTTTGATCATTTGCAAATTAAACATTTTGTCGCAGGAAGTTTTGTCTGTAACATTTAATATTTCAGGGCTTTGAGGAAGAAGTGGAGGTTGAAGGGCTTTCTAGGGATGTCACAACGTTGGTTTGTTGGAGGGGTTTTGACTTTTTTTTAAGGAAAACCAAAAGTCAATGTATTTCAGATACTGTTACATCATGAATCCATCATGCCTCGCTCTAGCATGCCTCTAGCATTTCCTTTCACAGACTGCAGTGCCATTTTTCTCTTGGAACTCTGATTGTCTCTTCATTTTTCAAGTAAGCATTAGCTCATTGGAGCTATTTGTAGTCCCTTTTCTTTGCAAGAATAAACAGTTCCTCTGTTCTTTCTAATTTCAGGGCAGAAAAAAAGCACTTAAAAAAAAAAGAATATTTGTACATTTTTAACATTGTGTCAGTTGCTATTCACAATTTTAAAATCTTAAGGTCCTTGCTCTGGAGTCATCCCCTGCAAATCCTTTATGTTATTTAAAATTTTGTTAATGCTAATTATGCTAACATAATTACCAGTAATTATTTTTTTCAGGCATTTCAGAACACTGAATACATGAAGAAGCTAATGTTTATCCAATCAGGCAGACTCATAAGCAGTTTTACTTCACCACAATGGTATTTAGAGGTTATTAACTTGTTATGAAATATCCTACAGCAATATTCACAATTAAAATGGAAATCCAGCTTTTAAAGATAATATTTGGAGTATTCTCTGCCCTCCAAATTATATAGTAGGTAGGTATCAATTCCCCAAACTATATGTTTCTACTCTTTGTACAACATGCAATACATAAAGAAGTGTTTCAAGAAGTAATTAATCTTTTCCCTGGCGATCTTAGTGCATTTTTTCCTGAAGTTCTCAATGTTGGAAAAACTTCTGATTTTAGATTGTCCTGTTAGGTTTTACAGAATTAAATCAAACAAGAAATGCTTTTTTAAAGCATTTTAAAATTGAATATGTGCCTTTTAAATTGGATTTGCATGAAAAAAACATTGAAAAAGCCATGTTTCCCTACCAGTGGTTTTAAGACTAACGTTGCTTGAAACAGCTATCCACAAAATGAGAAGAAAAAAAGATCAAAATCTTTTTTTGGCAGATAGAATGCTGAGAAACATTACATTCCACATCACCACTGATACTGATCTTTCTTAGAAATTAATTACATTCTTTTCTAATAGATCTTTTGGCACGTGATTATAGAAAAAAATAAGCTATACAGGTAGTGCTACTTGGCATTTTCAAAATAACATTAATTACTTGCTTCTGACTATGTGTATATGCTCTTTTAATTTTCATGATAAAGTAAACCACAGAAATAGTTTTTAAATATGAGGAATTTAAAACATCACTTCTTGGAAAAGAATCACTATAGAGGTGAAAGAATCCATATAAATCAGAGACACAAATTTTCCTTTATAATTAAACCTAGATATAACTAGATAGATAGTTCTGAATGAGAAATACTGTCTTCTCCACCTCATTTTTTTGAGAGAAGAGCATTATGGACTTAAAAAAAATATTGAGAGATGTATGTCTTTCCCAGTGTTGACAAAGTGTGCATTGGAAGAGCAGAAGTCTTAAGAGAACAGCTTAACTTTTATGAGATTTTTTTTTCCAATCAATGTGACAGGATCTCAAAACCTCAGCTAATCTTTGTCAAGCACTACCACCTGAGCACGTAATCCAGAAATATCTGCCTGGATATTACAGCAGCACAAATCTGAACAAAACCATTAGGCCCAGTTCAGACTCAAAGAGGAATATAATATTGAAGCAAAACTTAATCCAGAACTAAACTCTGCATCTTTTTGTTTGTTTACCATTTGAAGGGCTGCAAAACCCAAAGTGGGTTTTTCCCCCTTAGTAACAGCTTTTCACTTTATGTCCTTAAACAGACACTTTTGTCTAAGGAAAAGCCTCTCTAGCCACAGAGTGGTGAAGGCTGGAACAGCATTCAAGCAACTATTTTTTAAAACACTGCTTTTCCATTTTTTTTTTTAAAGAGTTTTCTTCACTAGGCTCTTGATTTTTTCAGTATCAGTGAGAGACCATTAGGCTAGACCTTCTGTGAGATCCACTATGGCCTTTTTAATAGTCCTTATTTTCCTGTATTACCATAGTCTTCTACAGCACGTATGAAGTAATCCATTGCATTGAACAAATTAAAGCAAAACCTCTTCAATTTTCAGCAAGAAACAGGCTGTCCTTTTTTCACCTTCTATAAAATGGGTTTACACCAATTTCATTTTTGTCCTCAGTGAAATGAAGCACTCATCCTGGAAGACCCTGTGGCATCTTCTGGAAAACAAGATGACTGTGGAAGCATTTTCTCAGCAGACACGTCCGACCCTTTGCACGCAAGATACTGTACTTTGTGAAACGAGAGGTATTATTACGCACCATGAACATCTGAAAATAGTAGTATTCTAACACCTCCAATACGAAGAGCCAGCTGGAGATGCATATAAATATCCGTGGTGGGTTAACCCCAAACTGGGAGCAGGGCTGAGGGAAGTGAAAACCTGGTTCAGATCTCGCCTCCCAAGGGCACCCAAGCCGAGATCTGTGTCACAGGTGCACAGGTATCGTACTGCCTGTTTATCTACCCTGCTGGTTTATCTTTTCCCTCCTTGCATATCTAACCAACGTTCCTGCAAGTTGGCAGGATTGGATAATGTTCCCCGGGTTGCTGGCTGAACAAGTGTTTTATAGGGGGTTCCTAAAATTTGAACCTGGCCCTTGCTGTTGCCAATCAAGGCCTAAAAATGAGTTGAATTAATACTTTATTGCTTTAGAATTATTTTCTTTAATTGCCTTTTTTTCCCCTTTCCTTATTTTCTCTTTTCTGCTAGGGTTCAATTTTCTTCCCATTGAAGTTAATGATAAAATTAAATTGATGTAGTCTGTACCAGCTCAAACTCCCAGTGAATATAAATAAAGTTCAGACTTCACATGCTCTCATCACGCTTTTTAATATCATTCATGAAAAATAATCTTTTTTCTGGATTCATGCAAATACCTCTGCCCACCAAGGTACTATTACTGAATTCATCAATTAATTTGCCTGCTCAGTGACTTAAAGTTAAGCACAAATGAAGGAGCATATATGAAAGGCAGAAAGATCATAAACATCTATGAAAGATCATGGAATTCATAACTCTAAGATACAGTGAAATAATGATACTGATATATGCTATTATCTATATTTATGCTAGCCTGTGGCATTTCGAGTTATGAGTACACTGTGTTTTCTAAGTATTTATTTCATACAAAAAAGAGTCATAATTTTATAAAAATGAAACATGCCTGTAAGACAGATCAGATGCTGTGAGCGATAAATAAACTTTCATGCCAAAACCAAGAACACCCAAGGGAATGGCTTTCTGGACTAAGCCCTAGCAAAGGAAAATGTTTCTCTAAGGGAAAAAAAACAGTGCAAAATACAAAAAAAATCCTAGGAAGCTGGTCTGAAGAAAGCCATCCCAAACAAGATGAGATTGCCTCATGTTTTAACACAAAGTGAAGTTTCTGCAGTTTTGAGCAGAAGACAAATACTCCTTGAGGAATTGCATCTCCTATTAGTCCTCCCAGAATTAAGTTCGAAAGAATCTTTCATGTAAGGGGATATAGCTCCATTCAAGCTGTAAGCCAATAATGAGTTCATCTAGTGTTAAGGCTGTTAATACAGTATGACAGTATGGGAAACACATTAAAGCTGTAGATTTGTCTTTTAATTGCAGTAAAGCTTTTTACAGAAATATTTAAAAGTATTTAACAAATCCTTAGTATAAAAGTAAAGTGACCATTTTTGCACCTTCTTCACTCCCACGCTCTCTTACATCTGAAAAAGACAGAGTTGATTTTCAAGCAGTTTGGACAAGGTGAAATCAGGTGAGAATTATCACATATAAAACAATGGTTTATTAAATGTACAGAGCACTGCATTTAGAACTCAAACTTATAAACAGCAAATCAATTAGATGTGCAAAGCTGACATGCATTAAAGCATCATCTGCATACTTTTCCGTAGAAGTAGAACGGCCTTATTTCACAGGGCTTTAGTTTTTGTTGTCCTGTTCCAAGACAATCCAACAGCATTTACACTATGCATACCATCCACAGTCCAACAGAGCTGTTGGAAGGAAGAATTTTGATTTAAACACTCAACTAGCCAAAATTTTTGAAAAAAAATGCCCTTAAATAGCCTGACACTTTACTATTAGTACTAATATTTATCAAGAGTACTGTGAATAAAAACCATAGACTATCCCTATGAAATTCTCATGGATAGACCCATAAAGTTACTGCATACCCCACCTATGCCTCTACACATTATAGAAGATCTAATGATCGACTGTGGCAAGTTGGAAAAGTGACAGCAGCCACACTCTAGCTCCCTGGTGAGAGTGACCTGGTGAAAGTGTAACTGGCTTCTTCGTTAGTGAAACCCGAAACAACAGAGTTGCAACTAGAAGTAAGGCTTTTGGGGAGAACTGCAGTATCTTGTTGCTTGAAAGACTATTGTTTGTTTTAAATAAAGTCAATATTATAATAGGAGTGAATTAACATACTGTAAGACTAAGCTTCATGTGTCGTCTGTTGAGCTGAAGCACAGGAGGTAAGATCACAGTACTTCTGAAGAACAACATCTGTGTTGACTCTATTCTAACTTGACACCCCTAGTACTTGATCTCAGCTTTTTACTGATGGACACTACATACAGGGGGGACAGGTAATGAAAAAAGGTTTCAATTATTTTTTTGCCTAGTGTTCTTCCTCCAAGACTAGGACAGTGTTGTCCCCTTCCCAACAATCACTTATCATCAAGGGTAGTGAAAGCGTTGCAACTGGACAATAAGCTACTTCAGTCATTAAATTACTTACAGAATAGGAGCCCTGGTAAATCACAGAAGAAAATAATTATTTTCCCATGGAATTATCAGGCAGAGCAATAAAAATTCCACTGTTTTGTCTAATTTCTTACAAGTATAGCTCAGGTTTCTCTCCTAGTTAAAGTTCCCAGCACAATCCATTATAAGTTTAGGTTCTGATTGCAAGATTAAGATTTTTCAACTAGAAGAGAAAAAGAGCTGGAAGCAGACAGAAAAGACAAGTAGCCCCAAGTGAAAACAGAGACCAACTGGGTTACGAGACTGACTTTCAGCAGGATTGGCAGGGTTGGACAGTTTCAGATGGTAGACTAGGAGCTGAAGATGAAAATAGGAACAAAAAGCCGTTTGGAGGTACAAGACCCAACTGTCATAACAGGAAACTAGAACAAGGTCAGGATGGGTCTGTACAACTCTACCACATGCAAATACTAAATATTGAGAAACTTGAGGTCTTCTTAACTGGGTCGTTATTAGATCACATCTGCTTACCTCTACTCAAGCATTTTGCAGTTCCTTTTTTTAACAAAAGAAACCAGAGAAATTAGGGCTTGAACAGACACAAGATTTTCAGCCCATGCCCCCAAAGCAAGATCACTGTATCTGAACTGTCCCTGGCAGACAAGGTACATGCTGTTCTTAAAAATTTCCAATGATGGCCGCTCCATAGGCTACCTAGGCAAGATTTTGGGGGTTTTGACACTATGGGATAAGATGTCCATGAGTAAGGTGTCACTAGACATCTGATGAAAGGCTGAAGAAAGCCTATGGAGAAGTTTGTTTACACTGGAAATGTTTACTATACATTGAAAATTGAAAATGTAATACCAAGACACAAACCAAAAGATTTTAACCCCAGCAAGAGAAACTAGAAGCTTTTTGCCCTGAAATGAAAAGGTGAATTCAAGCAACAATAAAATAATTTCTATTTTAAATGTGCTATTGTCCTGTGAGTCATCAAGCAAATGAAAAGCATTTCACCTGAATTTTCTGACAAAGTCTTTATCCTTATATAGGGAATATTTTTCTACTATGAAAACACCGAAATGCTAGCAAGTCTTGTAAACTATTGTACAACTGTGGCTATTTAATTGTTACTTTAACAGCTTAATATCTTAAAATTTAAAGTACCATGTAAATTGCCTATTGAATTACTGTCTGATGGTTAAAAAGACTTTGTAATTCCTCAATAGTCTTATTTCTCATAGCTGGCCTTTGTAATCTTGGTGAGTTTTTAAGTTGTCAGTAAATGCTGTTACTGCAGAGTACTTCTACTTAGGGCAAACTATGTTCTCTGTTACACTCACTTATTTCCCATCAATTTTAATGAATATAATGCATGATCAAAAATCAGTCTTCCTAATGATGACTCGTGGCTTCAATCCACTACGATCAGCTTCTGTGAGTATAAGCTTTTAAGTATAAGGGAAACTTTTCTAACACTTCTTGCAGGAAATGGAGATACCATTTATCCTATCTGTGCTGATACAGCCTGCAAGTGTAGCTAAACAATTAAGGACATGAAATTAAGCTACAGTATTCGTTACTAAAAGGTATCTCTAGCCTTTGATAACTTCACTGAGCACCAGTTATGAAAAATCATGGGATTTGGAGAATGCATTAATTACAGTGAGAAGCTGATGAAGGTGAAAAAATTTGGAAGCCTTTCTCATATCAGTGTCATCAGAATAAATATTTCAAATATTTTGTTTGCACCTGAGAAAACATACATAGCGTATTGCTAATTCTCAAATGGTTTCCCTCATGGACATACGTGTGCTAATACAGGTGATGCATCAGGTCAGTTTTGCTATTCACCTAAAAACTATGTATTTCACTTTGCAGACACAAAATTACATTTAATGATTGAAGAGTAGTTTAAATTAAGACCATGACCAGTGTTTTTTACATCATTTAACAAAACAGCACTTAAACAATTTTGCTAGCAGAGAAGTACATGGCAAGCAGCCAAAGAACTATTTTAATTTTATTTTCTGAATAATTAAAAAAAAAAACCTACAAGCCACTTAAATTTCTAAAATACCACCAAAGAAAAGCACAAAAACACCACCCCAAAAAATTTTTTCCTCCTATTGCATCATTATTCCAGAAGCAAGTGAACATGGAGGTGCGAAAAGTTTCAGTACATGAAGTCTAATGGTATGCAAACACTTGCCCTCTGACGCCCAAAATATTCATTAGTTCCTGTTGACTGGCTTAGCCAAATCACAGAGGATGTTACAGCCAGTATTTCCAGTTTGCTTTCAATGTCATCTTACAGAAGCAAAAGTTTGTTTCAGGACCAAAATACTTCATACAGCAATCTTCAGTTCAAATTGCTATTTTCTCATGAGATATATTCAAGAAACTTTGAGTGGTAAACATTTAAAGACATAATTTCCTCTTACAGCAAATATAAACAGTATTAAGGTATCACTTTAGAATCAATTTTTAATAATCACCTCAGTATGTAAGTACTCTGGCATAAAAATTAATCATAAAAATTTTTCATGAATCACAAATCCAGAAAAGCAATAACCCCCTGAAGCAACATACTTCCTGAATAATAAAAAAAGAATTAATCAATGCCATTATTTATATAGCTGTTATTAGGTAAGTCAATAATAAGATAGAAAATCATAACAGTTGGTAAGTTTGGGAAATCTCTAAATGCACACATGATTGCAGTTGTGCCAGGAAGATATTACTCAGTACTAGCTCTCATTCACAATAAATTTGAAACATTTTTAGCTGAATTAAAATAATTTGTGGGCATGGCTTGTCACTCACTATAAATCAACAACTCCCTGGAAAGAATATTCATTTTTTATATACAGGTTTTCTCTAATCAAATCACTTTTTTTCCTTTATATAGTAACAGCTGAAACTGCAACAACAATAATGGAAATTTACTGTATATATATACAGGGGAACTAGGCTTTTGTTCTTTTTCTTCTTTTTAAGGAAAGATGTAGGAATAGCTTAGAATGATAAACTCACTGATAATATGCCATCCCCCTACACATCAGAGAATGCTGATGATCTTTCACGTTAGAAAAAGCACTCTAACTCAGTTTGGGACAACTTCACATTTTTACAGCAGGAGTTATTTTTAAATAGCACAGTCAAAATACACAGCTTGATATTGCGTTGTTTTAGTACTTAACAACTTCATGTCAAAGGTCTGACCTTGCCAATGAATATTCTTCTTAAGGTTCAGTAGTTCTTGGAAGATGCTAAGGATCAGCAATATGGAATTTTGTAAACGTTGTAATTATTACCTTATCACTAAACTCAAATAAGTCGTCCTGTCAATGAATATTGGCTCAACTTCTCATCTTAGATTTGGCACCTGATTTGTAAGGCTGCCCTAAACCTCACTGTTCTCATTTATGTTATGCAGTGCCTCTTGTGAGTTCTGTGTCAGCTACAGAGTAGAATGTGCTATGTTCACATCTTGTGCTCAAATGTTTGTCAGCTCTGCCTTTTCCAAGATGACAAGGGAGGAACTCACTTAAGCGAGTTCTAGCAAACTTGTGCATGGAAGAGCAGAAACAACAGAGAAAATGCCCTGAAAAATTTTCACTCTGGCATGAAGAATTTGGGAATATACAATGTTAAAATAAAGATGGTCTTACTTCTAAGACTTCCTTGTTGCTGCATGCCTTCAAATTATCAAGATGCATTAGATCTCTTACTGTGTCACCTTCCTGGAGTGCTTACTCTCAGATTACTAAAGAAACTGTAACCCTTAGAAAGATGTAACTTCAACTGTAAACCCCTACGTATCAATTTGTTAACTAATCCATGTCATTAAGGCCCCCATTCCTCAATGAATTCTTCTCTAGGCAGACCTCTAAGTCCTTAGGAGAACAAGGATATGCCATGCAGACCCCTGTGCAGGACTGGGTATGAGTTTTTCTAGTTTCAAAAACCAAGAATCTAGCTTACAAGCAACCATGCCCTTTATAGGTATGCAATTTTTTGTGCTACAAACTATATATATAGAAGAGTTGTTACACATATATACATTGTTATGTCATGCTTCCTTACTTAAGTGACTTTTGACTTCAATTTTGGAACAGAAATTCAACACCAGAACTAAGGATTGTTGTATCATCTAAGTCTGACACCTATAGCTACATAAATATTATTACATTTCATGTTAAAGTTCAGGATATCTAAGGCTTTTCATTGGGAAATGGAAAAAGAATGAATCCCCAATTCACTATGATATGGATAGTCCTTTATTACCCATCTCTAACTTGCTAGGATTGGCTTTCTCTGTGTAAAAGGTATGGGTATTTCTTCTTTAATAGCATTAACCATCTAGTCCTTCTTTTATATACACTGAGCTACAATTTTAGAAAAGCAAGGGCTACTGAAGTTGGGTAGTTACCTAGAGTTTTGTCAAGGGGTGTCACGTTAGACCATATTCTCAAAGAAAGATTCAAGGAAGACTTACTGAAGGCTACAACAGCTGTATAAATAGAATATTTTAAAAATATAATTTTTTAGGTGCATGATGAATTATCATAAGGAAAATAAATATTGCCTATTGCCTGTAAGAAAAAGATTAGCAGGGTGCTTTGCTCATTCAATGCAAGATAAATCTGATTGGGATATTACTACACAATAAGCACACATTAATAGAAATAGCCTGAAGAAACTACGGGAAAAATTCAAATCCTTGATAACAATCAGCACTGAAGGGAAAATTAGTTGATCTGTCTTCTTTGGGTATAAAACATGTTAAACGTTCCAAATAATAATTGCCATGGTGCCTAAAAAATCGTTGCCCACAAAGCTTTGAAACAATGCTTTTGGATGTGATTTTCTAAGTAAGTTTTGTAACTGGTAAGAAAGTAAATCCAGTGAATCTTATCTAAAGAAACAAAAACAATTTTCCCTTCTTAAGTAATATGAAAGCTTATTACATTTTAGCCCTTATAAAAGCATTTTCAAACGTCTTCTAACATGATTGATCAGGCTGGCTTGGAAGATGCACAACAGGCAACAGTTAGATCTTTCTACATGTCATCTATTATTCCAATATCTTTAAAATTTATGTTCATTTATTTTCCCATAATTACAGCCAAAGTGATCAAATGTTATTTTGTGAAAAAAAATAGGTCAAACCCAAACAAGTGCTGAGGGCCTTTAAAAGACGTAATTGCTCTGCATGAAACCAGTAGTGACTTCCTTCCACAGAGTGACAGCCACTGAAGGACCAGAAGAAGAGAGATGCATTTTGTTTGATAGGATTCTGGAACTTCTGACATTACCCATATGCTCTCTTCCACTGAAATGAGGAGCCTATTAGTCTGGGATAAGAAGGGCTGAATAGTCATACATGCAAATGATTACTGGCATACTTACAGACCTAGAAACTTTAATGATCTCCTTGATGAAAATCACCGAGAGATTCAGCAGAGTATCTCCATAGTGCATTAACTTTAATAAATTAGAGATAATGCATTGTGGATTTATAGTATCTCCGGAGTCTCCTTATGTTACATTGTTAAGATCTCTTCAGAGCAAGTAACAGAATAATGATATGAAATCTCCTGAGGCACTGAGGAATATCATTGGACATACCTGGATTCAGTCTAGACTGTTGTCAAGGAAGACCAAGTCAACATTTTTCCATAACTAATTGCCTGACTTTTATAAAATGTCCCTCTAAAAAAGGCTATAATGTCTGAAAAAAAAAGATACACAGTGGTAGTTCCAGAGGGAGACATATGTCAGAATAAAAGACTTTAATTTGCTTCTGGGAATATTAGCTCATAAGATCCTACCCTCGGGCAGATCAACCCTCCCTCCCAACTTGGTGCCGTCAACAAACTTACTGAGGGTGCACTCAATCCCCTTGTCCAGATCACTGACAAAGATATTAAACAGAATTGGCCCCAATACTGAGCCCTGGGGAACACCACTTGTGACCTGCCACCAACTGGATTTAACTCTATTCACCACAACCTTCTGTGCTTGTCCATCCAGTCAGTTTTTTACCCAGCGAAGAGTACATTTGTCTAAGCCATGAGCCGCCAGCTTCTCAAGGAGTATGCCACTAAAGACAGTGTCAAAGGCCTTGCTGAAGTCCAGGTAGACAACATCCACAGTTTTTCCCTCATCCACTAGGCGGGTCACCTGGTCATAGGAGGAGATCAGGTTGGTCAAGCAGGACCTGCCTTTCATGAACCCTTGCTGGCTGGGCCTGATCCCCTGTTTGTCCAGCACATGCCGTGTGAGCGCACTCAGGATGAACTGTTCCGTAATCTTCCCCAGTACCGAGGTCAGGCTGACAGGCCTGTAGTTCCCCGGATCCTCCCTCTGACCCTTCTTGTAAATGGGCGTCACATTGGCAAGCCTCCCATCATCTGGGACCTCCCCTGTTGACCAGGATTGCTGATAAATGATGGAGAGTGGCTTGGCAAGGTCCTCTGCCAGCTCCCTCAGTACTCTCGGATGGATCCCATCTGGTCCCATAGACTTGTGAGTGTCCAGAGGGTGTAGCAGGTCATTAACAATTTCCTCCTGGATTATGGGGGTATATTCTGCTCTCTGTCCTTGCCTTCCAGCTCAGGGGGCAGAGTACCCTGCGGATAACTGGTCTCACTATTAAAGACTGAGGCAAAGAAGGCATTAAGTACCTCAGCCTTTTCCTCATCTCTGGTGGCAATGTTCCCCTCTGTATCCAATAAAGGACAGATATTCTCCTTGGCTATCTTTTTATTGTTAACATATTTGTAAAAACATTTTTTGCTGTCTCTTACAATAGTGGCCAGATTGAGTTCTAGCTGAGCTTTTGCCTTTCTAATTTCCTCTCTGCATGACCTAACAAAATCCCTGTACTCTTCCTGAGCTGCCTGCCCTTTCTTCCAAAGATGGTAAACTCTCCTTTTTTTTCTTGAGTCCTAGCAAAAGCTCCCTATTCAGCCAGGCCGGTCGTCTTCCTTGGCGGTTCGTCTTGCGGCGCATGGGAATAGCCTGGTCCTGAGCCTTTAAGATTTTCTTCTTGAAGAATGTCCAGCCTTCCTGGACCCCTTTGCCCTTCAGGACTGTCTCTCAAGGGACTCTCTCAACCAGTGTCCTGAAAAGGCCAAAGTTTGCCCTCTGGAAATCCATAGTGGTCGTTTTGCTGACCACCTTCCTTGCCTCACCAAAAATTGAGAATTCTATCATTTCATGGTCGCTAAGCCTGAGACAGCCTCCAACCATCACACCTCCCACCAGTCCTTCCCTGTTTGTAAACAGTAGGTCTAGCAAGGCTCCTGCCCTGGTAGGCTCACCTAATAGGTAAAAGCAAATAGGTAAAGCAAAAGCTGCGTGCACAAGCAAAGCAAAACAAGGAATTCCTTCCCCACTTCCCATGGGCAGGCAGGTCTTCAGCCATCTCCGGGAAAGCAGGGCTCCATCACACCTAACAGGGACTTGGGAAGACAAATGCCATCACTCCAAATGTCCCCCCTTCCCCCTTCTTCCCCCAGATTTATACACTGAGCATGGAGTTGTATGGCATGGAATGTCATATATATGGTCAGTTGGGGTCAGCTGTCCCGGCTGTGTCCCCTCCCAACTACTTGTGCCCCCCCAGCCTCCTCGCTGGTGGGGTGGGCTGAGAAGCAGAACAGCCCTTGGCTCTGGGTAAGCCCTGCTCAGCAACAGCGAACACATCCCTGTGTTATCAGCACTGTTCTCAGCACAAATCCGAAACACAGCCCCATACCAGCCACTAGGAAGAAAATTAACTCTATCCCAGCCAAAACCAGCACAATTGCTCACAGAACCATATAATCCAAAAGCTGCCTGCACGTTTGTGAACTTAATGCAGCTGTCGTTTCATGATGAGCTCAGCCAACATCGAGATCTGCTCGGACTCCTTTTCTTTCTCAGTTGTTCTGTGAAGTCCTTTACACGAGTGCTAGGTCAGATCAGCTTGCTGAGACCTGGCTCAGTGAAGTTGTATCTGTTTTGAGCAGGGGGTGCAGCCAGTCTGCTCAGTTAGTTTTCAGTTACTGGCTTCTCAAGGATTGAAAGGGACGAAGAAAAAAAGATCAGAGTCTATGACAGAAGGATGGGGTTTGCCCTTTTCAGTAACAGCTGATTGTGAAACCGCACCCTCTTTCATGGGAATTTTACTCTCCCTTTATGGGGACCAGGACTTTATATGGAAAGTCTACCTTTGAATCATGTTCATTGTTTAGAATCTTTTCCGATCTCAGAATAGAAGATATGTAATTTGCACTAGCAAATTAAAGGAAAAACCAAATAGAGCAAAAATAGTTAAGAAGTGGTAACTAAGAGTGAATTTGGAAAGTAGAGGGGAAAAAAAAATCAAAGGGGCAAAAATAATATCCCAACTAGATGAAGCATGCAACACAATACAAAGGTTGTTTTTTTATGTATAACCTGAAATAAATTGTTTTACTTTTCCATAACTGTAAAACATTTTCTATGTGATAAGGATAAATGCAGTAAATTCTACTGCATAACTGGTTATCAGAGGAATGAGTTACTTTTCTATGCCCACACATCATTTACTTTCAAATAATTCCCAAAAATCTAATTTGCCTCTGCTTACAGTGTATGGCATAGTTTTTTCAGTGTTCTAGCATGCTCATGGTTCATGAGTCACACAGACTAAAACATGATAAGA
The DNA here is from genome assembly GCF_000737465.1 of Haliaeetus leucocephalus. Taxonomy (NCBI): domain Eukaryota; kingdom Metazoa; phylum Chordata; class Aves; order Accipitriformes; family Accipitridae; genus Haliaeetus; species Haliaeetus leucocephalus. The sequence continues at coordinate 5,417,601 of NW_010973023.1, read as the reverse complement.
AGCAGGTCTAAAAGATTAAATCTGAGTAATTAAATTAATGCACTGTAATTACAACTCTGACCTTAAAAATCTTGCAAATTATTCATACTCTTCAATTTTTATGTTGAAGACAATGTCCTAATATCAAAGTCCGTCATACGTTAACTTTCATTATAAGCATAATTAATGATCGTCCTGTTGCTGAAGATCAAGTTGACAGGAAGTTGCCTGCATTGGCTGAGCATGAATTGCCTTTGAAGATATGACCAGCTTAGCCATGCTCTTTTTCTAATGATATTTTACATAATTCTTATTATCGTTGCTTTAAGCAGAGACTGGAATCTTCTTTACGTGAGCACAAGAATGACCAACGAAGGAAAAGAGGAAAAAGAGACAGAGAAGTTAGGCTATATCTGATGATATCAAAAAGGCATCACGTATTCCTGCGAAAGTGCAGTGACACCCCCAGCATCTACGGCCGCAGCACTGAGGTATGCTCTTGACGCCCCAGCCAAGAACACACACTCCTGTCTCCAGACAGCAGCACCTAGGGCCTGGGTGGATGGTTTGGGTTGACCACTGTCTTAACTGTCCCACACATCCAGCTGCCCAGGAGCCTTGTTCAACAGCCTCCTTCCTAGGACTGACTTTTTGCCGCCCTCTTCTTTAAGCGACCAAGCTGCTCAACATCTATTTGTCACAGGTTTCTCAGCTTTAGCTATGACATACGTTCAGAGGTGATGACTACAATTAGTGAGATGCCCAAGATCTACCTACTTCCTCCATGAGATGATTAGGCCAACTAGACTGTGTGTTTCCTTGATCCCTACTGCAGTCCCGTAATACAAGTCATTTTAGCTAGCTTGTCTGGAAGGCTGGATATTTATAATTGAGTAGAATGGCCTGTCACAATGATATTTATTTCTATATAATCTGTAATTAAACAGCCAGATTTTTTTGCCAAAGATATAGGAAGAATTTACATGCAGCCAAAATTTAAAAAAACCCACCACAAACAAACAAAACCCCCCCACCTCCTGTATAAATGCAAAGATTTCCCTTATGCTTCAGAAAGTCCCAGAGAAATAAGGATTTATCTCATTCCTAGTCATACTTTACTGGTCAGCTTTTGATCTCAGACCCAGGTCAGTCCCTCTTCTATTCATTCTCAAATGCAGCTCTTATTTTGTCATAGCCAGCTCAACAGCTGGCTGCACAGTGAGGAGGTCCCACGTGCTGGGCTCAGGCTGCACTGGCCCAGACTGGGATATGCTTTGCTGTCCTGCTGAGTTTCTAGGCTGACATATCTGGCTGTTGCCGTGCCTACACAGCACATCTGACCATGTTTGTGACCAGGATGAGATTCCCGTCTCTCCAGGAGAGGGACAGAGCAGGCAGAGGGAAAGAGAGTGTGTCTAGGACTTCCCACGTACCCCTACCCTTCCCCATGTGCCCCTCAAGCAGAGCTCGTGTGCTCCCAACCCCTAAACCTTGACTCCCAGGTTCCCAACAGATTTCTGCTCCTGCAGTGGCTGGTGTTTGAGGAGACATAAAAAGTCCCTCCAATGGATCCTGAGATGCTGGCAGCTGAACAACAGCACAGGGTGGGCCTTTCATGTTACCAGTGGCGTGACCTACAAGAAAAGTCCTTCCCTTATTTCCTCAGCTTGCCCTGGCTGAGGCTGTGGATGATGAGGCTTGACACAACAGTATCAAAGGGTGAGGACAGACTACTAATTCTAACAAGAAACTACCACCAATTACCAGAACGTACGTGACAGCCTCTACGAGTCTCACTGCAATCTTTACATTAGCAAAGCATGTACCAATTCTAGTGGGCCACCATCAAGTTTTTCAACTATAACTTGAACTTCTTTCCAAGATCAGTGAAGCCACCCTCCATCCACCTCTGGTGAGATAACCATGCATTACCAAAAAAATTACCCCTAAACTACCCTTTAAATATACTGTTAAGATTTCCTTAGCAAAGGCCCAGCTGGACCACAAGCACACAGAGCTGTAGAGTATTTATACAAATAATGGGTGGGCTACTTTGATGCCTTTTAGATAGGGGATGGCAAAGCAGGGATTGCTTGGGTTTTGGTTTCAGGGGAAGCTGTTAAAGTATAGAATTGATGGAATACCTTCAGAGGATTATGAGAAAGGCTGGTGTAGATGAGCATCTATGAGACGGCAGAATACAAGTTCTCAGCAGCCATTTCTCTGTATTTGAGTTTCCCCACCAAAAGAGCCGGAGCGTACCCCTGAGCTGTCACCGAGCAACTGGGCAACTACACACAGGATTAGGTGCAGCCACAGTTTTAAAGTTGCTCTCTTACGGCGTTCATTTGTGTTTATAGAATATAGTTATCATTGTAGTTATATCACAGTATACAAATTATTGAGGTCATGCATGAACATGCAATTATTTGAGTTAAAAACTAACCTTTTTTAAAAAACATGGTTGGTTTGAATCTAATAAATCATGAGTTGTGCTTAGTGAAGAGATTTCTATAGTAGTGAGCTACAGTACTCTTCATTCATATTTCACTTCTCTAAAATGCTTTTTATAAATTATGTTAGTTTTCCCTTGCAGTAGAACTGCTTAACTTCTACTGATCAAATGAACTATTTTCCCCCATTACTTATCCCTGTTACCTGAGATTGCCTGATAACTTCTCTGGAAATAACATAATAATTAGCCTATTTTTAATAGCTATTTACTGGTACATATAATATAATTATGGCATTATTAAATATTTATGCCGTTATTATTTACTACTTCATGTAAAGCCACTCTGTTTGGACAGGGAGAATAATAGATCACAGTACACTTTTAATTTTCTAAGGAGGTAAACACATCTCAATCATAAAAGGATCTACTTTATTGTATTTTTAAAATTACTTTCAAACTTTAAAAATAATTTTTCATTTACTGACATGGAGTTCTGAAAGAAGGTTTGAAAAATGGGATTCTGAAAAGATTAGAATATTGACAATAAAGTTTGCAAGAGTTTGTGAATCTCCTTTCCTGGTGATATCCTACCATTTCAACCTCACTCATTAAGACTTTGCATATAAAATAAAATAAAAAAAAATACTGTGGGGAAAAATAAATACTGAAGAAAATTATTTAATCTTGAAAGTAAGCCTATTTAAATATAATGTTTGCATTTAGTATCCCTTGTTGAATAATGATACAAACATCTGAGAGGCTTATGTTCTACTATGAATTTAAATTGTAAAAAATCTACAGTTTCAAAATGTTCTAATGAGACAACAATAATTCCTCAGCTTTCCACTTCATGTAGAAACAGATAGCTTAAGATTCAGCAGATTTATGTATTACTCTGGAAAGAAAAAAGAAAAACTTCTCAGCTTTGCTGTATAAGAGAGGACTTTTGGCTAAGTTTCAAAATCCATTCTACTTACATTTCTGTCTAAATTTTAAAATCACTACCGTAGACGAAAGCATTAATAACTGTAAGATATGAGATGTCAACAGATCCATTAGTCTATCCAGCTTGTAATTTTTACTTGTTTGTAGAAGGAATGTGAATCCAGAGACAGGAGGAGATTTTTTTTTTGCATAGCCACCCATACCTCCCTTCATACCTCTGACTAGTTTGAGTATATGATATATTTCAACATTTCCTCATGTGTTTCTCCTGTTAAATATGGCCTTTTCTTTTCAGGCTCTGAGGATCAAAATGCTTATGAAACACATCGTATCTGTATTAGATATTAGGAGACCTCCGCTTGATTCTGACTACCAAGCTGGTCATTAGCTGTTCCTAACTAGGAGTGACTAACTACTAGAAGTGAACTTTGGTTCTTGACTTGACCAGAGCTCATGCTTATGTCTTCTTTTAACACAATAATTTTATTTATACATATATACACATTTATATAAAAGTATATATATACTTTGATGGGGAAATGAAATGCAATATTTTCAAGGAAAATACATGGCAGAATTATTTAGTCCGACTAAAGGATATAGGAAGTAATTTGTAGCCATCCCATTGGTCACGGTACTTTTTCAGTAATGAGCACTTTGGAATGATGAATCTGTTATGGTCCTGATTAGTCAACTGACTCAAGTCTGAGTTTGGCAAAAAACTGGGTTTTTTAGAATGAATATTTTTTTCAAATTAGACTCACACAGAAACACCACTGCTGTTTTCAAGTGCAACAAAGATAAAAGGTAAAATCTAAAGGCTGACTTGTTGTGACAGTAGCAGCTGCAAGACTTCAATCAGCAGGATGAAGCCTTGAAGAAAGGGGATAAACATTAGAAAAAGGCACATAGACATTAAAGATCAAATACCCAAAGGCTTTTGGTTCAAAATAAAACTATGTATCCTTCTGGATTTGTAAATTCTTCTCAGAAAGTTAGGACCCTAAATCCCATTGAGGGCAAAATCTGCTGCCTAAATCCCACTGAATGTAACCTGTTTAGAGACTTTAAAAAGCACCTATTATGTGATTGGTATACTTAAATATCAGAAACACTTATGGAAATTTGGACCTCAAAAGATTGCAGGAATTATTGTGTGTGCATGGTTGACTAGAGAAGGAAAGAAACACTTGACATGCTTAAGGTCACAAAAACAAATTACCACACTGTAAGAAAAAGTGACTCTTCCCACATCTTTTAGTGCCTGAAGGAATACAGTTAGGAGTGGGCCAGCGGGACCACTCTTCAATGCAGCTGATGATATCCATCAATCAGGTTTGCTCCCACTGCCTAAGAAATAAAAACAGGCTGCATAGCATCAGAAGGCAAGTTGAGGATTTTTTTAAAGGCAAGAAACTCTGATATTCAAGAGCTTATTGAAGATCTGTCAGCACTAAAAAGATAATTTCATGTGAGAGGTACTGGACTACATTTATCTCTGTCATAACTCCATTTCAATCAGTAAGTTACCCTAGAATGAGTTTAGGCTGCCCATAAAGAAGGTACAAACCACCAGACAGGGTCACAGTTAATTGAGTCAATCTTACTTAATAAATAAATGAATAAATGAATAAATAAATAAATAAATACAAAAATAGACTATTTCCTTTAATGAACTGAGATTTTGTAATAGTTATGGTTCTAGTTAGATTAAAAGTAAAATCTGAATAGGGGGGGTGTTTTCCTTTATTTTCAAAATTAGAATCTGTTACCATCAACACTCAGTTTACAGCCACAAGTGAAAATAAGAAACCCCTAAAAAATTGAATTACTTATTGAATTACTTACTGTCTATTTATATTAATTAGAAGAAAACACTTTAAAGGAATTACACTTTAGTCAATAAAATAGTCCCAAATGTAATTGGAAACAGGACAAATGAAAACATTGAATTAAGAGAAATCTGAACTGCTTACAGCCACCCAAAGGCTAGTCCTGTAACAGCAAGTGAACCATGCTGTGGTCATAAGAACAACAAAAAGTATGACTGTCCATAAAATAATAATAATTAAACCATGATAAAACAGATCCTTCATTGCTGAAAAATATTTACAGGTTTGTGAAGCCATTCAAGGAAAGAGATATTATTAACCTGTAGCCTGCCAGTTTCCTGAAAGAATAAGGCAAAGGAAACAAGGGATTTTTTGTGTCCATATATATTCATATCCAGAGAGATACTGGCTTATTCAGCAGGCAAAGCCCAGTCTTTCAACATTTGGGTGGATAGTCAAGAGTAAACACATCTGGAGACAGAGTCATGAAGCTCTGACGTGGAGATCTCATTCAATAAAATCAGAACAAATATGGACCATACAGTTGGCCAATTGGCTTATGATGGTAAGGTGGGAGGATGAGGAAGGTGAAGAGAAACGAGCCTAAGAGGCTGAAAGCTGTTATTGCCTCCCTCATCACTATCAGTGGTACCCGAGTAGCTCCTTCTTGGGAAACCAAGTCCAGGCCTTCAGACAGGCTAATGGAGGCAAAGGAGATTCATTCTTGAGACTATTTATCACTTTTTCTCAGCCCTTTCAGCTCTGACAGCAGTTACCATGGAATTTTCTTTTCTCTGCTTCATAACTTTTCTCCTACAGTGCAGCTGGAAAAAGATTATTTTCCTCAGTGGAAAGTAGCAGAAACTCTTTCCTCTTACTGTTTTATTTCTGCCAGTTCATATAATGTCACATTACTGAGGCAATTCTAAGAGTCCTGGGAGGCACCAGATCTAGCTCCCTAGAGAATAAAGGAAATTTTTCACTTTTCCAAAGAGTGAGAAACAAAATGGAAGTAGAACCAGACTGCTAATTTGTCAAGCTGACTCAGTGCTGAAAGTAGCCCATATACTCTCTTTTTAATTTTAGAACTCCAGGACACAGTTACACCTGACTGCGCAGAGGTAGGAACTTGTCCCTGAAAAATGTTCCCACCGCGGTGCTTGCTATATGCTTGTTATAACCAGCAGCAGTGATGCCTTCTGTGGGGAATTTAATATCACTGTGCAGGAAAATAATGACAGGATTTTAGTTGTACTGAATCTGGTCCTCAAGAGAGACTGATGGTGTTGCATGTGCAATTCTAGACAGAATTTCCTCATGCTGGTTTCCCATTGTAGTAGTTTAGAGAGTACCTGCTAGTTTAGGAACAAATAGCATTGAAAGTCACCCTCCAGTGTTAATGATCTCATATTGTATACCCACAGTGCATTTATATGTGCATGGGAAAACATTTAAATATTTAGGTTGATATGCATATTACTGTTTTTTCTAATCTAAGTTTTCTTAACCACAGAAAATAATGCAAAATGCATAGAGTTAACTAATTTTAAGTGTTTCTCTTGTAACTCTTCTAACTCAAGTAATGGTTTTATTATTCAAGGGAAGTAGCACTTTGACTTTCTTGGGATCTGAACATAAAGACGAAACAGACGGAAAGAATACAGACTACAGACACATACACACATAGACATTTACATTTTCTTGAAATGAAGCTGAAAGCCCCAGTTTTGTCCAAGTCCACCCTTGATGCCCAAGATACTTTTCTAAGAATGGAGCTCATTTCTTGAATAAGTGAGACAGGTAAATAGACAGATATGGACACTTCTTCAAGAAAAAACCAATAATGAAACTATTTGTTTCATGAGGATCTATTCTACTCCATGAGCACCACTTAGCCCATGAAGTGGATCACAGTAGAAAAATAGTTTTACAGTGAAAAGACTATTGAGCAATTTCTTTTGAAGTCTTTCAAGAAAAAGGAGGTTGTGTTATTTATGCATAGAAGATTTGATTGCATTCACTTTATCAGCTGCTATGCAAAAAAAATTTTGTTTTAATAATAAATCACCTGCAATGAGCAAGAAAGATTTTATGTGCATAACAATCTTGAAGTAAAATATATCAATGGACTAATACAGATATATTGCAATTGTTTCTGCTCATCAAATCTCTTATATGAAAGGATGACCATTTGCCTTTCCTTTCTAGTGATGATATTCAGTTTATCTGACCTGCTTAATCAGTTAGTAGAAAGGAAAGGACAGAAAATCTGATTTACATTCATTTTACATTTGTAAACATTTACAAATAATTAAAGCTAACATTCTATAATGGTACTGCTCTAATAACATTTTACATAACCATAGACATATTTTCCCCTGTCCCAGCAGAATATTTTTTTTTTTTACTTTTTTTTTTTTTTCCCCCATAAAAATGGATCTATCTTGATATTTTTCAGTGGCAGGTATTGTTCACAATCAGGAAAAAAGGGGTTTTATTTATCTGACCAGCTGTCATTATCTAGAGGTATGATCACCTACTTCTAAAATACCTACTTTATGCTCCTTCTATAGGAGAGGACAGAAGAAGGAACATTACGACATAATTTATCTAATCTTAAGGTTAATGTTTAGAATTAATCAGCTGAATGCTGTAGAATAGCCCATTTTTCCTCCTCTGGGTATGAAGGGAGCCCAGCACACCTAATTCAAATGAAGAAGTATGTGTTCTAATTTCTGAACTTAACATGGTGAATACCACAGCAGGTGTCCCCAGTTGGATTAATATTCCCTTATTGTCCCAGTCAGTATCTAATCCTTATGGTGTTTTGTATTACCACTCCAAATTAATTCAAAGGTTTTTTGACTTTGACAGAAAGTGTCTCATAGTTCCACAGAGATATAGAGTGCTATTTAATAAATAAGAATATACTGTCAAGAAGGTGGCTAGTGTTCATCTAGCAGCACAAAAGAAATAAATTCTTAATTTCTGTTTGAATATTCACTTGAATACTTAATAGAATATATGTATCCCATTATATATGTCTCTGTAGCCCAATCAAATGTCATTCACAATGACATCATGGACATTGTCTAGCAAAAAAGTTCTGGTGAATTGACTGAGCTCACACATTTCTTTGAAAAGCCCATAATTAAGGAATACTCCTAAAAAAGGTTATTGATCATGCTTTTTATGCATATTATTATTATCCTTTACTTTCAAGACAAAATCTATTTCACAGTAGACAGAATACATTCGACATTTAAAGGTTCTAACTGTTGGCTTTGACAGATATATAAAATAAGGATTAGTTGCAGAATGAGATAACAACCTTGGAATATAATGAGTAAAAAATAATTTTCAACAAAAGATTATACAATTTACTGCTCCTGTTGAAACCTTATCAGCTCATTTTCAATTTATAATGGGTTGTACAAGATGGACATAATGACTTGACAATTATGCAATTTTATGTCATGACACTGCATGTATTTTGCTCTTGACTATATGAAATAACCTAATACAACCAATTTGATAAATCCCCTCACAGAGGGAGTAACAAGCAGCAACATTCTGAGAATATTTTGGCACCTGTTGAAAGCCCTCCCGATATAACAGGCTACCATGAAGTTAGGCTAGATTTAGGGACTGCCAATACCTTATCCTACAGTGAGTAAACTCGCTGGCAAGCTGCAAAGGTTCCCCTGCATTCCAAAGAGGCACACCTAGTTCTTGCTTTCCTTCTATAGATGCTGAAGTACCATGAGCTATAGCTCAGTTGGTGTGACAATCATCAATGTTTTTAATCATCCTTCGCAGTTCAAACATACTACAGGTATTTGCAGTTGTGGACTTTCTGTAAACAAAAGAGAATAATAAATCAAGTCGGGGAAAAGATGATAGAGAGAGGTACCTTGAGTTACATAGTTACAAAGTACAGGAATGGCAAACTTTGTCTCATATACAAAGAAAAAATATAGTAATGATGAATTTTGGGGTTTTCCGTGAAAGAGCTTTCTGAGAAGATGTTATCAATTTTCTATGAAACAAGGTTAAAAAGCAGGGAGCAATCCAGTAGTGGGAGTATAGCCTGGTGATGCTACATGGTGCCCTACTGATCTCAGGCAGATTGTCTCTTGCCAGAATACGTGATTTGAATCCCAAAGTTTATCCTGCTTCCCAGCTGTATGTCATTTTGTCCAAGAAGTAATTTGAGCATCATGACTTTCAGATGCATGTGTCCAGAACACTACAATACATCATCTAAAAAATGAAAATAATTCTTTTTTTTTAGCAGGATTTTGATAACCATTAAATGAGTGAGCAATGAACAGCATTAGAGGCACTAGGGGTTTTAGTAATACTGACTTTAAAGACATCGGTTTATTCTTGCTGGAGAGAAGTCTCACTATGTGAGGAATTTTGCCAGGAAAAACAATTTCAAATTAACATGAAGGGATACAGACTTTCTCTGATTAAATTATCTCTCTCTTTTTTTTTTCTTTTCTTTCTTTTTTTTTTTTTAATGAGTACCAAGGGAATACATGTCCATTTATTTGGACAACTAAAATTTTTTAACTTTGGATAAATAGTGGTCTCTATTCATTTGACTCTAACTAGTAGCATCCAACAAAAACATTTTCCTCTTCCACTTTCGAAGTTTCTGAATGTTTCCATTTAGCCCTAAGATATTATCAGTGCAGATTATGAGTATATAAAAAATATAGCACCTGAAATTCTAAGAATTGTATCCAGTTTTCACAGATCAGATGCAATACCTGCATATACTTCATTAAAGCTGCTGCTATCCTTTATACAATGTCAATAATTTCTATGAATAATAGCATTTTACTTCCTTCTTATACTTCATTCGGAGTTTATAGTTTTCTTTCATTTCCCACATTTCCTCTCTTGTGAACTTACCTGTTAGTCTCCATATTATTGTGCTTATCACTGTCTAGATTTCACTGTGATAAAATCTTTTCCCATATCAACACTTCTGATTTTTTCATTTGTACAAATCCCTGTTCTGTGACTTCCAAAAAACCCAGATCTCTAGACTCTGGTACATGCAGAAAAGTACAGTCCTTCCTTTCATTCCTCCACTGCCTCAAATCAATTCAAAAGCACTATCTTATCCCGTTGAAATGTCTGCTAGCTATTAAAATGAAAATGATTCTATGATTCTGTAATGAAAATCCTCAAAAGACCAGAGATTTGTGTACTTAGCATAAACCTGGAAGATGAATTCAGGCTCTTTATTACAGCTCCCACATATTGCAGTGAACAAGTCAAACGCTGCCATATCCTTTAAAAGATCCACAGGCACACTGCTTAGTCTTGGAAATGCTTAAGTCTTCATGGTGGTAACATTATCAGCAAATTGGCACCTGCCAAAATAATTTCTGACCTGTTATTTACCTAATAAGGTGGTCAGATCCCAACCTATGTCAAAACTAAAATAGCCTGAAGAGAGATTTTGAAACTAAAGAGTAGACATCGGTCCCACAGCAAGGCACAGCACGCACCAAACCTATGTACTTTATATACACTTGCTAAAGACAATCTATTACAATCTGCAGAAGCGATTTCATGAAAAGAAAATTTGAAGGCATAGAGAAATCTGGACAAGCATCAAACAGGTATTGAGTCTGAGACAAGAGATGGCTTTCCCAGTGGGTACTGGGATGAGTAAGCAATCTGACAAGACTGGTTCAAGGATCCTCAGAAAAAGTACTGCTTTTTTGTTTTTGCTCCCTTGGTTGTTTGGGTTTTTTTTCCCCCAAAGGAAAGGCTCTGAGAAGCTCCTAAGACACCCAAGAGGGACACAACCACAGGAGGGTGGCATCGCTGCAGAGGCACACATAGAAGCAGCCAGGTGAACACTGAGCCCCACTCCAGTCCTGCCTCGGTCAGCTGCCCAGTCGCTCCACAAGACCACAGCATTGCCAGATCCTGTCCCGTGGCATCCTTTCTTTTTTTCCCCAAGTAATTTCAAAAATTATCCTCAGGCTTACAAACCGCTTACTGATGTCTCCATCATCCTATCACTGTGAATATGTTGCTTACCTTTGAAACAGCTCTTTAACTGTGCAAGAAAATGTATGTTGCTGTCCTGACACCCTATCTATACAGGATGAATCTGTTGATTGGCATGTAGTTGAATGATTTCACTTTTTCACAAAAACCTGTGTGAATTCCACGTATTGATTATAGATGGTAAGACAAACAGTAGATGACATAAAATTATATTGCACCACTGTTAGGGTCTGGTTTGTCATGGTCTCTCTTTTTTGTACAAGCCTTTATACTGAGTGATGTCCAGTATCCCTCCCAATTTGTAAAGCCTATGAACAGAAGCAAATCCGGTCATCAAATTATTTCTTCTAAGGAGCTTTGTTGAAGAATTCATAATATTTTTTCAAGCATTTTTTTGTGTTAGTAGTGTGAAAGCTGCCATTAACAAAATTATTAAAGAAAAAGCTTGCTGAAAGCTGATTTACCAGGCTCTCTATTTAATTGCAATGTATTATTAAATGTAGATGGCACCAGCCTTTCTCCAGAGAGAAAGCTATAAGGCTAACTCTGGAGAAGAGTCTTGTTTAATGAGCCTGGGCTTTTGCCACTTTGCTGCGTATGATTTCTCCATAAAATAAAGCATAGCATAAATATGTATTTATTAAGAGCTGGGGAAATAAGTTACCACAGTAGTTACGGCTGGCTTAACTTACTTGTTTCTTTGCTCTTGACTCAACAGGACTTTGAACTTCCTCACAGGCATTTACAGGAGAAAAAGAAACCTCCAGATGGGCTAGAATTACTAGAAATGAGCAGATGATTTTGTAACAGAAGCAGAACTGGTTGGATTTACCTCTGCAGTTTCAGCAGCACTCTGATAAATATCCTGATTTAACCTAGAGTATCTCCTAAAGACTGAGGCTGGCAGGAAGATAACTTACAGTTTCAGAAAAAGGCTTTTAATTCAACTCAGCGTTGATTGCATGGAGCAGTCGGTACACGTGGGAAATGACACGGCAATTGCATAGAAAACAATCTGGAAGTAGGAACCTGAAGAGCTATGTCTGATGGTTATTCAGCAATTTGTGCTATAGCCTCCTTGCCTCTGAACTTCGTTCATCATCAGACTAGGGAAGGGGCAAAACTGATCTTCTGTTAGCTGTGTGCCTCCTGCATCATAGCTCCAGCCCTGGCTGTTATTGGAGGAACCAGGGGAACCTTAGTCTGTTCTAAGTTATGTTCATTTGCAATATCCCCTTTCTGAATATTTCCCTGATGAAGAATAACTGGAAACCAGCAGGACTGGGCTGTACTCCAGCCTCTTCCCAGCATTCGCCCCAAGTTGGACACCATGTTTGCGGCCACCCTGCTGGGTCTACACCCAGGGAGGAATTCACAAATCTATAGTCTCTCTTCAACTCAGGGGTGCTGTTGTCTGCACAATTAGGGACACAGAAATTGCCATATCAAATCAGAATAATGGACTGTCTAGTACAATATCCTGAGGCCAGTAACAGATGCTTTGGAGAAAAATGTTAAAAAGAGTCAGTGGTAGGTAAATGTGGAACAATCTGCTGGTAGAGAAAGTTTTTCTAATTTTTGTGGAAAATTAGGTATTACACATTATTTTGTATGATATGGACCTCTGCTTACCTGTGATATTAATCTTGCCTTACAAGTGTTAAGCTGAGGGAGACTAATAAGGAAAACCAATGAGTAACAATAACGGCCAAGAGGAAAGGCTGGCATAGGGAATACCAAGGATTCTTAATGAACTGTCACTGAGAAAAAAAAACCTAGTCTGGTGTACACTCAGATGGCAATGCTGACTTTTTCTTGCCCAAATTTAGGATTAAATTATATATCAGACTTGAAAAATAATGATTTCAAAGGATGGGAAGAGAACTTGATTGAGAGGCTTGTCAGTGACACAAATTTAACATGGAGCAAAGCATCCCTGAAAACATGTTGTGAAAATTAAGCCATTTCTCTAAGATTTATGGGAGCACCTGACTGTGGAAAGGTTTGTGGTCTCCACTGTTTGGGGTGGGCTCCTGAAGCTTTTAGGTATATCAATATTTCAAAATGTTTGCATGTTAGGTTCAGGTCTAGTTTACAGTGCGCCTCTGTTTCTCATGTTTTGCAATATAGCAAGCTTCAAATCCAATTCAAACAAAGCCGAAAGGCTTTAAATCATGGTGTGGTGACGTGTAGAAACACAGACACATAGTGAAGGTGATACATTTTCCTGGTTACTAGCTGACACGCCCAAGATATTCCAGTTTTCCCATGCACAAACTAATCCTATATACAGACCATTTCCAACTTTGTGAATAAAAGGCTGAGGAAGAATAGTATTGGTCACTGTCATGGTTTAACCCCAGCCAGCAACTACGCACCACAGAGCTGCTTGCTCTCTCCCCTCACAGTGGGATGGGGGAGAGAATTGGAAAGTACAAGTGAGAAAACTCATGGACTGAGATAAAGACAGTAGGTAAAGCAAAAGCTGCGCACATAAGCAAAACAAAACGAGGAATTCCTTCCCCACTTCCCATGGGCAGGCAGGTGTTCAGCCATCTCCAGGACAGCAGGGCTCCGTCACGCCTAATGGTGACTCAGGAAGACAAATGCCATCACTCTGAACATCTCCCCTTCCTTCTTCTTCCCCCAGCTTTACACATTGAGCCTGACGTCCTGTGGTCTGGGATATCCCTTGGGTCAGTTGGGGTCAGCTGTCCCGGCTGTGTCCCCTCCCAGCTCCTTGTGCCCCCCCAGCCTCCTCGCTGGTGGGGTGGGCTGAGAAGCAGAACAGCCCTTGGCTCTGGGTAAGCCCTGCTCAGCAACAGCGAACACATCCCTGTGTTATCAGCACTGTTCTCAGCACAAATCCGAAACACAGCCCCATACCAGCCACTAGGAAGAAAATTAACTCTATCCCAGCCAAAACCAGCACAGTCAAAAATCCAGAAGGAAGGCCCTGTTTCAGGCCTTAGAAAGCAATAACAAACAGCTCCGTCTGCTTTTCTATCATTGTGCTATCATCATTCACTATGAATCTTCACAACTGTCCACAGAAAATATAATCTTAAAAATATTTGCCTTCTGCAGAAAGGGATTTTACCGCATCTTCTTTTGGCTTCACATAAGCAAGCCCCAATCCTACAGTAGCCTTGCCTGCTGGGTTCCCATGGGGCACGGCAGTGAGGTCCTGTAGAACATTGCCTTCATCATGCCGCGCTGCCAGGCACTTCACCTCCTCTGGGCACTGCTGGCTGGCCTCTGTAATTGGGGACCTTCCAGTCGCAGTTGTATTGGAGCCTTGGCTGTTAGTTGAATCCAGTTTGCATATGATTACTGCAGATGTGGGCATATTATCCATCCCATCACCAGCTCTCCTCTGACAAGCCTGGGTAGCCATGCGAAGAAGACCCAGATGGATGAGAATTCAGCACAGAATACAAATCTTCTGAGGATCCAGCTGCACACTTGATGTTAACCCACGCTGAAATATGGGCTGCTGCTTCTATATTCATCTGGTCACTGCCTCTACCTACAAGGGTGGGATAAAGCACCTAGTCCTTACTCTGACTCTTTCTTGCTCACTTACAGAAGTGTCTTTACCTATGCTTATAATGAAGAGTTATGTGGAGCAAACACATCAAATATTTATTTTTTGTCATTAGCATTAACGGTTATGACTCTGGCTGTGTAGAATCACTTTTCAAGGGGTTGTTGCATGCGATCCTGGCACGTTTGTTTTCTATTTCACTATTACACTCTAATTTAAAATTCTGGAATGGTTGGTTCTTTCAGCCTCAGCTGCAAATTAAACAATTGTCTCCTACATATGCCCCAATCACACAACAAAATACCCAGGAGAAAAAGAAGCTCTCATTATAGACACAGGGAAAAAAATACAATTGGCACTAAATGGTGTCCTGTAAGCCACGTTTCAGTCCAGAGCAAATTTGAATGGCTAATTTTATGTCCCAACAACAACAACAAAACTCCAAACTAATGCGAATTAACTACAAGGATGTGACCTGTACCCACAGTAATAGTATTACAGATAACATCTTCAACTAGCTAATCTTAGTTTGTTGCCATATGGGAGCTGGTTTTAACTGTATTTTTCTTAGTTTTTTTGATACACTTTATTTATTTATTGGAACAGAAACTCTTTAAGTTCTCAATGTTCAATACTGTTTCTGTTCTCAGAGTAGGTTGGAGTGGGATGCACTGTAAGAGAATTCACAGTTTCTGTGTGTCTTTTGAATACAAAAATATTTTTATACTACTAAAACTATAGAAAATCAAGACAAATAAAAAGGTTTCCTTTAGAGATACCAACATACCATCTATGATACCCCATATCATGCACAGATTGTATCATATTAAACAAGTGTGGTTTTCAGTGTGTGAGCTCTATCCAGTTACATCAACACAGCCAAAAGCCTCACTGAGAAGAAAATCATCTAATCTAGCTACAGAGTATGTTCCACATTAGATATCTCTGCTCCCTTCCCCCAAGAAAAACCCAACTGAGGTGCCTGAAAACCCCTTTATCTTGCACGCACATGAATTTTCTTGAGGCTACAAGACCTGCCTTCCTTACACCACATTAGAGCCCTGTCTGCCAAGGTGTGACTGAACTGGTTGTTCACAGTGCTGCTGCTGGTCAGTTCCCATGAAGCCAAACTTTCTGTTTGAAGTGCATCCTTCCTGACATGTCAGATCTGTGCACAGAAACCCAGAGCACAATCTGTCTGAATGAAGTGTACAGATAAATGTTTTATTAAGTTCTCCTGTGCTAAAGTCTCTCACACGGGTTATGTTGACAGGTATACGTAAGTTACCATCTGGTTACATACTTTGTTCTAAAGAACTGTGGCTGGTACTTGATTACATATGTTTTTTATTTTTCAACCAAAAAACCACCCCAAATCCCACTCCAAAACCCAAACAACCCTTTGAAACATTTTTCAAGTTAGTAGACCTAAAAACTATTGGTTGATGCTGTAAGGAGTTGTGATATGTGCTTCACTGTTCCCATAGCAACCTGTTAGAGGATAAAGCAAAGGCTCTCAGGGACAAAACTCTGTCCGTGGGCCCAGATGCTGCAAAATGTTGCTGAACGTACCCAGAGGGCTAGAGCAGGCCAAAGAACATTCTGAGCATATCCTGGATTGAAGATCGCTGTGGAAAATGTGATATAATTCACAGGAAAGCCTTCACAAAAATATCAGAAGACTGTCAGTGCTACTGGGGAAATAGCAGGAGTGGCAATAATTTCATGGGTATCTTTCTGAGGCCGTCAGAGGACTAAGGTTCAGTGCTCTGTAGATATTATAGGGTGGGAATGCCAGAGCATGGATGTTGAAGGGCACAGATCCACTTAAGACCAGAAAGTTTATGGAACCCCAAATACCAGAAAATGTGGGCATCTAAAGCTAGTCACCAGGACTGACCACTGGCTGTATACCTACACATTTTCAAAGGTATGGAATATCTGCAGAAAGAATTGTAGTTTATTCAGCATGCTTACCATTTAACAGCCTAAACGTGCACTTCAGTACAAACTCCAAGCAGCGAGGTTGGAGAATTACACCTGTACATTTAAAACACATCTAATTGTTAACCTGGAGTTTCAGTGCAGCACACGCTTCCATAGTCAGTTTTGCTGCAAGCAGCAACTCAAGCTTGCTGATAGGTGAGGACACACTCTGGATGGATTTGTTTTGGGGTTTTTTTTTTCCCCCCTTTTTTTAACCGATCATTAAAAATAGAATACATGTGTCTAATTAAAACATATAAAGAAACAGTTGTTTATGAGGAAAAATAGACTAATTGCAGAATCAGAGACACGTCTTCATTCTTTCTCATCCTCTCTGGAATACACTTCTTTATTCCTGAGGATCTTTCATCTGATATTGTTTTACTCCATCTAATACAAAAATGTAACTGAAGGCACTGTTCAGAAACAGGTGTCTGAGCCCTTGTCACAAACAGCATGCAATGACTAGCAGCAGTAAAGCAGCAGGTGGTGGCAGACCACACTGAGAAGGTTATAGAATTCTTATCAATTTCCACTAAAAATGCACTGTTGGTGTGAGATTTTACTTCACTCTTACTCCATTAGTATGAGGAAAAGTAATAATGCATTGGCTAAGTGGTAAGACAAATACAGATGGCTGTAAAATGGAAGGTAAGTAAAAAAAATCCACATAAAAATACAAAGAATACATTAAAAAAAAAAAAAAAAGACAAAGGGCAGAGATCGCCATGAGAAATAGAAGAGACCGAACATGAAATAAGTGTTAAGACCACTCAAATTTCACAGAAAAGGTATTTAACTTTTCCTATTTGTAGAAGTTTAATATTTTGGAATCTATTTTGAAGTATTTTTGCCTGCAAAGACAGTAAATTTTGTAACATTTCACAGCACAGAGTTATTATGGAATATTAGTGAAAATAAAATTGTCTCTCATAATCTTTATTCATGTGAACTTCTAAGTTTGTCCTACACTAACTTCTTACTTTAATGGCTTAATAGTCTTGTTCAGCATCCAAACCGCAGTGCTAATCAGCCTATACTTGGAAACTTCTAAATTTAACTGAAGTTCTGGGAGATAACAATACAAAATAATTTCTAGTACAACAAAGTTTCAGAACTGGATTTGCTTTCTTGCTTACTATGTGTGTTTAATGTAGATATTTTGATACAGACTTTCAGAACAAAAAATATTTGTGTATAATATATATGACACTGTGTATAAATATGGTGAAACATTCATGCCTTTTTGAATGGTTTTGCTCTAACACTGTAAAATTTAGTCAATAATCAGACATAACGATCATGTCCCAGCACACTACATGACTACAGATTTGCTTCTAGTCAAACTAAGTATGTTCCTTCATGATATGCCCAACATTGTGAGTAGTTACAATCCCAATGTTGACAATCTATACTTGAACTTTCTGCTCTAATAAAAAAAAAAAATCAGATAAAAAGCATATTTTTCACCTTGGTGAAGTGATGGAGTGAAAAAAGTGTAATATCCAGTAGGACTGTTACGGCTGGTTCATAAAAGACCTGCCTTATGAGAAACCTGACTGAGGACAACATGACAGTTTGTGTCTTGAGAAACAGTTCTGTGCCTGAAATAGGAATAGGTTTGCTTGGACCTTAATGTCACTGGAAATCCAACATGAATTTCCAGAAAAAAAACAGAGAAACTTTTTCTTTTTTTTAAATGTTATTGGAAATCCACAAGAGGAAATACTGTGGCATAATTTAAGAATCTTCACTGAAGATATTCTTGGTGACAGGCTGTTGCACTGTTTTTTTCTGGTTTAATTTATAGCTGGTTTGGGCAAATAAGCTATGATATGTGTATCTCATCATATATGAAATATATCAGTCGTTATATTATATATATTTAATGTAACTATAGATTGCTAAACTAGATTGCACTTTGCACTCCCTTCACACATATAAGAGAAATTACATCAGATGAAAAAGAAAAACCATTTTATGTGGTGAACCTGAAGGAAAGGGGAACAAAAGCAGCTACATTCAGCAAATATGTTCGGTTTCCCTGGTTCAGCTATTGCTGATTCAGTGCTGGTAGCACTCACGTGAAAGATACTGAGCTTTGCTCCAGTATTCAAAGTAGTCACAGAATCAGCACACACACACACATGCCCCCCCCCCCCCCAAAAAAAAAAAAAAAAGAAA
>NW_010973023.1:5396935-5398624 GCF_000737465.1 Haliaeetus leucocephalus | reverse complement strand
CAAAAAAACCCCCCCCCCCCCCCCCCCCCCCCCCCCCCCCAAAAAAAAAAAAATCAGGAAAAAACTTTTAATTTCACTAACAAGGAGCTGGGAGTTAAAAGTCAGAAAGATCTCATTTTGTAAAATGTGTTACTTCCCCCTCTACCTTGGGTATGTGTCTGGATGATACTATTCAGACTATAAGGGCTTCCTGACATTTTCAGTGTGGAGTCAAATCACCTCCTTCAGATCACAGCTTGGACTAGAGCAATAGGGAAATCCAGTATGAACTTTTTTCTTCTTTTTTCTTTTTGCTTTAAGTGGTACTAACAATCCAGGTAAGGGGAAAAGCTCTATGACTACCTTTTAATAATGATCCTTACAGATACCAATAAAATACATTGATTTTTTTTTTTTAGGCCAACAGTCTTGGAGGAATGTGCGAGGTGACGGTTAAGCCACATCCACAAGCGGTTTATCATCAGCTGCATTCTGCGTGAAGGGGTATAACAGCACCCCTGTTGTTAGTTACTGCCAGAGAAGCTGCTTCCTTTCTGCTGTTAGGAATTGCCTTTCATTTAAAATATGGTTCTGCTTACAGTATACTTGAAGTGTCTGAGACCTTCTCACGCATGAAGTATAAGTGCAAATTCGGCATCAGAGCAGATTGTACAGATTGTCAAGATGAGGAACAAAACCACTTCTGTAGAAATACTTCCCCCTCAACCCGCCATCTAATTTATAATTGTCGTCTGCACTGCTACTGTTTTGGCTTTTCATTGCGTCATCTCAGCTTTGCTTTCAAAGGCGTGCACACTTATCACCATCCTGCCCCATTCTTCCCCTTTTATCCACAGCTGCCTTTATATTTGGGTCCTTCCTTCTTTCTCTGAGGCAAGCAACCTCCTCTTCATTTTCCTCTCTCTCAAACTTCATGTCTGGGTAGGTTTCAACTGCCCACCCTTGATATAATTTTCTCCTCCTTGTTTCCTGTCTCATGAGCAGCTGTGATAAAAGCAAAATAAAGTCATGCTGACAAGGTACATTCAAAACTGAAAAGCTACACACATGGTTGCTATGTGCTTCATTATATTAATTTAACTTGGAGAAGTGTATTTTTAAAGGCACATGGGTGATAGCTGGCCAGTTCTCTGTGACCTTCTTTGCTAGTGGGGTGTTTCTGAAAATTGTCATCCACTTATTGCTATGGCAATGAATATTCCTCTTTCAAAAGTGGTATATTATTAATAGCAGATAATAATACATACAAGTAGCTTCTTCCCTGCCTCCTCAAAGTGCTCTCTAAAACGTCACTCGTGACTTGCCTAAAATGTCACCATTATTGCAATACTTAATGGCACTGTGATATTTTTTGGAACCCGTATAACAAGACTCAAATAGAAATGTTCATGAGTAATTGTATAAATCATAGACCTTTCTTTGATGTTTTGATTTAATTTTGCTCATTATATCCATTGCAGGAAAATTCGGTATTACATGTGACAAAAATCATTACTCTGCAAAAGTCTCTGCAGACATATTGCAGCCCCTCGTACTGTTTATATATTATCCCAGTAAATATGAGCAATAGACCTATGGCAGGATTAGACTTTTCAATGTAGACGGTACCAAAACGGTGGGACGCTCATGTTACCAGTGCCTCACCGTAAGGGCAACACGAGCCCTACTGCTGCATTGCACCAGCCCTGC
>NW_010973023.1:5320710-5396834 GCF_000737465.1 Haliaeetus leucocephalus | reverse complement strand
GATGCCTGGATGGAAGAATGAAGGATAACCCCCCTCAATTACTGTCTAATAATTACTGCTGTCAGTTCAGATAGATAAGATCTCAGTGTCTCAGTATCCCTTTATCTTCAAGGTGTCTCACTGGGACTTTTCCCAAAAATTATAATTACAGGTAGTTTAAACACATAACAAGGTAAATGAAAGCAAATAGCAATAATAAAAAGTTACAAAAAGCCCACTGAATTTCCTGTAACATTTAGCTTTTCAGGATTTTAAGGCTTACACTCCAGGACTGTAATTACAGTCAGCAGTGACCCTCCACGAGATTTTATTCTATTTCATTGAGTTCTGCCATCAAAATACCCATGCAGACCTAGGAAAGAGTTGCATCAGTGTTAGCAGAGAGTCTTACTGCAAAACTTTTATTGGAAAGCAGTCAGATTGCACCATGTTTGTAATGTATTAATGAAAAAGAATGTTATGATGTTATTTATGCTCTAAACTCTGTTTCTGCATAAAGATGATCCAATAATACAAAGTATCGTATCATAAATGATGAAACATTCTTTTTTGTAGGCACCATCAATCTCTCAGAAATAATTATAGTTCTGAAAATGATAGGGTAGCACTTGTTCTAGGCTCTCAGGATTTTCCTTTGGCAGTTGTTCTCTCTATTGTCAGCTCTGTATGTTGATTTCCTATGTTTTTCCTTCACATTCAAGTTCAGTTTAGATTCAGAACAACCCCACTGATTTGCACAGGGATAAGATTACAAAGGCTTGCACAAGACCTTGATTTTTTTTTTGCCTCCTGTGTATAAATGCTACAGGGATTTATGGCTTTAAGCTTTTAACACATTTTGATAGAGACTATCATATGAAAAAAAAAAGTCTCAAATAACAATACTACTACTAGCCTCTTTTTGCTTCTTTATTTAATTTGTCTTTCAAGGTATATATGCGAAACAGGTATTGTTTCAACCAATTAATATCTAGTACTGAACTGAGAAATAAGTTTGGAAAGATATTATGGACCCAAAATAGAAGATGCTGAAGGAAATGCCCAAGATGTAATGGTATATTCTTATTTTACATTAAAGTGTTTAGAGAGTTTTAGTAAAACATATAATTTCATTTTTCCCAGAGTACTAGCATATGACAATTTGAAACTAGTGACTGACAAAAAAATAGAAGAGAAACTAAAGAGTTGATAGCCCAAAATAACATGTAGTAGACAGTATTAAGTAAGAACCAATAGGCTAACTGAATCATTGCAATACAGCTAAGCTACTGAAAGCCTTGTGAAAAATATAAGTAAACTGCTTTCACCACAGTTTGGACAGAGATAGAACATGATGTTCTAGCACTGCTTAGGAACAACTGCTTTCTAACTAGCCTTACCACCTAGGCCTGTCTTTTGTAATCTAGCTAAAAGAGCAAGAAATCGAAGTAAAGAAAATAAAAGGTCAACAAATAATTATTTTCACGTCAGGGAACATAAGATAACTATTTTAAAAACACCATAAATCAGATTACTCTGCTTATGCCTAAACTCATGCAGATTTCTTTGACTGTAGAAACCTTGCCAACTACAGTCTGTTAAAGCTTATAATGAAGTACTAGACAATACTAAATCGTTGTGTCCAAATCACATCAAAACGTGGTCCCTGCAAGCAGCCAGCTCTGAACAAATTTTGGCGTAGGAGCTCAGCCTGCAAGAGGGCTGAGCCAGAGAGAAGAGCAGCCTGGAGACAACATCCCACCAAACAGAAAATTACTGATGGCTATAGACATGCAGGAATCTTCTGTTCCTTCAGGGTTTTTTAGAATTAGGTCATGGAAAGACCCTTATTTTCTGACCTCCTTTAGCCATACCTAAAATTTCTGTGTCATGATGTTTAGAACTGCAGCACATACTTCTTTTGTCTAAACTGGCCCTTGTTAAGTAAGGTTGTGAGACATGGCTCAGTGTTTTTGGCAATCAGGCATTATGTTAGATTACACATTTTTTTTAATGTTTGTCTGTACATTAATTATAGTGATGAATGGCCTGAAGCCACTAGTGGGAAAGAGTGTGTTTGCATCATCAGAGAGAGTACATTGAGGGGCTGTTGGGTAAGTGATTCAGAAATTATTAACAGTACCTTGATCAGAGCTATAGACTGCACTTAGTTAAAAACATCCCTTAAAATAGGGATTATTTAGGATTCCAAGAAAGCAGAGATCCTTAAAGGGGTCCTTTTAGGCCACAAAGGGGATCCAGAGCCCAATCTTACAGTCATGTGCTAATTCAAAACTACCATTGATACAAATCTTTGCTGTCTATAGAAGCAAATAATCAAGTTTGAACTGTTTGTAGCTTACCAGAGTGACTCAACCAGCCTGTGGCCTGCACCTTTCCCTCAAGTATCAGCAGGACTTCAGGTGGGATGGGTTGCTTTGGAGACATATACTCTTGGGCCAGGATCTTCTTTGGTTTCTGGGAAATGAGGGAGATACTACTACACTTGTGTAGATCAAGTGTGCTGAATACAGGTGATTATTCTTTTCACCTGCCAGGGAAGCAATTGCAGAAAATGGTGCTTGAAGAAACAGGCTCTGTCTCTGTTTCTCTCCAGCAAACTGCTTAGGTGAGAATGCAAAACTTCATTAGTTCATGAGGAGAGAGAAGTTAGAGCAAAAAACAGACTTCAGTCCAAGCCCTAATTTAATATAGCTGAGCTTTGGAATGCTTTGATCTGAACTCTCGCTCATAACATCTCCCTCATAACCAACTTCCTTGTTTCATCTTCATTATATTTTGTTCTAGAAAATAATAAAACTGGCATGTGACAATGCAATGTTTTCAAACTGAAGAATACAACTGATATAAGAAACATCTGCTCTGAAATCTGTGATGAGAATACTATGTGCCAACAAACCTAATGAAAAGCACAAGGCAATCGCTAAGCCTAATAACATTTTACCTGAATGGCTGATCTTTGCATAAACACCCACCCATGCAAACATAACATCTCAGCTGGCCCAAACCCTTCTAACAAAACGGTGAAAGGAACAATTAAGTGAATATCGCAAGCAGTTGCCTATCCAGACTGGGCAGCTATTAGCCAATCAACATCTCAACATTCAATCTTTGACAAGTAATGAACACTGTCTCTATGCAAAAATGAGACTGCAAAGTCTACAGAGTGACACATTTTTTCCTTACATCTATGAATTGCCTAATGTAACCTTGCAAATTGAAAAACCTTAAAGAAATAGGAATAGTCACAGCAAAATCAGTTCAGATAAACAATCAGTAGCAAAAGCCTCCATCCCAATCTTAAGTCCTTTTTCTTAATTTTCCATAAGATTATTAGCGGTTCATTGTTTTTTTTTTCCCATCCCTCACTTCTTGGTTTTGACTAGGACAGAAGTCTCAAAATATTATCTGGAAGCAAGCAACCACCCAGATTCTTCCCACTCTACACAGGTTTTAAACAGAATGGCAATGGGGAGAATCAAATTGGTAGATGCAAATACACACAAAGAAAGGGATTTGGACCTTTTCTTCACAGAGCTTCTATTAAATTGTGACAAAACTATTTCCTCGTGTGCAGCCTTTGAGAAAATTAACAGCAGGGAGAATTGTAAATGCTGTAAGAAGTTTTATTGTCAGAATTACATAGTAAAGAATTATGTAATACAGTTGTACAAATATTCTGAAGATAGTTTATCAGCAAACCTATCCCATTCATCAGAACAATCCACTGTGTGTATCTGTGTGTATTGATACACATATATATACATATTAACACATATAGTGTGTGTCTGTTCCATGTAGAGTCACATTAAACTACCTTAACAGAATATCCAGCTCTCCTGTTCTTTTCTTCTTGTCCTTAGAGTTTAGAAGTTTCACTAGCTTTCTAGTTTTCTTTAGTTCCAAATTGCTAAGCTTTTCAGTGCTCCTGATTCTTAAATTTGTGTTCCACACCTTCCTTTCTGCCTTGATAGGACTAATGGAGTCTGTAAATCAGAGTCTGTAATGGAGACTGATGAACTGCAGTTATGAAATCAAGATTGCAACTTTAAAATGTGACATTGATAATGGTCTATAGCTGATTTATAGTTCATTATTATTGCTCCTGTTTGTAATGCATTGTGAAGAAAAAAGCATTAGATCAATGGGTATTTGTCTGAATATGGAGAAAATAAAAATTCATTAAAGATCTCATATGTGGCTGTATATAAAATTACATTAAATAAATCCACACACTTTTAAGACATCAGTTGTTCTGTGATTTCTTTGGCAGGATTTAACTGGCTACTCCTTCTTATTTTAATAAATGCTACTCAGAATAATAAAATACTTAAAGCATAATCACCTTTTCCTGCATTTCAATTTAGTTAGCTAAATAAAGTCAGTGATGAAATGGTAGTCTGAAAAGTATAAGCTGAATCCTGTATGTCCTTGGTAACATCAAAGTAGTATCACTTATGTTGCATATTAACTTGTATGAAAACACACTACATTGCATGTTATAAGGCCAGCTTGGAGTTGATTGGTATCTGTTTCATGACTCCATTCGATTCAGTTTCAGAAGTAGATGATCAGTTAACGCTGTTAGTGTTAAAAATTATCAGTCTACTTTATTCTAATAAGGCATGACCAAATATATATACTTTAAAGTCCAATAAATAGCCTGCCTGATAAACTGAAGATTCGTCTTTATGTTCCTAAAGAATTCAGAATTGATGAGGGATGGATATAGCTCATCTGATCAGAAATCCCAGGTCTGTATTTCACTATCTTTACTAATTCCCCCAATATTTCTGAATTACATGCAAAGTTTCACTCTTCATCTTCAATATCTTCACAGAATTTTCTCACATTACTTCTATGAACTGTTTTCTCTTCCCCTGATAGCTACATCCTACTGGAACAGTCAAACCATTACCCTCAAGACTGAAACTTGGGACAAAGATAATATTGTTCATAACTGATATAGAAATTTTCATCTTATTTCCAGGTGATACCCCTTTCTTTTTGATTATAGTGACTTCAGTACAAAGTGAAGACTTAGCTAGACCTTGCCTTCCTATCAAACTCCAGCAGAATCACACAAATAAGAAAGGCCAGTTACTGCAGGTCAAAAAAAAAGATAAATAGATCCTATAATTACCATTACAGAACAATTCTCAGATATCTTCGTATTAGAAGAATTGCAACTGTTGTGAAAAGATGGATAGGTGTATACTATGCTTGATATCATGCAGTACTGTACCTTCGACAGATTTCTTCCTGCTTTATTTATACCTGAGTTACTCAAAGACATATACAAATTTCTTATCCTTCAATTGCTTACTACTATAACTTCAAACAATATTTAAGATTACCCCTTTTGTAAAATCAAGTAGCTATTCAGAAACAGGCTAAATTGTCCTCACAGTCTTTACAATCTGTTGACTGAAATCAAACCAATTGTTGTCCTTATGAGGCTTGTTTATGTTACAGGGAACTCTTCTTCATGGTAAAAATACATAATAGGTGATAAAATTAGATGTTATAATTTTTACTGCCACAAGTTGTCGGCTACTCTGTTGCCTATGAATGCTCATTTTACAAAACCGCTAATTATGATATATTGTATAAATGAATTCTTTAATATTACAGACTTTGCTCATTTCTACTTCTAACATTTGTTTTCTTTATGCTTCTCTGGTGTATCACTTTTGGGGAAAATAATAATGATTGACATAATAGCAATTTATTAACATATTATATTGTACATGCCATTGTGAAAATCAACTTCAAAGAAAATTATGACCCCAGTTTAGCATAACAGATTTTGTTTAAAAAATCAAAAAGGCTTAATTAGCTATTAGGTTTAAAAATGCATACAGCTATGTTGCTGAATTGAAATCTAATTTTGTTCCATTATTCATTTTAACTCTCTGTGAGAATAAAAAGTGTCATGAGTCAAATACTGTGTCTCAGTGCATACATTTTTACTGATGTCAGAATGGGGCAAGACAGAAACAATGAAGTGTAATAGAACGATTTAGAGAAGACTGATATGAATTAAGTTTATCTTGGCCTCCTTTAGTTACTGCTTTTCATATGCTTTATGTGTCCTTCAGTCTGTGGAGCAGTGCTTCATAGTAAGCCTCATCCACTCAAATTAACAGAAATCAAGTGAATACAGTAACCCCATCTTCCTTTTTTTGTTGGCACTCTTTGGTTTCAGAGGCAGCATAAAGAGCAACTTAAACTTCTTCCAGTTGCCATCTTGCTTCCTGGAGAAATTAACATCCAGGGAAATTTAAACTCCATGCTTCTAATCAGTGCTGGGGTTTTCTTTTTCTCTTTTTATTTCTGGTAGCATGCTGTGATTGGTGACCCATTAGAGTTTACAGTCTCTGTCAAGCAGGATTAAAGCTAGGCAGTGTGTTTATCTGCACAGCAGCCACGCTGGTCACGTCCTTAATCTCGTTATGCAAACAGTCAAAAGCATGGCCGTTTCCACTGACCTCATGGGAGTATGCCTCCAAGAGACTCAGCATGGGGAGGGGACTTTGCATCATATGATGTCGTCATGGTCACAGGGAAATTCTGAGGCTTTATTGACACTATGGCTATGTCCTCTCCCAAGTCTTGAAAGAGCCTCTGCCAAGCACCTCCCCATTGAGGTCAGCTATGGCAGCGTATCAGCCGTTCCATTCTGCTATACAACTTCATGCAGAATAGACTACAAACTGAGATTACAGGCTAGTTTAGATAGATGACAGCTCTCTGTTAAAAGGCAGCAATATCGGGAAATGTTTGTACGTCTCATCTGTTTTAGGCAATATTTTATTAGATAATAAATGGCCTTATAGGGCCAGATTTATTATTCTTTTTAATCCTTGAAGATTTACAGCGGAGTTTTCTCAACTGCTTTAATAGATTGCACTGCTTCTATTAAACAGAAAACCTACTTCAGCACTTTTGGAAGCACCAGTAAGGGTTTGCCTGCTGGCAAACATAAAACACCCCAGGCACAAGGGATGTTGCAGGGAAGTAGGAAATACTTATGAAAGCATGACAGATACACAAATATCTCCTTGAAGTGATAAAAGAGGATCCTTGCTTATTTGGCATCAATTCATAGTTCATCAGTGTCAGATCTGATAATCTTTTGTTAATATTCTCCATAAATTTTTTTTTTCTTCAATTTGAATAGCATTATTGAAAGGAGTTAATGTAGATTGAATTTTCTAGTAAATTGCTAGTTTGGGGTTTTTTTGTATGCCCATAAAAATTCTGATTAAAATCCATACATTTGTTCATGGTCCACAGCATACATATCATAGTTCTCGTAAACACAGTTGCTCATTTACAGTTTCATACACCTAACAATGAATGTGCAAGAAAAGAAACTGATGTAGAATGCACAACACCAGAAAGCAGAAAGTATAATGATTTCTTTCTAACAATTTACATTCTTACAAGATTTAACAAGGAAATTACAATTGTCACCTTGCATTCAGCACAACATTCTCCCACTAAAAGTTATGACTTGGTAGGGAACATTACTTCTGTGCATAATCAATATCTTTGCTTTAGAAGAAGTCAATTTATTCTTCATTTACTATAACATAGAGAATAGTAAAAGACATGTCAGTTTTAAAACATCATAGGAAAAAATCCATGGGCAGCAAACAGTAACTGTCTCCAAAACCAAGGACTGGCATGGAAATGAATTTTCTTCTTCCTAGTTCTTTCTTTTTCAACTATAAGGAAAAGAAATCATTATGTTTATAATCTAATTGCTTATTTAAAAAAAAATTCAATAAATGTGAACAAACAATTAAAATAAAAAAAATCTTCAGTCTATTGTCTGCATTTATACACACCACCACTAGCTATGTAAATGATTACAGTACTATTCTGGCACTTACAACATGTCACATGGTATATATGGTTAAATGTAATAGGATACTTCCCAAATATTTTATAAGAAGAATGTGAGAGAGGGAGAAATAGAAATTTTCTAATTTGCAATGGTAGAACATGCATCCTCATCAAGTTCATTTTGTGAGCTGGAAGTTCATCATTCTTTTTTACTACTTAAGGCCACTGAAAAGATTTAATTTGTATACATAGATTTAAATAGATTGGTTTCACTCTGTTTAAAAATTCATGACTAAAAGTTCTGAAATTCTCTGTTTATGCAGATTGTAAGATTTCCCCATACTACACATCTGGAAAAAAAAAAAAAAGCAATGAACTAAGTGTTGAAAGCTAAGACTGAATTTCACAATGAGGTAAAAGAGTATAGAAATGGTTAAAGGGATAAAAAAAAAGAGGGGGAAGGGAAGGAAAAAATATGAATACTGAATTCCTTTTATCTAGATTAATATACCTTATTTTAGAATACCTTTTACAGAGTAAAGAAAAGTACTTTACACTCTGAAGTATCTATGGGGTAAGGCTGGTATGCACTGGGTGAGAGAAGAGCAAAATCCTGCTGGAAATCTGTCGAGCTCCCCTTTCCATGGATGTGACACCACTACCAATACCAGCCAATTCCAAAGGGAAAGAAAAAAAACACCACCTAATATTTTTTTTGTCACTGAATAAACTAGTGACTTGACATGTTATAAGTAAAACATGACCTGTCTCTATTTAACCCCCATTTATGAATTAAAATTATTATGTTTTTGCTGCTACGATGATAAAAAGTTATACTCTACTGATTCTGATATAAATGACTGTCACTTAGACAGTTCTGCAAGAAACAATTTTCTATTGTATTTCACTGAAAGAGTTCAACAATTTTCTCTTGCTGAATGAACGTTACTCATGATTCCAGACCAAAGAGCATGTCCAGACAAAATGGGCTCAATCATATTGTTAGGAAGGAAAAACTTAGATGCAAAATTAGCATATGCCCAATGTTTGACTCAGAACCTGCTATAACAAAATCCTCTATGATCTGAGCTAATGAATTAGATTCAACAGCAAAGAGCTTGGCTTACACTTCCTGCAAGGCATAAAGAACAATATAAGATGCTTGCTAAGCAGTAATATGCATCCTTTGAAAAGAACCCCACTCTGACACTCTTGTATCTTAAGTTTGAGATAGGTTGAATTTGAAGCAAAATCTTCTTTATACTAATTCTTTAAATTTTACCTAAGGATCTTTAAAATTAAGTGTAGGAAACTCTACAATTGGACCCAAAGACACTGATTGTGTTGAAAGAGATGTCTGAGACCAGATGTCAATGGGGTTACACATACAGATCCACACAAATGTAAGTACTACTGAGGATTTTTAAAAGCTAAAAAGATATAGCTTTTAAAGATTTTATACAAACTGTTAAAATCAGATGCTTAGCTCTGCCTACAGTATTTAATGTTGCTTAAGTGTTTTCATTATCAAGTTCAGAATTTTCGTGTGCTTCATCTCTTAGCCTTTGAAGACAGCAGTATGGGACAGCAACCTTAGTATCTGTGCTCAGAAAAGATCTCTGGCAAGTCTTAACACAGTCATTTCAGGCACTTTAGTAAAATTTTATAAAAAATTATAGTAATTATTGAAGTGCTCAAATATCTTGAAGGAAAGAGTCAGAAAAATTAAATCTGAGAAATAGCTCTCTGCTAAGGAAAATGTCATTCAATATTCCATAAACCAGTGAGTTGACAGAAGCCTTCTGAAAATCCTCTTTTCTGCATGCAACACAAATGTTATGATTGCCAAGAGAATTTTAAAGCGTTGTTTTAAAGATGGAGGAGAAAAACACCCCACCTGGAATACTGTGCCACAAGAAGAACAACAGAGATTAAGTGCGGTACTGTTGGAACAAACCCATATTATATATAAGCTGTTCAGGATCCATGCACAGCAAATGTATCATCTGCTTTTGAAATGTCATCTGTCTCTATTATTCCTTTGTCAGGTGGAGAATGAAATCACATAGAAAACAAGTCTCTTAAGAGAATGTGAGAAATGTAAACTGAAGCATTTTCTTTCCCATCCACAGGACAAGGCAGCAGATTTGACATTTGACATCTCTTCATACAGGTACAAGTTGCACCTGGACAGATTTCATCTTGACATAAGGAAGAAATTTTTTTACAGTGAGAGCAGTCAATCACTTGAACAACCTCTCCAGGGACATGGTAGAGTGCCCATTGCTGGAGGTTTTCAAGATGCAATTAGACAGGCTGCTAGATAATCTCCTCTGGGGTCCCTTTCCCATAGAAGGTTGGACCAGCCGATCTTCTGAGGCCCATTCCAACCCGGGATGTTCTATGATTCTGTGATTATAATTTACATAGATTCACCTCATGTGACTAGTACAGGCTACATTTCTGACATATCCTATCAAAAGAAATGTCATAGCAAACAAATTTTAGATCTTCTGTAGGTAATGGAAAATAGGATAGCTGGAGACTTCCTGGAGCAAATGGGCTTTGCAGTTGCACTGCAAGAATTGCAAAAGCACCAGAGAGCAAAACCAGGGTAAGACCCCTTAATTTTGCAAAGCTCTCTCCAAACAAATAGCTTAAGGACTTAAATAAACCATCGGCAAAAAAATATCTGGTTCATTTTGTTTTGGGTAAAACTTTCATCCCATTTAATATGCCACTCGGTTTTGACCTCAGGTGGAGTCCTGCACATGGAAACGAGTGCTTCAGAGGGGATCTTCAGAGGTCTGAGGCGTGCAGCCCACCAGCCTGGCAGTTAAGCTGGGAAATCACAAATGCTCAGAAAAAAATTAGGGCTGGCCTACATACACAATGCAAAAATTAATTCTGCGTATGAAAATCAGGAAAATAGACAAAATAGATGTACTGGGTGCAGGTGCCCAGGTGCTGGCAGCGGAGACCTGCAGGGCAGCCTCTGTGAGGAGAGGCCGGGGCCGCCCCAAGCCAGTTCCAGCCGGTTCCAGCTGGTTCCAGCCGGTTTAGCCAGCTCCAACAGACAGCTGAGGGGAGCTGGGGGTGTCTCTGAGGATCACTTCCCCAAGTACTTAAGTATTTGTCTTCTTTGTTTCTCAATACCCAAATCAGTAATTAAATTTATTGGCAAGGAATTAAGTTAAATTCCCCAAGTTGAGTCTGTTTTGCCCACGACAATGGATAGAGCATAATTTTGTTTAAAGATCAGTTATTTGAATTACGTTGGCCTGAAAAATAGAGTAGATCTGAATTTCATTTTTGCCTCTAATGGGAACTTGTCTTTACATATGAGCATCCTAGAACTATCAAGTTCGTTATTAATATCTCGCATTTTTATAGAGCATTTCATACTGAAATACTGCAAACATTTTATAAATTACAGCCTACTGGTCATCCAGCTTCCTGCCTTTTACAGCATCTCCAGCAATAAAGGGTAAAGAATAATTTTGGCAATGGAAATGACAGGCATATTTCATTTAACATAATTTTTTCAACTGCTTTTTGAAAAAACCCCACACTGACCGCCTTCCAGGAACAAGAATTCATCACTGGAAAATTACCCCTAATACCTTCTCAAAAAGGACATTTTGTGGAGTCAGTACATCTAGAAGCGGTAATGGGAGCTATGTAAGCTGTGCCTCATGCGTCTCTGCAATGAAGGCAGCTGGAGCTCCCTGAGAGAGAAAAGAGATTGTGCGGCAGCTGGGGCTCAGATGCTAGATAAAGGAAAACTCTGCCAGACGTCGTGATGCTGAGAAACGACTGAGGAGTTCAGAGAACTTTCTCAGCAGTGAAAAGCCACTTCAGATGGCCCATGCGTGCTGTGAGAGGTGGCTGGGGGAGAACTATTCCGTGCAAACAATATGGGGTCATTTGCCTCCCAGATAAACCATTAAACAGGGTACTGTGTTATTATCACCCTATAGCATGCAATAGTTTATCACATAGATTACTAATAATCTTCTAAGCCAATAGTTAGATGATCTTACAGCTTTGCTAACCTGCAGAATGTTTTCTTCATCCACAAAACAGCAGTGAGCCTTCCTCCCCCCCCGATATGCAGCCCAACGGGAGAAAAAGAACAAGATTTGCCAGTTCTGGGAGAAATATAGTTCAGTCTAACATATTTAGGATTAGGTCTACCTCTCTGAGAAAGTATCAATATTTCCATCTTTGGTCTATATTAGAAGTGTATGATACAGTTTCTAATCACACACACACATACTCTGCAAGGCAGAGCTTTTCATGGTACCTGGTTAAAATAAATACATAAACTTAATTTTCTTTCGCTGAAATTTCATATGGTAGAAATTGTGTTGAACTCTGCACTGTTTCCTTCAGCATTTTGGGAGTGGTCATTACTCTTACGTACTTGCTAGAAGAAAAAGCACATTCTTTAGCAAATTTCTAACATGTCAGAATGAAGGTTTAACAGTTTGTGTCTAGGGAGTTAAGAAATATTACAGTAGAGAAATTTCATTTTCAGTTTGGTTTTAAAAAGATCTAGTTTACTATATTGTTTAGCATATGTCAAATAAAACAATATATTCTGTTTCTTCTTCAGGTTCTTGACAAGTGAGGACCTAAGAGTAAAATTTTCAGGCAATGGTATATGCAAATTTCAACCTTTGCTTATAGAAAAAGAAAAAAATAGAGGATTTTAGACAGCAGATCTTCTTTTTCTTTTTGGAACTCTTTGTCTATTTAAAAGTAGCAAAAAATGCAAAGCCACTGCATGAATAATTCATATTGAAGTCATCCCGGGCCAGATTTACAGAAGGAGATTTTTCATTATCTTCTGCATGCTCTGAATGCAAGCGCAAGTGCCCTTATGTGGAATATGTGTTTGTGTACATTCGTTATACCTTCACCGGTTTTCAGAATATTTCCCTGGCTGTACTACTTAAAATTGTAGAACCTAATGATTAAAAATACAAATAGTGATGTGCAGTTCTATGCAAAAGATCATTATTTTCTGTTCTTTTCACCCTGTATTCATTAGGTACAGGATATTTGCTACTTTTACTTTAGCATTTCTCTCACCTTGCTAAACAGCTTCTTGTCCTCAGCAGCTCTGTTGAAGTGCGATTGACAAAGAATGCTCAGGCTGATGAGAGGTCTGTGGCTAATTGAGGACATTTCTGGGAAAAAAAGGAAAAAAAATATACCTGTTCTCTGCTTTAAATGTGTAAATGCAGTGAGATGTCTCAATCACAACCAGATTTATTTATTATCTAACTGTTTCTCCTCTACAATAGTTCATGTTCAGTTTTCAGGACTTTTCTGAAAAGATTATTAAGTTTATTACCATAAGCTGGGAAGTTGCAGGGAAGGAGTGCTTCCCACCCCTGTTTTGTTTCCCCAAAACATTTGCTACTGATGACTGATGGATGCAGGTTACTGATTTAACTATGCTATTTTCCTCATGTCTGATCCTGATCTGATTGTGATTTTCAAATAAATTATTAGCTTGTACCTAGAACTGTAACCATTTAGGCAAATTAATGCATTCCATCCACTGTTTTCAAATTATTTGTTTCCATTATCTGTTGATACCCAATCGTGAGAAGGGAGGGTCTTTGTCAAATACAACACCCAATATTTTCTTCTTTGATGATTTAACAGAACAGTGGAATAATGAATTACTTTCAGTGAAGAAATAGTGAATAACATTCTTCCAACCCCATTGATATCCATATTAAACCCACTTGGTTTTAGCATTGCAGATATTTTCACCAGTGTTTCAGAGTATTCTGCTTGATTAATCATAATTATGATGACACAAACACAGCAAACCACAGCTATCTTACTCCTATACACCTTTCTAACCAATTTTTACAATCTCATTGCAAACAGATGGATTCAGAAGCCCTCTACATAGGTATCATACAGGTACAGGAATGTCCAGTAGTTATGTCCAATATTCTTTTACTCCAGGTTTCCTAGTCTTTTTCACAGTCTCTTTGTTCTCTATCTTGAATTGGTCAGTGCCCTACTCCAGAATGAAACCATGGGACACAAATAAAGCAAAATCATTCTCAAATAAGGTATTTGATGTGGAATCAGGGATTGCCCTGCTGCAGTTCAGAGATGCCACTGGAAAGACAGTAAAAATGTCCATGAAAGTACACAGAATTAACTCACCAGAGAAGGAGGCTGCTAAACACTAAGTCATTAAATTTTTTTCCAAAGGTTTACAACTAACAGTATTTGGGAGGGTTTAATTGGAGCAGCTAAAGGCAGAGGTTAGTTAGATTGGTCTTCCAAATTTCATTTAAAACAAGAGAAGACCAGAGGGTCTTAGGAAGAGTTGGCCCATTTTTAAATATTTTTTACAAAGTAATTTAGCTCTGAAACAGCTCAGAGAAGAGCAGCTCAAATGTTCAAAGTCCGCCAAAATCACCAAGTCTTACAGGGGAGAGTGACTGCCAGCTTTAGAAATAAGTGTTTCCATCTACCTGTAATGATACAAAAGCTACAGAAGGGAAAAAAGTCCATAAATCCATAGCTGTTTCTGCAATGTATTCAAAAAGTCCTTTTAGATTCTTTGAAACTAAAAGTAAATGCTAATAAAAAGTCTATTAAATTTATTACACAGAAGAGTCATTTCATTTTTCTTTGTTGTATGCTTTCTATGTAGCTTTTTGCTTCATGCTTTATAGTGATAAGACATCACTTATTCTGAATGACTAACATCAAGATAGTATCTCCAGGTATTTAATATAAAGTATCTCCTATGTCATGTAGGTAGGTCAGATTATCCAATTACCCATAAACATTGTTTTGGTTTCCATGGTTACTCAGGGGATGCTAGCATTTTTCTTCCACACCATTGGTTGCCAAGGCTACAACAAGTTTTTACAAAGTATAGCAGTTACAAGTCCAGATTGCAAGGTGTAGACCTTCTGCATTCAGCAATTGTAGTAAATCTCACTTGATAACAGCATTTGAATCCTGAAGGCATTCTCAGCAGCGTTCTTCTTTGGCTTAATCAAGTTACTAAGTTTGATATAAAAGGAGAAAATGCTCACCAAAGCTATCAAACATACAAAGTATATGAGACTGGCATAGCTACAGTGCCTGAAATAAAGCACTTGGATACCTCTGGCAAAAGATGGGAATGTGCTGATCCTAATTACATTATTCTCAAATAGAATCCCAAGCCAGATCAATGGAAATTTAATCAGAGCACAATGTCTTCTACATTTAGGGCCAATATTATCTTACCAACAGGCATAATCTCATGCAGTGTACAATAGCTACTTGTTAAAAAAAAATTACAAATATTTGCAAATGTCTGTTGCATTATGTAAACTGACAAAATGAGACAAAATGGCCTATAAACACAAAAAGGGACAAAAGAGGTTGTGCACTCAGCTAGGTTTACATTTTCCACCCGCAAAACTCTAAAGACAATTTTATGTGGGTGTTTAAATGTCTAAGTGTCTGAACTGCAGGCAGAATACACAGCTGAAATAACTGAACTGTGTTCAGAAATGGAACCCTTAATAATCTACATCAGATTGCATGTAAAAAACAGATGCGAATTGTTTGTAACTTTTCACTTCAATGTATTAAAAAATAAAATCCTGTCTTTTCATTAGAACAAGTGTTGCCTAAGGTCTAAGATTTTCACTTATTTCAAATTGAAAAAATAAAAGAATAGCTGTACTTTTCAGACATATGTAACCCCATAAAAACAAACAACTTGCTGAAAAGAAATCAATTCATATTGTGTAGAAGCAAAAAAAATTCTGTAATGTGTTATAACACCTGATATGGCCCTAGTACCTACAATATTTATTTTTAAAAAGACAAAACAAAATATAATTAAAAACTACCCTCTGAATGGGCAGGAATATAATATATTGTCATTGTCTGAAATGACAGATCACACTTCTCAGGCATAATATGACTTTGAATAATCAGAAATAAGTTACCTCTCATGAAAGAAAATATTTTCTTTTTTTAATATGAATCTTAATTTTTTGCCTTTACAAAAAGTTCTAGAAATGCTTTATATCAAGTATCTAAAATAAAATCCTGAGTTGTTTTTGACTCTCTTGAGATTTTTTTGAACTGTGCTTGTCAGTGGATATCTCTTTATCTCATTTATAAGATACTTTATTTAAATCTGATCGCAAAGTCTTTTTTTTTTTTTTTCCAAACCCAGACAGGAAATTTTCAGACATTTCTTCATATTATTAACACCATACTAATGACAATAACTTTTAAAAGTGCATAATATATACAGAATGATTAGAAAAAATAGAAATAGATTTCTTAATTTCTGAAACACACACTTTTCTCCTAAATTCAGATACAGCTAATGTACAGTCTCGCCATTGCTTAGGAGCTTAATATGATAACAATTTTCAGAGACCGAGAATTTGCTTTTTACAATATTATATTGCAATTTTAAATGCTTGACCATTTTTATGCTAAGACATTACAGAATCTGTGAGACAAGCCCCATTATCTGAACAAGAAAGGGTTTTTAAATATGATTATGTATTTCATAGAATAATAGAATGGTTTAGGTTGGAAGGGACCTTAAAGATCATCTAATTCCACCCCCCCTGCCATGGGCAGGGACACCTTCCACTAGACCAGGTTGCTCAAAGCCCCATCCAACCTGGCCTTTGTTTTAATTTTGTCCAATTACCTACTTTCTTTTTTTTAAACTGATTTCATTGACTCACCACAGAGTTTGCATTTTCAGTTCATTAGTTGATTAAAAATGCCAGTAGCCAGCTGATTAAACAACTGTATGAAGAGATTTGCACACTTATAATTATAACACTTTATTTAGGACTGAATTAAATTTCAGTTGAAATTTAAGCAATAGTTGTATTCTATTAACTGTAGTTCGGGACTGACTTCTTAAGCTACCAGTGTAGCCTGTAAACCTAAGGCATTAAAATAACATGGGGAATTCATTGGAAAGTTGCAAGCTTTATATGAGAGCTTGTCCCCAGCAGACATTGAGCCAAGCAGAAAAAGTTCTGGTAACACTGTAGTGTTAATATAAAGTATAGAGCTAAATCTTCGCTATCTCTAGGATTGTCCAGAACACGACAATCAAATCTGGATGTTTAGCCGAGTTAGGACTATGTTAGGATGCTTTTAAGTCCAGGATTTTGTTGTGACCCATTATTCAAGAGCTGTCTGAAACCAGCTTTATAGAAGAGTTGCACTTTAATTCATGAAACACACTTCAGTGCATCAGAAAACAGCTGCATAAACAATCCTGTAGATATTGTAACAGAGCTAATATACTACAAAAATTTAGCAACATGGTGGAAAACTGTATGAAGCAGGAAAACGCTGCGCAGTGCATGGTGTGGGTGTTTAGGTTCTGACACCTTTTTTGAGCCATTTCTTTGAAAATTCAACATCCCTATGCTCTCTGTCAGCTACCAAGTTGCGTGAGTTTGCAGCTATGGGGCTTTGTACTTTCTTATCGATGGATGGTATGGAAACTAAGAGCTAACACTGGATCAAAAGGAACCTGCATATTCATGGACTACACAATCAGCTCGTGAACCCTGGGCCAAATATGGCTCAATGCCAGGTGAATATTAAGGCTATAACATATACTTTTCCCCAGCCATCTGCTTTTGGCAACTATATGGGACAGGATACTGCACGAGCTGAACTTTTGTTTCGACTGCACTTATGTAAGAAATACTTGAAATTTAATTTTTGTAAGGAGCTCTCCAACATAAAAAAGGGTAAGAATGAGTTTTACATGAAAGATTCTGCTCAAGATAAAATTACACTGTGAGATACATAAACACTTGAAGCTCTGCCTGGCTAATTGCTAATAGCTTGGATTTTCTGCTCTGGGCCCTCCATCACTCCCTGTACCTATAAACAGTACGGTGATACATTATAAAAATGGATCCTGGTGACATTGTTTCTTCTTGCAAAAACCTCTACCTGCTTTAATATCCCTGTCCCAGTCGGTTATTTCTTTTTACAAGGGTGGCCTAGCAGGGCGATTTCTGGTAGAGTATCTATGCCTGCCTCCTTCAAGCCTGGACTGGAGCTCATGGAGCCAGCTGAGAAACGAGAAAGGCAGGGGCGCCTGCCATTTCACTATAATTAAATATGTGTAAACTATGATGATGCGTTTTATTCCTCTGTTTCCAGAGCTGATTTGTTTTCTGACCTGTTTTTAAGGGCTTGAATGCTGTGGGAATTAACTGTAGCGGGCAACAGAGGTGAACATCCACAACACAAGTGAAAGACTGCTGTGGGGATGAGAAGGGGAAAGAGCCGCCGTCGCAGCCCCTGCCAGCGTGGCACGCTCCCCCTGCCCCCAGATGCCTTGTGGCCTCAACGCCCACCTCGGAGGGTGCTAGCACCCTGTCCTGCCCCCCCCCCAGAAGCCAGCATGGGGGCAATGCAGGTTCCCACCACTTCTCCTGCCCTCACCTGCACCAGGCATCGTGGTCAGGCTGGTACCACCGGGCATCGTGGTCAGGCTGGTACCACCGTGCCTGGAGGGTCGTGCCGCTGGCGAAGCAAGGGGTGCACCAGTCTCCTCCGTGGCATTTCACCAGACTTGGTCCTTGGGTGGCCGGGCCTTGCAGAGGAACACGTTGAGTCCTCCATGGGATGGTCAGTTGAGGTGGTGGAGGTCATCGTGCTCATGTAATAGGTTGTCCGTGCCTTACGGCGTGCCTCTCTTGCGGGTTGCAACACGTAGGTGAAAATGAGATCACTGACGACATTCGGACCTAGGAGAGGGTTAGTCAAAGTGAAGCAACTCTTGCTCTTAGATCAGGAGCCCT
Organism: Haliaeetus leucocephalus; assembly: GCF_000737465.1. NCBI lineage: Eukaryota > Metazoa > Chordata > Aves > Accipitriformes > Accipitridae > Haliaeetus > Haliaeetus leucocephalus. Next base: position 5,378,127 of record NW_010973023.1, on the reverse strand, counting down.
GCTTCCCTCCTGGCCTTAACAAGCAGCTCAGGCATAAAGAAAAGCCACATTTAAACATAACTCTTCATTATTTTCGGCTTTTGAAGGGTCACCGTGATATGACAGCATCTTAAAACATTGCCATTATATTTTAAAGGAACTATTCTCAGCATGCCCAGAAAGCTTCTCAGCAGTAACACTGGGCTTAGAAACATCAGCGTGAACTCTCATGAAAGGTAAGCCAGAAAACTTACCACTTGATTTATTCAGACGTGTTCCCAAATAACTGAAAGCTCATAAAATCCTAAGATACATATTGCTTTTTATGGAAAACTCTGAAACACAGCAGCAGGAGAGAGAGTATTTGGGGTGTGTTGGTTTTTGTTTTTTTTAAATTTTGAAATGTTTTTGTGTTTGCTTATACTCATAAGGGAAATGATTGTAGTGAAAAGTGGGGTTTAACCCCTCTCATAGTTTCACACTTTGCTATATTGGGTCTTTTTTTTTTTTAACATGCTGGTATTTAATACAGTGGATCGCACAAAGTATTAGCAAGAAGTACTCCTTTGACCTATGCATGTTTTTACAAGGAGTGAATCTGACGTTAAATTAAATTATCCTCCCCATTTTAAGTGATTTGGAACATTTCACTGCTAAGTTGATTGGACTGAACCCTGTGGAAGGAACGCTGTTTCCTTTGGTTTATTTCAGTAGCTAACAAATACTGACTCTGTAAAAAGCTTAAAAATAAACTCGACATGCCAGTACTGACCTTATATCTTGAAGTTTAGGAGTGTTGAGATTCAGAACTTTAGTTTGTTGTAAAATTAAGTAGCAACACTTCTGAAATTGGAAATTCACACTTGCATGAACAGAATTCAGGTAAGAGTATAAGTTCAAAACTTGTTCTTTCTTCCCAAAGTGCAGAAATTTCAAAAATGAGATGACTTGGTTTAGTTTTATCTATATAAAGTAAATGAAGTAGTGGTGTGCAGACTCCTATTTCATTTAAAGTCATGACATGAGATTGAGTTTATATCTCAATCTAAACATAACACAATTAGCTATTTTTCTTAAAACAACATTTTTTTTTAAAGATTTCCCTTTCCCTCTTCATAATATTATGCTGTAAGCACCTGACTTCTTCCATCACTATGAGCTCTGTACACGTCCAATGATTAACTATTTAAGCAAATGTTTGTTATGCCTCAATCTAGTAAAGTTTGCAAAGTGCTGCTTCTAGGACAGATGGACAAACAATGACTTAATTGCAAAAATTACCACATTGACATGTCCAACATATATTTCATGAAAACCAAACAATTAGAACATCAGCATTAATCATTAATACCACATTGTTTGTTTAGTCCATTAACATCTTAATCCATCAGAAGAAAAATGGATATCATTACAGTAGTAAAAACCCAAGGGTCTTACCTACAAACTAGCATTGACTTAGCATCGGTCAGCAAACAAGTGTTCTTGCACAGACAGTGCAAGGTGGTGGCACTGCCAGGACAACACACCTTCTGGTTCTAAAGCTATCTGAGTATTTTTGCCATACTCTCTCTCATTTGATAAAGATACAAACTTTATGTCCTATGCTTCTGAAAGCTGCAAGCTTTCAGGATAAGGGTATTTGATTCTTGGATTATCAGTTCTATAATATTTCACCTTTTTTAAAAGATTTAATGCCATTTTCCTCTTTTTCTTTCCATACATATTTATAGCTTTGAAATAATTTTTGTAATGTTTGTTTAAGGCCTTCTATTGCCTTATTTCAAATAGTTGGGTCCTGAGTTGTGATTCTCTCAGGGAGATAGCATTTCCTATAGTCATATCAGAGGAATAACATATTTTGCTGGACACTGCTTGATGGGTTTGCCTCTTCAAGGGACAGGCTTCTGAACAGCCAAAACCCTCCCACTTCTTTTCTTTGGGTTCCACAAATGTACAAGTTTCACTTTTTTGACACGTATGAGCATTACATGAAGTAAAAAAAAGATGTTCTTGCCTTTATACAAGCTTGAAATTATTTTTCCGTTGGTCTGGGACACACTATAAGTAGATTGCAACTTGGAATTACTGTGAGTATATAGAATAACAATTACAAGGGATCTTGATATTTTAGATGGCTTTGCAGTCATGGAACCGATTTGTTATTGACTGTTTATGTGCTACTTTTTATGCCAAAAACCACTCCAACTATAAATAGGTTATCTGAAAAGTTATTTCCAAATTCTGTAGAAAAGATTGTATTTCTGCTTTGTTAAGCAATCCTTAATTCCTGGATGCTTTCTGTGCCTTTTCCTGATATTTATAACAAGACAAGGTGGCTGAGAATAGATTCTTTCACTGAGAGTATTATACAGCATTGAACAGAAGAAATGGAGAACACATTTACACATCAAAATACCTTTGTAGTTTGCAAATGAATTATTTTGCAGTCACACTTTCTCTCATAACCTACTATGAAATAAATCACTTTCTTCATAGCTACTTGCTTACTATGTATGTTTCCTAAATTAATTATTTACTCTCAGAACAGTTTCAAGTTTGGCTTTGTACAGCACAATAAACATACAAGAAAAAAAGGAAATTACATTCTCTTACACTTTTATTATAGCTCATCATCTTTGCATATATAAGTACATGCATATTTGTGTATATGGTTAGAAAATATTGAACAATCCAAAATATCTTAACGAATCTTTAGCTGTGTCCTCTTTTCAAATTTAGTCAATAAAAATCATCATAGTAATGTACAGTACCGATGGCTGGATCTGATACAGTCATTTGTCAGTAATTTACCAGTGGACACTAATAATTGAAAAGTGATCATTTTGTTGTCTCCAATACTATGACAGACAAATGCTGATCTGTTTTGACATTCCATTATTGGCAAGTTTGAATACTTCTTTGCCTGTGGCTCCAGCCATGGTCAGAGACACTATGGCAATTTTCCATGCTCAAAGCTGGTATATAATCACTCTTATATAATGTAACTACCTGCTTGGGGGCTAAACTAGATTATGCCTTTCTCATTTCTAATTTCTAAGTAAGTATGCAATGAGTTGGTCTGACAAGAAGTCCTAATCTACCCTTCTTTAAGTGGTCAATTTCATTTGAATGGGCATAGGATTGGATGATGAACCTTTTAAAATTTATTTTTGTGTTGTGGCAAGTATGTTTAATTTACTGTATGTCCTGTATTTGCCTGCAAAAATGATGAATATTCTGTATGTTGAAAAGAACATCAGCTGAATTATTTTTGGCTGTATACATTGACTGCTCTGTAAGAAAAGGCAAGAGCTTTCCGGTACACATTAATCTAACATTTGCAGTCTAATTCTATTAACACAAATAAATTACATACAGTTGTCCAGGAAGGCACAGTGAGAGCTCTGAATCTAATAAAGCCTTCCAATACCTTACTGCTGTGTACTGTGTGGCATTTTTGCATGAATATGTCTGGCGTTAAAGAAAACTAGTACTGTAAATACCATTTAGAAACAGTTCCCTTCACATTCGAGGCTCCAATACAATCAGGTACCTATTCAGTGGACAAAAAATTCGAGAGTCAATGTGGATCCCTTCTTTTTTCTCTTTATCTCCTACCTCCATTTACACAGATTTCTATGATCTGCCTCACCTTCAATATTGTCTTTCTAAATATTAATATACTTTAGGTCAGACACATTATTTGTTTGCAACAGCAGCTAAGAAGCTTGGGTATTTATGAGTATTTAAGAAATAGTTCACAGAGAATTTTCCAGTATATAACTGGAAGGAGCATCATGGGTGATTCAAAAGTGCATATTGCAATATATTTCTTCTTACTCTTTGGCTGAAGTTTAGTTGCCTCAAATCTTATGCAGTGCTTTTAAAACTACATTTATACCACATGTCATAGCTTGAATGTGAAAAACAAAATTCTAATACAGTACCAGGACAGAACAGAAAGTATGAAGAGAATTGGTTGGATAGACTGAAAAAGGCCATAAAAAAATTAACTGTATTGAACCCCACATGCAAGGAGGTTCTTTCTGGATGAACTAGGGAATATTAAAGTCTTGCAAGTGCCACGTCAGAGTTTGCTTTGTGCCTTTTCTCTAAAGATAGAAGCTGTGAAATTAAATCTCATCAATATAGTTCTGTGACAAGGAGCAAAAAGATAAGTTGTAAGGTGTCCTGGTTTCAGCTGGGATAGAGTTAATTTTCTTCCTAGTAGCTGGTATAGTGCTATGTTTTGGGTTCAGTACAAGAAGAATGTTGATAACACACTGATGTTTTCAGTTGTTGCTAAGTAGTGTTTATACTAAGTCAAGGATTATTCAGCTTCTCATGCCCAGCCAGCGAGAAGGCTGGAGGGGCACAAACAGTTGGGAGGGGACACAGCCAGGGCAGCTGACCCAAACTGGCCAAAGGGGTATTCCATACCGTGTGACGTCATGCCCAGTATATAAACTGGGGCGAGTTGGCCTGGCGGGGTGGAGGCAGATCGCTGCTCAGGGACTAACTGGGTGTCAGTCAGAGGGTGGTGAGCAATTGCATTATGCATCACTTGTTTTGTATATTCCAATCCTTTTATTATTATTATTATTATTGTCATTTTATTATTGTTGTTACTATCATTATTAGTTTCGTCCTTTCTATTCTACTAAAGTGTTCTTACCTTAACCCATGAGTTTTACCTTTTTTTTTCCAGATTCTTTCCCCCATCCCTCTGCGGGGGGCGGGGGGGGGGAGGGGGGAGTGAGTGAGCAGCTACATGGTGCTTAGTTACTGGCTGGGGTTAAACCACAACAAAGATCAGTTCCTGAGACATTTCAGACAAAAGTCCTCTGGGTTTTTTTTCAGGACAGCTTTCACTTTTTCGACTGAGTCTTACCTCAAGAAAAAATAGCCAAAAGAAGAAAAAAGTGTGAAAGAGTGACAACAAGGTTTTAAGGGTTTATAGCCATCAACATGAAGAAGTAGAGAAATTTCAGAAAGGCTAGGAAGAAAACCACTTGAGTTTGTACAATGTCAGCAAATCAAATTTGATGACAATTCTTGTTTTTGTTAGCAAAGTTAATCTTTAATTCTGGCACCTGTGAGCATTGCTTTGGTTGTCCTATTTGAAGGCACAATGCATTCCTAGGAGTTTGTTCAAGAAAGCAAGCAGGGACAGCCACCTAATGCCTTCCTAAAGCAAAGTCATGTTGATTCATCCTGCACAGAAGACCTCAAGTCCTAAACATATATCCATGGCCAGGAATTGTCTCTACTCCCATTAGAAGCATGTTGGAAAATAAACAAATATTTTTAGTTCTTCTTCCCTTGCATTTCTCCAGGTTACACAGCCTAAAAGCTGAAGTTTATTGCCGCTGGTAATGCCATTCTGCCTCAAAGTGGGGTAAAATTAGTCCTCACATAACCTGAACCACAGGCAAACTTATGTGGCCTCTATCAGCATTCAATACAAAGGAGGCAATTAACTTTAAAAGAAAAGCCTTTACTGAAGAGCCATCCACTTCCCTGGGCATCTTAGTTGAAGACAAAGGAATTAATTAAACCTTTGGCTTTCAGACTGGGCATTATAATTAACTTGTAGTCAACTTCTCCAGTGAAAAACTGAGCCACTCTAAATTAAGCAGGATCAAAGCCAAATTATTCAGAGCCAGAAAGAATAAATACAGATCAAGAACCTGTTTTCTTCTTCATTTTCTCACATCCCACTTTTCCTTTCTGTGATCTTTTTAACCAGTAGCCTGAAGAGTATATTTAAATACTACTAACTATTTCAGAAATATAATTTCCTCTTTATCCTAATAACGTTCAACAGAGGCTAAATGTATAAACTGTCAACAAGAACATTTTAAAGGAACCTGGGGGAGACAAACAAACTACTGGTTCCACATATCACAGGTAATCTCTCTCTTTTCTTCTCACCAGTTCCCGGGGATTATAAATTATATACTTCTCAGGCTCACGAGTTCTTCCATTTTTAAAAAAAAATAGTAAAAATATTCAGTATTATCTGTCTTTTCTCTAATATGAACTAATTGTAGAAAATATTATCTACATGATTTAGCCTTACTTTTTCTTAAAGTCTTTTAAAAGATTCCATGTATGTCAAATATCCCTTAATGGACTAAATATTCTTCATATGTTATACTTAATACTACTTCATATTTAATCCTTAAAACACAGGTCATCCTAGACACGTTATTTAACTCATTTTATCTTGCCTCTGTAGCAGTATTGGCTTATTCAGTTTTTGTCAGATCTCAGCAAAATGGGATTTTCATGTATAAGAGACTGGCCTGTAGCATACTCTGCAGTAAGAGTGAGACTAGGAACAGTTAAATCGGCATAGGGCTTCCCTCAGTATTGGTAGCCTTATGTTTGCTCTTGAACTCAAACCCATTACAGACATGTTCTAGATCTAAGACATTTAGTCCCTTATCATACTCCATTTATCAATACTACCTTTTAGGTCAAGAAAATTTGCATTTATTCAAGAAGTTTTCCATATGCACAATTCATAAGATAGACTATATCGCCAAGCATTAGAAGGCCAGGTCTTTCTCCATGTGCAGTCCAATAGATTAACTGATTTCAAAGAGAGAAGGATTCAAGCTAATAATCAAACCCAAAGGTTTTTTAGAGATTCTGCTTCTGCTGTTATCTATACTCAGGTCACACTGTACTGTAAAAAGAAATATTTCTTCGTCTGTCAGATCCAGACAACATTATTAGAATCGTTACTGGTCATTTGCTGAACTTGGAAAGGAGAAACAAATTTCATGAATCCATTTTTATAAATCACTGACCAGAGAGCTTAAATGTCAATGAATGGAAACTTGTAATGCTACTTTTTAAAAGACCTTTTCAGGGGAAAATTCATAATGAACTAATGAAGGAAGTATTCAGCAAGGCTAATAATCTGGAACATGTTTTCAGTAGCTATAGGAGAAGTTTAGAATTTCCCCATATTTAGCTAAGTGATAGAGCGAAAAGGTTTCAGTAGAAAGACCTTTTCATAATTGGTTCAATAAGAATAGAATATATATTATAGTCAGACTTCATTTTAAGTAATTTTTATTTCCTTCCGTTGGATATGTCTTAAAAAATGTGATGCCAAAAGAGATACCACACAAAAATTTAGAAGACAAGACAAAGTGAAGGACAAATTGTGGTAAACTAATCACAATGTGTCTAAGCCTGCTTTTAAAATACTATCCCGAAACAAATGTAAAATCTGCTGGTGCTGTTTTACCAGCCATTTATACCTCCTCAGGCAGGAACCACTGTAAATTACATTAAATCCTGTACTAAGTCTTGCTACATCTTTTTGCACGATAATTAACTTCACTTTGTTTATCATACGTGTAAAACTCATGTGCACTTTGTCTTTTATGCCCTTTTGTTGGTAAATGGTAACCAAATTGTCAGCTGGCAACCTCATCAGTTTTCATGTGACTCGTGAAGAAAACCATCACCTTAAAATCTTAAGTTTAATCTTGCTTTTCAGGTATTTTTAAACTTTGTGGTGAATTTTAATTGAATAATTAATCTAATAAATCTAATGTAGTCATTAATTAGATGAATAGTCAGTTTCATAGCCTTATTTCTGGAAACAGAGAAAGGAGGTTTCACTAGACTACTTTAGTATGCTCTCCCAGACAGAGTCCAGGACTTTGCTGGCATATCGTTACTGACCCTGGTAGAATTCAATGCAGTAGTACAAAGTGCACAAAACAATGAGCATACTTCCAATAATGTGGAAGATAAACATGATTTGGGAAGCCAACTACTTAGGTAATCCTGGGGCATCAATTTATCTCTGTTGTGGTCTTTGATATTTACAGTAGTAAAATTAAACTTATCATTCCAAAAAGGTAGCAACAGGTATTTTCATAGTAATTTTGCACAAATAATTCTATTTATCACGTTGTCACTCAGTTACTCCCCAAATTAACTTTGTTGATGTAAAAGTACTCCAAATACTCCCTTATATGCGCACAAAGGTGCAAAAATATTTTAGTGACACACCCTTAGGAAACACTGAGTTGTGGTATTGAGTGCAATGCTTCATTGGAATGTCTCAGCTTGAGCATATAAAAATGGAGGCATCAAAATCATGGTCGTTTTACAAAAATTTAGACTACATATAAGGCAGCGTAGATAAAGTCATCAGGCTTTTACATGGATTTTATTTTGTTCCTATTCGAGCAGAAGTAACATTGCAGTGGGAAAGATTATTCCATTTGTATTCAAAAGAAAACTCCCTTTGAAGCCAATGAATTCAAAATCATCAATATAGCCTCTGGTCTTCAGGTTTGAGATTTTAATCTGTGCATAAAATAGTTTATTTAAGAAAATTACTGTGTCGGATATTTAAAACTGATAAAAAAATCTGTGATTGAATGTGAGACATTCTTTTACTAAATAGTCAAATAAGGTATAAAAGATACAACAGCAGTACAATGCCAATATTATAAGCAAGTATGAGCGAGGATTTTTCCTCAGGTTATATTGTATCAGTCAATTTGTCAAAACATACAGCTTCAGCAAAATATTTAAAGCAGAACTATTTATAGCAGTTTGTGCTGTAATGATAAGATGACATCTGAAATATATAAATTCCTTACATTTTGCAAATATTTAAGTAGTTGTGCCTTTCTTCAAACATGTGTTCCTATCATGGACTATTAAATTTCTTCTAAGTCTATTAAAATGAATCATGGTGAGCTAAGAAAGAAATACAAAATTTCTTAGAAAATCCTGGGAGAGTCTGCCACTGTTTGTCACTCTAATTGACTAGGGAAAAATATGAATGGTGGTCATATGGCAATTATAGCAAAGAGAGCAGAATATATTTACATGGGACTAGTACTTGCAATTACTCTAGGTTTCTGTGTAATTTGGGGGAAGGAAAATTTAAGCCACAATTTAAATTGTTTTTCAGAAAAAACTAATTGACTTTTTCAGCCTGAAAAAATTATTTTTAGTAAATACTTTATAGCATTGCCTTGAAAAGCCATCAACTAAACAAAATTAAAATTAATAAACTGTCCCAGTTAGTGTGAACATTTTTTTGTGAAATAAAACCATAAATCTGAGTAATCTCTTTCTTAACTACACCCATTATTCTGAAAATAATTTTTCATTTTTTCATGTTTGAAGATATTAATCTCATTCATTCAATTAATATTTAACATTTTTAACACCAGTGACATTAAAACTTTTAGTTCTTGGGCATAAAAAACAAAAGAGATTTGGGCTAGATTCTTCTTGTCTCTAGCTTGCAATATTTTTCCTCATGTCCAATGAAAGACAAAATATCTGGGACAAAATCTTAGTTCCAGTTGAATAAAATTCCATCAATGGCTTGAAATTTCACTATATAATGAAATTATATAGAGGGGATAGCAATTAATAAATTTTGTACTGCTGCTTTATATGTCATATGGACACTGTCTTATGACTAATGAAGACTTCAGCTAAGAAGAATTTGTCTACAGCTATAACTTTTTAAATTTAAAAGGTGATTATGTTAAGGAAAACATACTTAGAACGTTCGGTTGAAAAGAGATCTGCCAGCGCTAGTCCTCAGGACACTATGGATAAAATAATAAGGATTTTGGTCTGTCAAGTGCTAACCTATCAAAGTCTGGAGTAGATCAGAGGTATAGTGGTGTATTTCATATTCTAAGAAAGTCCTTGAGGTGCTAGATATATGTTTTGCTGTGTGGAAGAGATTAATCACACCAAGGCAAACTTATTTCCACTTGATGTGATTTTGGAGATAGCTTTGAATAAAATGTCACTTATGATCATCTGACCATTCAAATGAAAGATAATGAAGTCATTCAATAAGAATTTGCCTAAATCTTGAAATCTTGAAAATTTAAATGAGCTTAATATTTTTCTCTACAAAGTGTCTATTAAAAATTGTTAATATAAATATGTAATTCTTTGAAGTTTTATAAAATCTCATAAATACTTTGATTGAAAATTAAATCAAATAATACTTCTTTGATGGTGGAAATGTTTTTTACAATTGCAGTAGGTACTTGTGGCCAGATTCTGCTTCCAGTTTCATGAATGACTACTATAAATCTTAAGTAAGTGGGAGCAAAAGAGTAGTTAATGAATTCTAGTTTCTTCTTTCACACAGATTCTTGCATTTGGGAACCCATAAAAGGATATAGTGCTTTAAAAAGAAGCAGAGATGAAGCATGATTCTATCTAATGCTTTAAAAAGAAGATGTGAAGAACAATGCTATCATCTCAGTGGTTTGAAAGATTTTTGGTTTTCCACTAAGCACATTGAACCAAAGTAGGAAATAAGGTGGAAAAGTGAATAGAAAATGATATTTAATTAAATTTTAACAAAAGCTGAAAAAACGAACTAATGTGAAGACAAGAGACTGAAACAGAATAATAGATAAAGTGGGATAGGATAATAAGGTAATAGAATAAAATGTTTTAATGCATTTTTATATTGAAAAGCTTCCATTCAAATTGGTTTCTTAAAATACTGGGTGAGGGAACATATATTGGCCAATAGGATATTCACATTGTACAATACGGGTAATACATCTTATTAATAACTTGGACTTCTAATACTGTGAAATTTAAATTTTCAAATACTGGCATATGTCAGAGGATAATTATAGGAGATCTTTGATCTATATTACAGTATACATGAAAGCTCTGTGCTTGCCGACAAGAATGTCCTTTTTTTCAGTACAGAGGATAACATCTTTGTAATAAGTAATTCCAGTAATCCAACTTTCAACATTGTTCATCAAAATCAGAACACCAGTGTATTTTAATTGTGCCAACAGTTCAATTTAGTTAAGAATAAGGTTGGCTAAGTAGTTAGTTAGAACAACGTTTTACAGATTTAAAAACCTATTTATATTGATGGCTGCAAAAGTTATGCACTTACAAAATAGAATTTAAGTTAGCCACTAGTGCTCCAGGTACTGGTACTTGTAATAATGTTCATCTAAGCTAGGATATAATTCAGTGCATTCCAGTGTTCAAAATTCATAACAGCATACAGGGATCTCTAATTATACTGATACTGCTTTACCTTTGTTGCAGTTTTTAAGTATCAAGTCATATACCATTGTTTCCAGCAGGGCAATGTCATACATTTCAAATATGGTATTTTCCCTGCAGTTGATTATCTCATTTAGTGTTCTGAAGATTCTTTCTAGAAACTCACAATCCTGTTTTTGAAACATGAAATCCTTGGGAATTTTGTTTATAAGAAGAGTAACACTGGTAATCTGCATAATCTTTTGTATTATTTACTTTTACCTTCTGCTATCTGCTGGTTCACAGCCAGTTTAATACTATTGTGGGGCGTAAAGGCTTCAAATGAAAACAGAACTTTATTATAATAGTCACTATATATACACAGAGGGAGAGACAGCTCCAGCCCTAGATAACTTGCATTTCTTGACTAAGACAAAGAATGCAAAAAGCATTTTCATGTAACAAGGGAAAAAGTCATTCACCTTCACAATAAAAGTCTATTTTTCAGCCAAGAACAACCTAGTTTCTTGTCCATTACCTGAGCACAGGTACAGAAACAAGTTATGTCTTAAATTAGACTGAATTTAAATTATTCTTATTTGCAAAAAGTGATATCAAGCAAAGGAATAACTAAAGAGATCTCCAAGAAACCCTAGATCTCAATAAAATAATGTTTGCAGTTCAAAATAAAAAGTGCTGTTTGCTGAGTCATTCCTCTGTTAGAAATCTAACATGTTGCTAGTAAACGGTTTTGGGGAAATAACATTATTTGAATGAGATGAAGAAATAAAGGTCCATTTTTTCCCCTCTTATAAAGTCAACAGTCTAAAGTAAGTTTTTTAATGATTTTTTATGTTTCTAAATACTGACCCGGTTTTGAAAAGTGCAAACTACCCAACTTCAAGGAAAGCATACTGCTCTGTTGTGATTTTGAGGTGGAAAATAACTTTTAATGAGTTAGCACAGAAGAAAATTCTAATAAAGTCAAAAGTACAATGTGTTAAAGAATAACCCACAGAGAATTTGCCCAGTTTTCTAATTAATTTAAAACAATTGGGATTGCAAAAAATATATAATGAACTATCCACTCAATGTTCAAATAATCAATATTTCTATTTAACAAGTTTGGCCTTACTTGTCACTTCAAAATTGCTGTTAGCATTTTTCTTTTATTTTTAAGAAAGCAGACTCCCTTTTCACTTTTTTTTTTCCTATTTGCTAATATTTTCAATACTTGTCAGAACTTTGAATTTACAGTTTGACTATTAATTTTCTTTATAACATTATCTAAGGTACATTTCCAAGACTTTTCAGAAAATGCAACAATCAAATGTAGAACGTTAAATATAACTTATTAGTTAACCCATTGCACTATCAGAAGTTAGTTAAGACATGTCTTTTATAGAGTGAAGCCTTCCTGACTTCATCTGTAAAGGTGTTATTTAACTAGTTGCCTAATACAAAAGCAGTTCAGGCCTTCAGTAATGGTAGTGTTACAACTGAGGTTTCTGTTAAAATTCTCACATCTTGTCTAGCTCCAGCAACACTTGTTGTTTTGCATATCAGAAACTGACAAAAAAAAGAAAGATCAGTAAAATCCTGACTGATACAACTAATAACTCACACGACTAGTTTACATATGGAGATCAGGTCAGCTTAGCAACAGCAACTAATAATCAAGGGGATACACTGTCAGCACATTTTATAGCATCCTGACCCAATTTTTCAAGGATACCCATCATCTATCACATAGCCATTAAAAGCTGCAACGTCACTATTAATCAGGTGCATTAAGGATTTCCCAAACACTGTTCCTAGGATAGAGTTTGTTAGATCCCCAGGACCGACCCTCTGGTGTCCATTCCCACCTGGAGACACGAAATGCTTGCTGCACGTTTGCCTTGGGAGTCATCAACTAGGGTCAAAAGACCTGAGCTGCTCTGGCGAATGAGCTTTCCACGGAGTTATACTGATTTAACTGAAATTGTACAACTTTGTGAATTACCAATTCAATATTGTTTAAAACTTAACATGTGAGCTAAATCAAAAATACCAGCATAAAAACTATCCAAGTTCAAAATGTCAGTGTTTACACCAGTCATTGCACAGACAGGAGAAGAAAAAAACCTTTCACCAATACTTACTAAGATAAAGAAACAGTTTGATAAAGCCCATGTAGTCAGACACATAGAGGGAAACTTCAAGGTCTCTAGGGTTAGGAAAAAACATAAGATACAGTTCATATCGTTCCTTTAACAATATGAGTAGTTTGCAAGTGTTGATTTGTTTGGGTTTTTTATTTGCTTCCAGAGATGGTAGAAGTTAAGATATTGAGTAAAGTAAAAAGAAATGTGTCAGCTTGGCTGTGAAGAAAAACAAAATGTTACAAGCTCAGTTTTCCAGCTTGTGCAGGCATACCAGTCTTATGCGCTAGCTTTCATTAGAAACTCCTTTTGCCTACCTACAGCAAACTCAGATGCACAAGTTTAAATAGAAATATAAAGGCAACTTAATAGAAAACCAAACTTTAAAGCATAATCCGATAAAAACCACACTGGTTGGATAAACGGAAATATTTGAAAGTAAATGTCATGTTTCCAATGAGGTTCTTGTGTTCTTGTCATTCAAATAATATTGCAAAGGTCACTTTATTGAAATTTCATGCCTGAAAAATCTATATGCATTTTTTCTTGCTAGGTTTTAGAAATGGCCTTCCAGTCACCAAAATCAAGTTATCTTAAGGTCCCATGCTATCTAAGCAGTACAACAAATCAAACTAACTGGAGATATATTTTGTACTATTGCAAAATACAATAAATCTCCAATAAATAGTTACAGGTGATATCAAATTCAAGCCTTTTGAGTGAATATACCAAAAGAGATCGGTACTTACAGATAGAACAGATTATTCACATCAAATGCATTCTCCTTCTGAAGAGAAATATACCAATAAATAAGTAGGAGACTATAGGGACGGTGCTTAATCTGAGGTCTGAAAATCCACAGACTTGAATTCAATGTGTAGGGGCATGATCTTGCTTCTGTTCCTTTTTCAGGGTAAGGGTCAGCAACCTTGCTCCCTCTAGGCTTACTTTAAATGTACAGTAGAAAAAAGGGAACATCATGCATCCCAGACAGTAAAATGCTCTTAGTGATAAAAATAGTTTTCTTCTTTTCTAGTGATGCAGCTCAGATGAGAAGCAAATGGCAAAGCTAAAAGATTTTTAAGAAATCCTTAGTTTGATGAACAGTATCTTTCACTCTGAGAGGAAAAATTAGGTAAACTTAACATGCTAGTCATCCAGGATCAACAGAAAAGGCATCAAGATATTCATTAAGTATTTTCTCACTTGGGTGATGCTGTTGCCTAGACATTGAACTGGAGAACTGTGTGTTGAAATGTGGCACTTGCTGCAAGACAATTGTGCACAGTAGGGCTTTCATAAGCCCTGCAGTTTTAAACAGATGCCATGCACACTCTTTGAGGAGCACTGAAGAACGGGTGACTACCTAACGAACTTGCTCCCAAAGAGGCTGACTAAATAACTTTAATGGAGGCTGAATGCTTACTGACTATGACGACGGTGTTAATGGAGAAGAGGAAATTGCCTCGAATATTCTCATACCTTACCTTACTTAGGAGTAAAGGGGCCATTTGTATCACTTCTGATGATAGATACCTGCCATTTTGACAGTCTCTGAAGAGAGCCACAGTTATTCATCTTCAGCAAAGCCACCTGTCTGGATTTCATATTTTTTCCCCCCAAAACCATCCATGGTCTAGAAAGAGAGGTAAGGAAGAATGCTTCAGTCTTGCCATGATTTTTAAAAATAAGTGATGGACCCAAACCATTTTCTGTTGCTAAATAAACCATGCAGATTAGTCTTCTGAGGAAGCCTGAGTATATCTAAAACAGGTATTTGAAATCAGTTTAGCTTGAATGTTAAGTATGTTTAGGGTACACAGTCCTTGGCAGAGAAAGTCTCCTAGTCAGAGTGTTTTCTGCCTGTCACAACATGGTTTCAGTATCTTTGGGGGTCCTCTGGTGTTCCACTGCAAAAGTTAAGCATCTGCCAGAGCACGGTACTGTTCACTAGGGAGGGAGATGGTTCTCGAAAAGTCAAGAAAGAGCAAATCATGTCTCTGAGCTCTAGATCTGAAGTTTCTACTTTCTGTCATGCGATGATACCCTACTATGCCAGTAGTATTTTTTGTTACTATTTCAAAATGTAGTTTAATTCACTATCTCAAGCTTCATGAGTTTCCAAAGGATACTATTTTCACCAGTCTTAGGGTGCAGTATACCCTGTCTTCCTTCATACTGGCTTGTATCATCTACTTGTATGACTAGAAGAAAAGGGATTGAAATTCTTTCTGCATAGCTACATGTGTCTTTGATTCATGAGGTGTTTTTACATTACTGCTGGAGCAAGAAAGGGCTTTCTAAGCCAAATGTTGAAATATGTAGGAATAAAGAAGGAAGAAAGTTTTAATGAAAGAATGTGAATCCCAAAGTTTGTGCTTCTTATTGTTACCAGAAAGTATATCCCAGTGTTCAGTCATATAGATTAGACATTGCTGTATCAATATAAAGATAAATCAAGTATATAGGTAGTTACAGTTATTATTTAGATATAAAAATATAGATGATGAAAGTTATATAGATAATATTTCTAGGAAAGGTGAGGAAGAAATTACCTGGACGAAACCTAAAAAATATCTAGAGGTTTATAACTGAGATTGGTCTTGATCAATTTCTGAAAAAGAAACCAATAAAAAAGATGTATCAACTCCTACTAAGTCAGAAGTGTTAGATGGAATTTTTCCTAAAACCAGAGGTGTCTAGTAGAAGCGTTTCTGTAGATTATTGATAGTGGAATTGTTTTACTTTTGCACTGTAGGGAATCATGCCTAGTTCTACAGAGCAGAAAGGAACTGTTTAACATGTACTGCACTTTGTCCACCAGTATTGATGAGCATGCTGAGCTGGAAATGTAACAAATTATTCCCATTGAAAGTAATCGAAGCAACTTCCTTTCCCCCACCCTTTTTCTTCTTCTCTCCTTGTTCCCTTTCTTCCTTTGAGACTTCCAGTTCATCTCTGTAAGAAGTGACTGAAACAATCCTTTACCAGCTATTTCAGAATAAATTGTGATATCATGCAAAAAAATAGCTTTTTATACAAAAATGTAGGAATCAGAAATTAATTGTGCCAATATAAGCAAAACCCAGTATTTCTGGTGAGGTAGAAATGTGCTGTCTCAGGGACAACATAAGGAAGCAACAACTATAACATATTGCTGCAAGCTCTTTGATAACAGCCTCATAGCTTCTCTCCACTGATTCACTATGGCAAAGTATCATAATTATCATAATATTATCATTATAATTTTATCGTTTATTTTTACCTGGTTCTTACCCAAATGGAAGAGTACGTGTGCAGCCCTAAACATTGGATAAGGTCCTATAATACTAAAAGACAGAAATAAACTGGTAAAAAGTATTCTAGCACTGGAAAAGGGGTAAACTTTACTATAATTAACATTTAGAAAAGAGAAAAGAAGATAAGATAAAAGAGAAGAGAAGAGAAGAGAAGAGAAGAGAAGAGAAGAGAAGAGAAGAGAAGAGAAGAGGAAGAGAAGAGAAAAAGGAAAAAAAAAGGAAACTACCACAAAAGTAGTTCTGGAATTCACTGACAAGACTTTCAAAGCTTCAAATAATCTTCTGGTTAGGGAGATGCCAAACAGAAGTGTCTTACAATTTTCCCTGTTTTAATTTTGCATCTTCCTATTAAAAATCAACTGCAAGACCAGACAACAGCCCCAAAGGAAAAAAAACAACAACAAAAAAACCACCCCAAAGCCAGTAACACCCTGGGTGAAGCAAACTAGTCACTTCTTTCTTTTCAGGCTTTATATAACCAGCCTAAGAAATAAAATGCAATGTCAGAATGTACAGCCATTTAGAAACAGACAAGAAGTCTGTTTCCCTGATAAAATACCTTATTGTCTAATTTATAAGGAAATATATTTACAGCTGAGGAAATACATCCATAAATACCCAAGGTAATAGTATCCTTTGGTCATTTGCTGTGGCAAAGATCAGTTTCAGAAAAGCAAGCATTCCATTAAATTGATAGCTGTGTTTTCCTTTTCAAAATCTGATTAGAAAAAGAAGCAGAAGTAAAACTGTGGTCACCCATCCTTTGAAATACTGCTTTTAAATAGATCCTGAAAAATGCTCCTGTCTCTGGGTGAAAAACAAATGCTGATAAATCTGACTTTCTCCACAGTGAAATTTCCCAAACAGACAGAGACAGACACATCAGACAAACAGACTGTTCCCAAAGGTAAAAGATAGAGATTGATGTGCACCTGACAACCTGTGGTATGGACATGGCTGAGAAGGCTTTGATTTGGAATGCTTTTGATTTTACTGTAACCACCACTACATACAGCAGTACACATCTCTCTGTTTTCACTGCCCACTCAGTGCTCCTGTGTTGGTCAGATGTGAGGATCCTATCCAGGATCCTCTCGACAGCAGCGGTACAAAGGGGTTGGGAAAAGGGAGGCTGCCTCACTCTTACTGTGAAAAATCATGTCTTTGTCTCCAGACAGCTACTATCTGGTTGTCTCATGGCTGCCCCAAAGTGATGACCCCATCCTCTTATACTGAGGATGAATGTATGCAAAGTTTGACAGACTAACAGCTGATGGATTTATCACTTACCAGAAGGGTTTCTTCTTTTATTCCTACTTCCAGCTTCTTCATGATCACTCACCAAGGCAATCTAGTTAGGCCACCAGCTCTTCAAAATAAGTAACTTCCATTACTTTTCCATGCACCAGACTCAAATAAAACCTCACTGTTGTGGTAATACACATCATGTAAATTATCTGTCTTGGAGTCTGAACAAGTTTTTATTGTACTAATCATATACTACGTAACTCTGTGAAGTAGATTCATGACTGAAAGTATATTCTGTAGCATTTAATAATTTAATGCAAAAAAATTACTACAAAGAATTCCATCTAGCAATTTTTTTCCTATCAAAAACTTCACTTTTCAGCAGTCAATAGAATATTTTGGATACACATGACAGTGCAGATAGACAGTAAGGTGGGAGAGAGAGGGGGCAGTGCTAGTCCCAAGACCTATGCAATCTATGCAAAACACACCATAGCTTTTTCTGTACCTTGGCAGGAGATGTAAAATAATTCATATCTAATAGAGCCGTCTTGGTCCATCTGGCACAGGCACCTATGTACTCAGCAAAGCTTCAGGGAGACTCTTTCTAATGAATAAAATAAGTGATTACTTTACAGCACTTCTATTATCATTCTTAACCAGGTACTTGCTTCCAGATCACACAGACAGGCAGCTTGTTCAATGGGAAAAAACCTCCTGCAGAGAAATTACCAACCTATCTTCAGCTCTGCATCTTCCTGTCATTCATACAGTCAAAATTTCTCTTAGCCCCCTTCTGTGGTACGAAGAAGAGTGACAGACTACTAGACCCTTACGTCTGGCCATCCTACTAGCTGTATATTTGCCATTTCCTGATTACAAAGGAGCTGATATCACAAAAGGATTCAGCATAAAACCCACTTGCGATCTCTACGGTCTCTCAGTACAAAGACGGCTTGTCAAAACAAGAGAGAAAAAGCCTGAAGTCTTTGGTGCCATGGAAACTGAACAATTAACAAATGTACTTTCTCTTACTTCAGCTGGAACTGCACTTGAGCCAATCTTTTAGCAGAAAACTGTTAAAAACCTCCCTGTGACTTTAGTGATGGGGTGGAGTGGACAGAAAATACAGAAAAGAAGAGTTATTTGCAAGCACAGAGCAGTGGTCAGAAGAAGCAGGGCAAATGACTCAGAAAAGGAGGGGGGCTCGGGGAATTTCAAGGCTAGAAAGATCAGCAAGCTGACACATCGGGGGTTTTACATAACAGCAACATTTGTTGTGATTCAGGAGCGTACAGAAAAGGCAGGGACACAGAGGAAGATGCTGGGGACCATAAACAACCTTTTCTGTAAGGTGTTTTTCAGCAAAGGTCACTGTCTTTTCAAGCAGCTCCCATTCCCCAGACCTCTGAAATTACAAGAACAGGACAGCTTCTTCCCGTCGACACTCCTCAGCTCAGGGCTTACTGACAGCAGCTTCTGGGATTGCCTCTTTAAAATAAAGTAAACCAAGGGCTTTCTGCTTTATTTGTCATCTGCAGTCATGCACCGTATTAGTTGAAGAAAGCCCGCAGCAGTACACAGCTCCATGACAGAGGACCACCCCTGCAGCTTTTGAGCACCTCTTGAACTTTATCAGGTCTCCACTGCTACAGCGCATATTGAGGTTTGCACTTTCCCTAGTGTTTTGGAGAAAAAGAGCCCCCTGCATCCCTGTTTTACTGTCCTGGTTTCTGGTAATCTGCAATTTAGGGATCTTCAGAGGGCCAAAGACTGGATTGAAGACTCAGTAGCCTTTGCAGTTTAGACAAATACACTGAAGAAAAAATAATTGTGCATTACAAAGTACACGGAAACCCCATCCAGCTCTCCCATCCCTGAGCTGAAAATAGGGCAATGATACAAGACTATCAGAAGGAATTACCACATAACCTGTCCTGATTCTTATATTATTTATTAAGCATTCACTTTTGGCCACTGTCAAAAATGGGATACTAGGTTAAAGTTGCCTTTTGGTCTCACGAAGAACAGTCAGTCTTCCAACCTAACGTTAGTTGGTGGTCCTGCTGGGGCATTTGTTTGTTGGGCCAACCCACAGAGGCAAACACTTCTCCAAAACCAGTGCATTGGTACCTATCAAGATACTACGAAGGAACTCTTTCAACTGTTCTGGCAGGCAACAGTTTGACAATTGCTCTAGCTAATTAAAAAGCTTATGGATGGTCAAGTAGGACTCAGGAAATTTTGTAAGCTTCTCCCCAGCTCCCACAGTTGCTACTAATTCAGGCTGCTTTCCACAGGACACCACAGGGAAAAACTCTACAGTCCAGAATTGAATTAAATGTTAGTTCTTAAAATCTCAGATTCTTCACATATAAAATTGATCATTGCCTAGATCTTTTGCTTTATTTAATCAATAGCCAAAATCTAAGCACTTGCATTTCTAAAAAGTAGGGTTTTTTCCCTAGCTGTGAAATATGAAAGAACTGACAGCATATATTTTTCTTCTTTCTTGTATTTTCTAGGTTTTCATTACCATGGATGTCAGGCAAGCTGATAAACTCAATACATTTTCTGCCCCCTCTGCTATCATAAAGGCAACATAAAGGCAACATTTATCTCTGTGGACAAGATCCTCTTCAAATCCATCTTATATAACTATTTTATAGGAAGGCAGGAGGTTGACAGATTCCAATTTATCTCTGCACAATAGTACCCCTTTATTGCTATTCATATACTCTAAATCTTTAAACCTATTTGCATGTTCAAACTAATAGGTAATACATACTGCTACAGAAATATCTTTCCCATTTTCAGGAAGTGTTGGGCTTGCAAACACCTATTACTAGGTCCCTACTCTTCTGTTTAGCCTTACTGAATTAATGGAAATATCTATTACTAATAGAGAGTCCAGTGCTCACTGTTAACAATAAAAAACAGTGGTTCATATCTGTACTAAACAATAAAGCATTATTTTAGATTCCCAGCTTAGCTAAAACAATTATATGCCTACATAGCACAGTGTCATCCTGAGCCTTGGCCAAGCCATGTAAACAGCCCATATGGCTATGCTGCCTCCGTTTTGTAGGACTATCTCATTTGAAACTCATTCTGATGTTATTCTAGAGCTTTGCAATTTATAGTGTAGGCATGCGCTAGGTATATTTCAATATAGCTCTGTCACTGTGCAACAAACTGTTTAAACACACACTTAATTCCTCATAAATGTTTTGTGAGCTGGCACTTAATGTCAGTAACTTTACAGGATTAAATTTAGGATTTATTTTTTATTGAATTCCATGGGAGCAAGTTAAAACTGCTGCCTTTACATATATAATTACTAGTGGAACTAGGCAAGATTATGTTATCCTCTTGGCTGTCTGATAAGAAATGCAGTTACTTGTGAGTTAATGACATTTTATTGTCTCATACTAGTAAAACAGCAATGACATCTATATTTTTCACAGCCAAGCTTAATCATAAGTACATCTGTCAAGATCTCAAAATACACTGAAGATCTTTTCTGCTTCATGTGTGACTTTTCTCAGTTCCTCCTTCCCATTCCGCCCCTCCCCAAGTGACATTTAAAGATTCACTTTCCTCCCCTCAGATCTATGTCTGAAAAGCAATCAACTGGTCTTCCAAGCATCAGACACATGCTTTTTTGTACTAGCTGTTAATTTCAAAGATGCTGTGGTTTACAATTGCTTTGACATTTATTCTAGAGGATTTGTGCTCCTGAATACATTTATGTAATTTATTTATCCCCAGTTGTTTTTGAAACCCAGCTAAGGGCAGAGCTTGATCATTACAAGGTATTGGCCTTGAGTGTTTGTTAACTACTTTGAGTATGCCTGTGCTTCTTGCACCACTTCAGAAACTACTATGGTACTTCAGCCATCCCTGAATGCTTATTTAATAATCTTTAATGTGTCTTCAATGAGTTTAAATAAATAGATAGATAAAAAATATCACCTATATGTATAAAATACATCAAGAATATACACGTCTATTTATTTAGTACATCTCTAATATGCTCCAAGATGCTTGCAGCATAATATAATCAAGTTAAACATGAGAATTTAGAAGAAACAAAAAATTCAACTGCCCAAACACAATGTCAGCTACAGGAAAATCTTTCAGGCACAAACATTCCAGTGGATGAACCCCCCCCCCCCCCCCCTTCCAGATTATGCAAACAAAAAAAGAGTGTGAGAGTGAGCTGAGGAAAGGTAAAGAGGGAGAGAGACCCTGAGTGACTGAGTGAGTGAAAGATCAGAACTAGGGAAAAAGATTTCAAGTTAAAAGCCTGCAGGCTACAAGTAGGAAAGAAGGGACTGCACATCACCTCTTCTCGTAGGAAAACAGGCAGACTAAAGCTACATATAACAGTGTGATGATATGAACCCATTTCCTCTCCGAAAACAAGGAAAGCATGGCAATTTCAGAAACATCCAGCAATGGCACCATAATGTCTTAGCTTCCGGCAACACAGGATGGAAAACAAGTTAAGTACACAAAATACGCACTTAAGGATAGATAAATTTAGATGATTATTTAAATTTATAAACAGCAAAACAATTTAAATAATTATTATTTAGTGATCTTTTATTTCTGGATGAAAATCCCCCAAAAGTAAAATATTGAATAATATTGAATCATAGAAAGGTTCGAGTTGGAAGGGACCTTTAAAGATCATCTAGTCCAACCCTCCCTGAGCATGGGCAGCGATGTCTTTCACTACATCAGGTTGCTCAAAGCCCCATCCAACCTGGCCTTGAGCACTGCCAGGGATGGGACATCCACACCTCTCTGGGCAACCTGTTTACAGTGTCTCACCACCCTCACAGTGAAGGATTTCTTCCTTATATCTGATTTACATCTATCCTCTTTTAGTTGAAAACCGTTACCCTTTGTCCTGTCACTACAGGCCCTGGTAAAAAGTCTCTCTCTCCCCCTTTCTTCTAAGTCTCCATTTAAGTACTGGAAGGCTGCTAGAAGGTCTCCCCGGAGCCTTCTCTTCTCCAGGCTGAACAACCCCAACTCCCTCAGCCTGTCTTCATAGGGGAGGTGCTCCAGCCCTCTGATCATCTTCGTGGCCCTTCTCTGGACCCACTCCAATGGGTCCGTGTCCTTCTTCTGTTGGGGGCCCCAGAGCTGAATGCAGTACTCCAGGTGGGGTCTCATGAGAGCGGAGTAGAGGGGGAGAATCCCCTCCCTCAACCTGCTGGCCACACTTCTTTTGCTGGAGCCCAGGAGTTGTTGGTTTCCTGGGCTGCAAGCACACACATTGCCGGCTCATGTCCAATTTTTCATCCACCGAAGTCCCCAATTCCTTCTCAGCAGGGCTGCTCTCAGTCCATTCAGCCCCCAACCTGTACTGATACTGGGGATTGCCCTGACCCATGTGCAGGACCT
Organism: Haliaeetus leucocephalus; assembly: GCF_000737465.1. Taxonomy (NCBI): domain Eukaryota; kingdom Metazoa; phylum Chordata; class Aves; order Accipitriformes; family Accipitridae; genus Haliaeetus; species Haliaeetus leucocephalus. The sequence continues at coordinate 5,354,999 of NW_010973023.1, read as the reverse complement.
TGCACTTGGCCTTGTTGGACCTCATGAGGTTATATGAAATTATGCTTTGAACAACCTAAGGATAACACTACACTTCTGCTAAAATATTAGATATTTAAAGGCATGAATTAATAATACAAATTTAAAATAAGTTAAATATTAAAATATTTTCTTATACAGAGTTGCTACCATTTTTTAATACGTTTATATAAATATTGAATTTTTATCAAAATTGGAAGACTGTTGAAATTCATAGTAATATTTCAAAATTCTTCATTAGTAATATAAAACTATCTTAAATATATTACACAAAACAGAAAAATATGAACTATCAATAGTATGTATTTTAATCTAATTAGATTCAGGTCACATTAGATGCACTTAATACATTGAGTTAGGGATTTTTACATCTAGTTCTAGCAGGTACTCAAAACCACTGCAAAATTTCAATACAATTTGGTTTCAGCAATCTAAACAAAGACAGGCTGTAGTTCAGTGGTTACACTCTCTTTAAAACTTTAGCATTAAGAATTTATTGTTAAGAAATACCTTTAAAATTACCAGGAAATTCAGCTTATTTAAAATTAATTTAATTGCAAAACACTTTAAATTGAATAAATTGTCATTTCAATTTTAACTTTTAATAGGCTCTGAAAACATAGTTAAATTCCAGTGTAAATGAAACTATTTTCTGTATTTCATTGTATGTATATCGCTCAAAATTAAGAGTGGGACTGTCAAGGGATAGAGTGGTGAAATATGCTGGTGGTATTTCTTTGGAAATATGGGCAAGTAAAGTCATAGTATTTGGGTGAGGCTTTTTTGTAATATGCTCTAGAAGGTGTCTGAAGTTGTGCGACTACTTCCTACATACATTGTACCTACTTTTTTATTATTTTATAATCTAGATTGTGAAAGATCTGAGCTGGACTTGGGAGTAACGTAAAATTATTTTAGTCAACTTTCCATGGTGAGTGAAAAGGTGGTTAAACACTCCCAGTGCACACTAAGATAAGACTTTGCAGATGTCAAATTGCATTCTCACTGGGCACCAACCAGCTATCCCTAGTGAGTCTCTTCAACAACTCCAGCCACAAAATGTACTCCATCTTTACAGCTGCCCATGTTTTTAGTATATGTTTTTGATGTTTCAGACTTGCCCCTCTGAAGACAACATTAAAAACATTTTGTACCATGGTTTTGTCCCTGTTTGTGAAAGTTAGCACTTCCACTAGTCAGATAACTCAATAGCTAGGCTACTTTGTTGTTCAAAGCCCAGATAAGCAGCAGGCAGAAAGGAGAGGGAAAATAAGGCCTTTTCCAAGAAAATAAGAAATAATGAAGAAATAAAACTACCCCATTATCAGACAACATACCTGCATGAAGCATTTCCCATCAGCTGTGATTAGCTTCAAATATCCGTATAAGCAGCATACTAGTTATTGCATTTGCAGTACACTTGATGCCAGTACTTTTTTCTCATCTGATCTAGGAACAAGAGATGAGTATTTATAGTCTGTCAGAGTAACCTGACAAACCAAACTACAGACTATGATCACTGGTATACTGACAGCTTGCCCCCAGGTAAGAAGAAAGGTTGTGTTAGACCCTTATACCCTTTTGCAGACACAGATAAATGCAGAAACAAGCTGGAGATGCTCTTGCTGAATGCTAAGGAACCCTTGGTCTGAATATAGCAAAAAGCACTGAATTGCCTAGATGGAAATGGCTTGGAAAAGGATGGAAATTGCTCTTTCCCTAGCACAGAGGACAGGGTAGTGAGATGGCATAGAACTGATTGTTGCTGGAGTTAAATGGGAATGAGATGGGCTATTTTCTTTCAGAATTTTAAGGTTTGAGGATAGAAGCAAAGCAATCTCTTGGGATAAATAAGAGATAGATATATTTTGTATCTAACAGACAAGGAAGGTAAGGAAAAAATCATCATGAGCTAGGAAGGTATAATATTATTCATTGCCCTTGCTAGTGGACATTTCTAAGACATCTCTGAAATCTAATGAAAAGCTATAATTTCACAGCCACTTTACAATGATATAAAGCAGGCACAGCTGTCAAAAAAACTGGTCTGTATCTCTTCCCTGCAAGTGCTCACTCTCATGTTTCTACTGGCACAAGTTGCATTCAGGTAGCTATATGCTAAAGCTCATGAAGAATCTGATTAAGAATATGCCAGTTTAAGGTGGCCATGAAACTCCCATTACAGTTTTGACTGAGTGAGAGAGAATCTGGCCAGCAAATACTAAAATTAAATATATACGCATCTATAATGAGTTGTGAAAAGTAAATCCTCTTGCTCTATCATATATTGGTGATCATAAAAAATGCATATCTATAATTTCTTTGGTGTGGTTGTAAATCCATCTGTTCCTCTCAGAAAGGCTCATCTTTTATTCTCTTGTGCAGTTGGTATATCTATGTATTCACTTATCACACACTTTTCTGTAATTGCCAACACTTGCCAGCCTAAAAATGAAGAAAAGATCTGAGAAAGGCTTTTCAAAAAAGGTTTGAACTTTGTAGGAAGCACAAGATATTTTCTCTGCTGTACATCCTCTTTTTCTATTTCACATATGTTCCTGGTAAAGGCTATTTATACTTTTTTCTTTCCTAGTTTCTCATTGTCTTTTTTCAAACAAATAATCCCTAGAGAAGATTTACAAGAGGCATAAACTGGGAATGTGCTATAAACATCAATGGTAACAGGCAGATTTACAGCATTTGTGACCTGTTCCATTATAACTACATATATCTGAAGTAGAATCTGATATAGAAAATGCTTCTATTTTAAATTTTCTAAAACAAATAATTTGCTAAACAGCAGCAGTTACTTTTATCTACAATCTGTCTGAGATTTCAAGATCACTTGCTCACAGTCAACAGTGTCCTCATGCTTGCTTCAGAGCAAGAGTCACTGGTATTTTCTCAGAGGTTCTTCAACTGGAAGAGAAAGGCAAAAAGCATTCAGAAGTAGAAGAGACAGCCAAACACATTTAAACTAGAAATACACAAACTAGCAAGGAGGAGGTGAATGGTACATCCTTTGATTTCTTCAGACAAAAGTTGGTCTTTTGATTTGATTTCTTCAGATTAGGGTTGAATGCCCTTTCTTGAAGATTGATTTCACTCAAATACAAAGTTACTCACCTCAACAGATGAACATGTGGATGCAATTCCAGTTTAAACCATCAGCATACACCTCACATCAGCTGGGAGCATAACTTCACCCATCACTGCTAAAGTGCAAACTTTCTGCTCTTCTCTCATTCCTGCCCTTTCCTTGAGAAACCTGCAGCTCAGGTGGATTAAAGTCTATGACTGGTGTCATAAAGGAGATCTGTCAAAAGAAAATGATAGTTCCCCTCTGATCTTAAAATATATTCATCTATAATTAGCATTAGCTTTTCTAACTGTACACAGTAACAAATATTGTATTCAATCAAAACAATATTATATGCTGTATCTAATATCAAATGCACAACTTCAGTCATTATGAAAATGCTGGCACTCTCCATCTACCTACTAATAACTGTAGATTGATATTAACAGTCTAGTAATAAACACAGCTGCTAATTTCTTTGCAAGAACCTCTCACTCTCACACAATGGAATAATAAAGAATGTTTGGTTTTAACGGCATCCTGGTAACAAAAGTGGTAAAACAAGGAGCTCTGTCAGAACAAACAGAGTTTCAAATATTAAAACTTCAACATCAACAGCTTGGGAATGAACCGCATACTCAGATTTTTCAGTAAATAGATTTAAAAACCTGACTCGTCTAGTTAGAATTTACTATTATTTATTTTAAAAATTAGTTATGTAGGGGTGGATTTTTTCTTAAATTTTAACTGTTATTTTGCAAGGTAATATCTGTAATCTTGGATAGAGGCATGCAAACATGCAATGCAAAAAAGCACAGCATGCAAGCCAGCTACCTAATTGAGGATGTGCCATTTTGTCCCTTTATAGATTACCCACACAGCAGCTGAAGTCACTATAGTCGGCATTAACATTAAACAAATACAAAATACTATACAAAGCTTAGGGCTTAATCAGGCCTTAAGTATGCGATTTATAGAAGATGTGACTCTCAGTCGTTTGGATTCTTTTTTGTGAATTGCCATGTTGTTGGATCAACCAAGAGGACAAAGTTTCAGTAGTTTTGGTGTGCAAAGCATATGAGCTTTAGCCAGTGTTCTGCTTGGCTAAGTTTTTTTTATTAGATCATGTTGTCTTAAGTTGACATTGCTGTCAGTAGAATTTGCAAAGGTCTTTTTTGCTGTGAGCTTTTGTGGTTTGAAGAGGCAGTATTTCTGTTTTATGTCTCCTATTACGGTACTCCCTGGTTGCTTGACTGTTATCATTTACCTCTGGGCACCATTCAATCACTCAGCAACACAAGTTTGATCCCTGCTAGATGTGAACGTACAACTGCATATCTGTTGAAATGCTAGGGCACACAATATGGAGTTTATGTCATCTTATACTTTTATGTGTGTTTTACACAGTTTGCAGAACCTTACGCAGCACAAAGCTTTTTAGTTATGAGTTAACTGTCAACTTTTTCTGAAGCAGAGTCAACAAAATATCAGATCAGTGCTTTGTATCATGAGGCTGTGGACTATCGGATCTTGGACTATGAGGCTAACACCACATTTTGTCATCAGATCCCACAGCTACCTCATCAGCTGCCCTCGGTTTTATCTATTTTATGCTTACAATAACATACAATATTCCAAATATCTCATTCCGGTTGCAAACAAAATTCATAAGATAAAATGTATATGCAGAGCAATAGAAATTCAGACTGCTGCTGTTATAAAAGCACAGCTGAAAATGTGTTTTCATATAATGTGTAAGTCATCATTACAGATAAATATAACATTATGAAACCCAAATCATTATTATTATCTGCAGCACAGTAGAAAAATTGGATGCATAGCAACCTTTTGTCTCTCTAGAGCTCTATCTCTATCAATAATCTTGTTATTTCTCACCCAAACTGACAAAAGTTGAATAATCCATAATGCTCTCATATTAACCTTATTTAACTTATATTACTTTGTATGCTCCTGCTAGGAAACAAACAAAAACATTGCAAAGATGATTAGGCAAATATTTTCCTCAGAAACATGCCCTTAGGCTGATGTAATGGGTAGTGATACAGTCTGGTACATTTTGCAGAAAGAGACATCTTTTTACAGTATCCCTATGTTTAAGGACTACACGGGGAATACTACCTTGTACAATATAGCATATTTTATTTGTCTATTATACGCTACAGTCGTGAAAATACAGTCTTGTCTTATATATTCAACTCCCTAAAAATTATTTGTCAGCTCCTAACAGAAAATGAATATTCGGAAATTTCATACAGAATAAATAGATGTAATATCTAACTGTCTGGATACACCAGACTCCCCTGCTCTGTCACCGTTCCACAGAGTTTATATGCCATTGCTCCGAAGTTGCCCAGTCAGCTCTGTGTCGTTAGTACAAGTTAATTACAGGCTCCATCTTACGGTTAAAGTGTTGATGAGGGTGTAAATAAAAATGCCAACGATTTATCTGAGGCCCCCAAGAGCATCCACAGCCCCCCCCGTCCCTGCCCACCCCCCCGGGTTTCCCCCACCTACCCACAGCCCAGGGCCCCATTTTAGCCCCCCAGGGCCATCAGCCCCTACCCCGACGATGCCGCAGCAGGGCCCGTCTCCAGCTCCACACAGCCCTGCCCTGCCCTGGCCATGGACCCCCTGGGCCGGGCCTACCCGCGGGCCCATGGCACGGCACGGCCTCAGTCTGGCCCTGCCCGGCCATGACCGACCGCTGAAGCTGCCGCAGTTGCCCACCCCAGGCACACAGGAGCAGGCGACACGAAGCAGGTTTCCCTAAGGCCTCCTGCGCTGCTGTGCTGTTACTAACAGTCTCTTGCCCGAGGACCTTGGAGAAGAAAGCACTTTCCTCCATGGGAGGAAGAAGGTGCCTTGGCACATGCCCCAGGGCACGGCTTCAGGGGTGGTCCGGCAGGAGGAAAACGCCATTCCCACCGCCTACGGGGCAATCTCAGCCTTAACGTTGTGTTTCGTGTCTTTACGCACTGATTCACTTCAGAGGATGGCTTAGTCTTGGGTCAAAACCTACACCAAATTGAACCCAATGAAGAAGCCCAAACCTATCCATACTAAGGCCTGGTAGGAGGAGTATGAGCAGAAATTTCTACTGAATCCTTTAAGGTTGTGACCTTGGCACGTTGATTAAAATGATGGGCTCACCAATACTCGCCTGATGAATGCTTTGTGTCAATTGTTCATGGCTTTAGCACAAGACATTGCACAACTTTCTCTTAGTGCCCTTTTTTAGACTTTTCTGTGTGACAGTTTACACTCCAGCCAACAAAAAAGCCGAGTATTCATGATCATAACATGGCATTCTCATCTTTTAGGTTATTAGTTGTAGTCCAGTGCTAGTGAGAGAGCTAACAGCTCTCTCATGCCATCCGCCTAAAGGAAAAGGTCCAATTTAAAGGAAAAGGTCCAATTTAAAGGAAAAGGTGAACAAAATGACATTTTGAAATACATCTGACCCCAGCATTGTTTAGTACTGCTCTAATATTTATTTTTCTTGATTACCAGGTTATCTTTTCAATTGTCTTCTCTGATTTTAGAGCTACCACAATTAGGGTCATAGGTACCTTTGAAAGTCTGTATTTGGCAGAGGAAAGGAGGAGTAAGTTAAGAGTAAATACAAAATATTTGGGAAAGCAAAAGATATGTGTCAATCAGATTTAAGAAGGAACGGTTCTGCTTAATTTAACTGTTCATGAGTTTCACACAAAATCTCAGGAAATACACTTCTAGGCCACAGAATTCTTGCAAAACCATGGACATTTTTTCCACACTGGGCTGATAATTTCACCACAGAGATACTTTATTCTTCAGTCAATCTTCAGTCAATCAATCCAGAGCTGAAAATGCAGATACTAATTTGAACAGGGCTCGAAAAAATACATTCCTGGAAGAAAACGCATTTCCTATCATTACTCACTGAAGAGAGGGAGAGAACTATAATGATCAAAATAGGAATCCTCTGGATCATGGAGAACCTACCTTATTAAAATTAGTTTACATAGATGGAGGAAATGGGCAACATACTCCTCCAGGTCATTATTTCAGGCTTCTGCTGAATGTGGAGTATCTTGAATACTCCCTGGCTATCCAACTCAGGGAGGACATTGAGCCAGTAAATCTTTCAGCTGAAATTCCTTTGAATAATGGCTCAAAGGAATGTAGTGACTTTCAAAAAGAGTAATCTTGAGCTGTTGCCCATACGGCCAAATTTGGCATTACATAGCAGCTAGTTAGGGGTAACAGCCCTCCATAATATTCCATTGTGTGTTTCTGGGTGAAACAACTGGCAAAGTTTCTATGGATCAACTACCAAGGCTTATTTCTTCCAAATAAAGACTAAAATTCTGTAGAGTATTCCATCAGATTAAAACATAAATACTGAGATAACAAATAAAAGGTCCAATTAATAATCTTGTTTCCACTTTTCACTTCTGGCTTTGTACAGAATGGAGGCAGAGATGCTTTGTATGCAGCAAATGAAAGTGGGCAGCTGGACTTAGTGGAAAAACAGAAAAGGAGTGAGAAAAACTCAGACATATAGTTTTTCCAGTGTGTAGCTGCTGGCAGGGATCAGAAAAGGGAGAAGCAATGATGAGTAGGGGCGAAATGGGAAAGGAACAGAACAAAAAATATTTTTTGCCTAGAGTTTGATTACTAGAAACAAGACATGCTAGTAAACGATGACTACTTGATCCTCCCATCTACAGCACAGGTAAATCATCATCTGCCATTACTTCTAAGCCGCCACAAAAAGTTTCCCCTTGTCTCCAGTGTACTCTGTTTATCTGGGAAGGAGATTAATTTACCACCTTTATAAATTGTTTGGCATGTATGTGCATTCACCAAGACTATGCCTCTTAACTCACAACCCTCACATTAAAAAACATCTATTGTTTTTAAAAAAAATAGCATGGCATGTTGAAATAATTTCTATCTTTAGTAAGAGAAAACTGTGAAAAGAACATACTTTTTTGCTCTATTACACATTTATATAATGTCAGAAATCTGACCTCTACCCTGGTTCCTATTTAATTTTGTGTTTTCTCTTTAGCACTCCTCAAAGTATTTGCTTCCCAAACATATTTTTAGTCATCTCTGACTGTCACTTAGCTGCTGAACTCATAAATGTAAACAGTTAGCCTAGCAAACCAATAAATAACTGCATTTGCCAAAAACATGAAATGAGTTGCTGAAGTATGAAATAATAGTTGTACTGCTAATCCTTTCCATTATTTCTTACCCCATCTTTCTTAGCTTTGCTGGCACTGATTCAGGAAGAGCTTGGGAGAACATGGGGTTTTTTAACTCTGAAAGGACAACATTAAGGACTGTGGAAACCTGCTGCTGGGTTTCAGGAGCACTACTCAAAAATAACAAACATCCTGTTTAAGATGTCCTGTGAGGTAAACTTGTAGAGAACAAAAAAAATTCAAGGCACACAAAAATTTTCAAGGCATGCCAAAATTAATGGGAGTGACGAAGTACTGGCCTGCACCAGGTAACTGCGAGAGATCAATCACTGACAGAAGTCCCCCACAGCTGCTGCATGAGAAGATGCCATTCCAGCATCTGGTGCATGAGGCTGCCCAGGACTTCAATAACAATCTGTACTGCTCTGTCACTGGGAGCCTGGGAAGAAGGCAGTGAGACACATCGCATGGCTCTTACAGACAGCAACGCCGTGTCTCAGCTAAAACAAGTGAGGGATGATGTTAGGGGACACGTCATGTCCAAGGACATCCGGGTCCTGGTCCAGTGGTCCTGGTCCATGGCATTAGCTACACCACCATTTTCTTGCCATTTTTCTCCTACTGAAAGCAATAGGAATCATAGAACGGTTTGGGTTGGAAGGGACCTTTAAAGGTCATCCAGTCCAACCCCCTGCAATGAGCAGGGACATCTTCAACCAGATCAGGTTGCTCAGAGTCCCTTCCAACCTGGCCTTGAATGTTTCCAGGGATGGGGCATCTACAACTACAAAGAATACTATCTTTAACATCAATAAAAGCAGATTTTGACAAACAATAAGCAGTTCAGATACGAAACAATAACAGAAGACGAAACTCTGAAGAAAGCTATACCAAAATAAGCTTTCAGAATGCAGCAGGTACCTGCTTTCAGTGATCTAACCAAAGCAGTCTTGCAACTGCAGTCACAGAGCTCTTAGAGGCAAAACCTTGTAACACAATTAACTTCACTAAAAACCTTGTTAGAAGCAGTGAGGATTAAGCATGACGAAGTACAGTAAACAGATGCACAGAGCTACGTAATGTCTTAGACACCTACTCCAGCCCACCTCTTCCTGGATTAATTGGAACAGAATGTCTCAGAACTCCTAATGAGATGATAATGCTTGCAAAATGAGATGTTCTGGTGACATCTGTTTGATGTCTCTGTGGAAACTTTATTTGACTTAGGCTGGTCACTTACATTTGGATAAACTGATAGTTTCTCTTCCTTGCACAGTGTTAGAGCTGGTAACCACTTCAGCAGGATTTAGGCATAGATGCAATCAAATGTGGCTGACTTACTACTAATACTACCTGTGAAAGTATACTTCTAATACAGTATAAATATATCAGACATGTAAATGACTAGTTCTATAGAACTGTGATTTGGATTTTTTAAATAAAAATATGACTTGTACAAGGAAAAGAATGTAAGCAGAAGGTACAAAGTAAAACCTGAAGCAATACTAAGATAAAATATAGAAAAGAGGGAGGAAAGAACAAATGTTCTCCACTCTCTGCAACTAGACCAAAAGTTGGATTAATATGTGTTGGCTGCCACTCTAAAAGCCTATTGTCGAATTCCTTAACTGAATTACCCATGGTAACATGCAAGGGGTTTTTTTTTGAACAATCACTTTTCCTCTTTTTTAGAATTAACTATGCTATATGCAGTGCGTATTAAACAATGTGATGGAATGTTTACGCATCATCTAGATACTTCTGAGTGTATCATTATTCCACAAATCCATGGCCTATAACAAATGAGATCATCCTTTTCTTTTCCTTTTTCTTTTTTCAGCGGTAGGAATTCAACGGAGTTTCAGGGATGAATTTAAGCCCTCAGTTTTGTATTGTTCAAGAGATAGCAAATGGGGTCAAGTCTCATACTGATAGACATTGCAGCTTTCCTGATATAAAGGTCACATTTCATGGCATCAAAAGCTTAAGAGGAGATTTTCCTCTTCCTTAGAGCATACTTCATTTTATGTCTTCACAAGAACACTCTTCTGTAGCATGGAGAGAGACTGCAGAAGCAGCAATTTGAACACTATTTTGCAGTGTGAGAGGGAGTCAGATCCAATTTCCACTGAAATAATTGGAAAGACTCACTAATTTCCTGAGAAACTAAATCAGATTCAAAAACAGAAAGCAAAATAAGCGACAGATCATAACAGAACTATGGCTGGTAGGAAAGCTTACTGACCTGCTAAATCATCCATCCAAAAAAAATGCAAGCTGGAGAACTTTCCAACCGCCCAGTGATAGTTAGCAACCCCAGTATCCCACTTATTTCTTTCAATATCTTTTACTGTTACATATTCATGGTTTTCTCTTTTGCTTTCCTTCAGTAAAGTCCAGATGATTAATTTAACAATAACTTTGATTTTGCTCAAGTGAAGTACATTAGAAGTTACAATACAACTAGAATAATAATAGAATAGAATTTGGTCAACAGGAACAGTTTTCATCATTTCTTCTAATGAAAACAAGGGATGCACTTAGTCATCTCCATAAATATGCAGCAGTAATAGATCAGTTTCACCCTTATTTGCACTTTGCTAATTTACCCTTGTGCCTCTTAGAATGATGTGTAATACAGTTCTTGGCTTTAGAAATAGAATCTTAAAAATATTTTCCCTCTTCTTCCTCTCTCATGTGCACTAATTGTTGGAAGGATAAAAGTAATTTAAAAGCAGTGTATTTTTCAGTAACAGTAGGGGTTTTTTTACAGATTAGAAAAGCAGGACATGAACAGGCATTCAGTGCTATGAGCTTTAATTTAATTAATACACACTTTTTAGAAATCTGAGTCACCAAGCCAATAATAAGTTCCATTTGCATCTTTTTAGCCAGGCAGAATGAAATACTACAAATATCATTTATACATAAGAAGAAAAGGATTACAATTACAAGTTTTAAGTCAAATTTTAAAAACAAAATAGTGTGACTAGCATATTCCTCCCATAATCATTTCCTTTTTATCAGCCATGAAGCAGCCATTTTATTACCATGTTCTTTTACACCAATCACTGGAAGTGATTTCACTTAAAATCACATGACAGTCAGTATTTCACAATGAAAAGTGGGAAAGGCCTCTGAAAAGTATATTTAAGAATGGAAGAATACTGTAAGATTCAGATTAGAAGTAGGAAAGTCCATTTACTTCCATTTGTACTCAGCTAAACCATTGATAATATTGCTGTCTTATAAAAAGAGGAACAAACTCTTGCCTTTATATATTAATGAAAACTATTGCATAAATAATTTCAATACAAGATTATATTTCATTTGACATTATAGAAAGCTTCTGGATGTGGCAAAATTAGCAAAACACTAAAAATATTTTAATGAGGTTTCTGTGATTACAAAACATCCTAAACATCCTTGTATTATTTCATCCATAGCAAAATGGCCATGAGCCCTTTATCTGGACAATATTTTCTGTCCATATTCATATAGTGCTGCATTACTTTTAGCCTAAGAATTTTTCCAGCATGGGTTCACAGTATAAGTATAAGGAAGGGGAAGGGGGAAAGGGAAGGGGGAAAGGGAAGGGGGAAAGGGAAGGGGGAAGGGGAAAGGGGAAAGGGAAGGGGGAAGGGGAAAGGGGAAGGGGAGGGAAGGGAAAAACCCCCGCTCTGTATATACTTTAGTAGGGAGTACCCAGAAGTCTTGAAACAGCAGAGCCTACATTCATATTAGCCTTCCTACCTTACAACCCCACCAGAAGCCTTGCTTGGCAGGTAGGCAAGCTGGGAAGCAGCATATCAGTGGGATGAGATGCTGGCCTGGCCACGTGGCATGGTCAGCAAAGCCTAACTGCTGACAGCAGGTTAGGGGAACACCCCTCCAAAGTGACAGGGTGCCATGACCAGAGCACTGTACAATTCTTGCAAGTGAGCAGAATTCAAGACAGGAGCCATTTTGAGCTATTATTCCTCAAGCTTACACAGGATATCCAGAATTAGTGAGGTTTATCTACTACCCAACCTGTACAAATCTACCCCAAATGTTGACTGCTCTATCAGAAACACCATGGCAAACCATGTGTGTTCAGTATAGCATTACTTTTTACAAGGCTTCATTTAAGCTGAGCTGAAATGAAAACACTAATTTGTGAGCCTCTAGCTTGTAAAGAGTTCCAATACGTTTTTGCAACAGGTTGGTAAAAAGCTTCAAAGTTGACTTACGGAGTGAAATGCAATTACCACCAGGTGTTTCAAATGTGCTGGCTACTGTCAGCTCATAGTTCTCATGAAAATGATAAATTACTATGCAAAAGTAATGCAGTGATTACATTTAGAGTAATTATGGCAAAAAGTAATTAGGTAAAATGAGAAGAGCACACAGCATCATTTTACTTCTTTCTCTAACAATGGCAATCCATATGCCAGAGATTTCAATCGAATTTCTTAATCATCGTAAGATCTTTTCAGGATGTAGCCCACTTGTGGAGTTATTCTAGATACATCTTCAGATGATCACTTATAGACTGAATAACAGCTCAGTTTTGTGATTTTTTTTCTTCATATCTGCATAGGTCTCATACTACTAATTACAAAAATAAGAATGCTGATAGAACAAGGCCAGAAGGGACCATTGTGATCAGCAGGTCTAAATACTCTGCAACATAAGCTGCATTTTTTTTTCCTCATAGCAATGCTACCACCTAGTCCATATTTTGAGATTTAAATACATAAAATCTTTTGAGAAAGACCCAAACATGATTTGAAGCAAGACGAATACATCACATTTGTTCATGAAGTATTCAAGTGTTATTTATACCCATGGGTTATGAAAAGACTTCCACTTCATTTACAGATTTAACTGTTAAAGCTTAATTTCACTGTACTGGATCTTGCTAACTTAGCCACTCATTTAAGAATGGGATAGCAGCAGGTATTTCTCTGTCTGTATGGCTATAGAGCTATGTTGTAATTAAGCCACTTCTTAACCATATCCCTCTAAGCTGAATTGCTGAATTTTTCAGCTTGGGTGTTTGGGGATTTTTTGTGCAAAAGCCTCCCTGTTTGCAGCAGCACTTCCAGTGACACAACCCCAGGTACTGCCACATCCGGAATTCATGATTTCAGGTATTATGCAAGTCCCTTCAGTTACACAGAGTTGGAGGTTATGTTTAATTAAACTGACAATTTCAGAATGATAATTTTCCAGCATAATAATCAGTTCTTAAAGTTTCCCTCATGTTCTTCATTCCTAAATGTATGACATTTCATTTTACTGTATTAAAACTACCAGTTTGCTTGTGCTAAATCGTGAAATTCAATGTAAAGGAACACTGTCATGCCATCACCTCATCTATAAATGTCACATCTACAAGCCATCAGCTAGAATTTTGTATTTTCTTTCAAAATCTTAATGTTAAACGAAGTTGATAAATTTTCTACAGGTATTGCTAGAAACATCTGTGTAGCTCAGATGATTTATTACTAAAGGGTAGATTTAATTTTTCTCAGCAAATTTTAAATATGGTTAGATGTTTATGAGGGAATGGAATAACCATGCAATAGAAATGGTTCAAAGTTTTCCAGGGGGACAATGCTGCACTTAAGGAAATATTTCTATAAAATGAGACCTCAGTCTGCATCCAATAAATGTATCTGGCCAAGGTGCACCAATGTATCTACAAATGTCAAGTACATATGCATATACAAGTGATTGTTTAAGAACTGCGCAGTAAAATTGGTAGATTAGAGTGCACTTCATTTTAAATCCATGCTGTAGCATTCACTTTTGGTTTTAAAAGTACATTTCATTAGGTGTAGAATGGATCATATTCTGGTTTCATGCTCATCTAGCTATTTTTACTATATTGAAATAGCCATTGCTCAATGTTAATGCAAATCTACACACAAATATGCACCGATTTGACTGCCTCCTTCCAAAAGTGGAGCCACACACAGGCTTTCATAAAATAGGTTGGGATTTCACATCATTGCAAAACTTTGTTTCTTTTCGTATTCAAATACATGAATCTGGCTCTGTTTGTATGCCTCTTAAGCAATATGTAAATTACGGAGATTTAAATTGCACTTGAATAAGAAATATCAATGAATTCCATCAATTTCAGCTGACTTTTACCAGCCTGAATGAAAAGAGGACCATGCCCCCTGCACTTAAGTACTTGAAAATGAGAATGGTTTTTATGTTAAGTTTTCAAGAGGGTATTTTTAACCCATAATGACATCTAGCCATCAAACTCTATTGAGTTTTGTGTGCACTATTTTTTCTGGAAGTTTTCCCAAGGGCACTGATTGTTTTTAAGTATTATGTAAACATTTTGTAAGAAAAGCAGTTTCTGTTTCATATTATAGACACAAGCAGAGACAGAACAGACCTATTGAAAAAAATAACTTGAAAATTCCTGCAAAATACAGTATATATTAAAACAACTGCATGTTACTTTACATTCATTATACATTGAAACAAACACATAATTTTAATTTTCTGGTCTTCAACATTTGTACATGTACTGAATACATAACACTAACACAAGCTCTGTAAGCTAGAAGCTGTTCTTTTCTCTGCTTTTATTCTTTCCCAAAATACCACAAATATCATTAGGTTCAATGTGACACATTGTACTGTGAAGCAACCATGAAGATAACAATGTCTAAAATAATGCATTCACAACATAATTTTTTAAAAAGATCCCTCACCTTCCCTATAATGGGGGATTTAAAGTAAAATTTACTTCACTGCAACATTAAATGTACGAAGCTTAATGTTTATCTCTTGGAGATTGTGACATCATTTTTTAAAAATGAAGGTATAATAAATTATGAAAATAATAAAGTTAAGGTTTTAAGAAAGAGGTGCATGCATACAAAGTGAACATGAATATAAAGCTCAAAGGACCATAACTTAAAACATGTCATTAAAATGTCCTATCTGGCCAAAAAAATTAAATGGTTTTGAAAACATGATTTTTTCCAAGTTTAAATTTGGAAAAAGACTTCAGAAGAATTTGTAAATAATCAAGGATCCAATTAATTTCATCATACAAAATAATGAAAGAATATTAAGATTGCAGATGGGAACACTCAACTACAAAATTAAAGTTTGCTCCTTATACAGTCATAATCATTTTTTACATATAATTATTTCAGCCAGTTTGGTCATATCTTTGTAATCTATTATAGCATATGATTTTGTTACCTACCTTAGACATATGAAAAATATTAGGAAATTCTACATTTTTTGATACAAGATAGAAATTTTAGGCAATTCTAAATGTTTACATTATTATATAACATACATGTTTAGTACATACTTCTGACTGAAAACTGTGTAGTTTGATGACTGACTTAGAAGCGGCCATTAAACATTAGCTTCACTTTCAACTAAAATTATTACCTTCTTCTGAATTAGTTAAATGGGTGATACAATTACCTGTGAAGTTAGCACAGCTGAACATATAGGTGAGCAAGTCCCATCATTTTTCAAGGTGCTTGCACATGATGAACAGTATGTTGGTTAAGTGCGATTAATTTTTTTTTTTTTTTCATTTTGGCTATGGATCCTAAATCTATTTATGTATAGCAGTGCAGAGTGTGCATCTGGGTCAACACATATCTTGGAAATGTAATTTAGGCTTTATTAGTTGAAGAAGAGTACTGCTGTAATCTTTTGTATCATACCTCAAACACCTACCCACAAGCAGGCAGGGCCAACATTGCACGAAGAACCCTGGTGGAATCATTTCTTGACCTCTTTAAACATTAGCCTTTACAATTTCAAAGTTCCACTGAGGCAGTGTTTTAATGAGATTTCTGCATTTTTTTAAGGCAAAAGTGGTAAACCCCAGAAAATCTAACATATAAAATGCAAAATTGGCTAGAAACCTGCTGCAATGTCCTAGTACAACATCAGAAGATGGGCAGAACTGAGCCCCTTCACCATGGAGACGTGGCGGGATGGCTGCTATGACTGGGGTGTTGGAATGGAAGGATACAGGCTCTTTAGGAAGGACAAGCAGGGGAGAGGAGGAGGGGGTGTCACCTTCTATGTCAGTGACCAGTGCATGGAGCTCCGCCTGAGGATGGATGAGGAGCTGACCAAGGGCCTATGGGTCAGGATCAAAGGGAGGGCAGGGACAGGTGACATTATAGTGGGGGTCTGCTACAGGCCACTCGACCAGGAAGACCGAGTGGATGAGGCTCTCTATAGACAGATAGAAACAGCCTCATGTCCACAAGTCCTGGTCCTCATGGGGGATTTCAACTACCCTGATAGCTGTTGGAGGGACAACACGGCAGGGCATAAGCAACCCAGGAGGTTCCTGGAATGTGTTGAGGATAACTTCCTTCTCCAAGTGACGGAGGAGCCAATGAGGAGAGGTCCTATGCTGGACCTTGTTCTCACCAACAAGGAGGGGCTGGTGGGGAATGTGAAGCTCAAGGGCAGCCTTGGCTGCAGTGACCATGAAATGGTGGATTTCAAGATCCTTAGGGCAGTGAGGAAGGTGTACAGCAAGCTCACTACCTTGGACTTCAGGAGAGCAGACTTTGGCCTCTTCAGGGATCTGCTTGGTAGAGTATCATGGGATACAGCCCTGGAGGAAAGAGGGGCCCAAGAAAGCTGGTTAATATTCAAGGGTCACCTCCTCCAAGCTCAGAAGCGATGCAACCCGACAAAGAGGAAGTCAGGCAAAAACACCAGGAGGCCTGTGTGGATGAACAAGGAGCTCTTGGACAAACTCAAACGCTGAAAGGGAGCCTACAGAGGGTGGAAGCAAGGACAGGCAGCCTGGGAGGAATACAGGGAAGTTGTCTGAGCAGCCAGGGATCAGTTAGGAGAGCCAAAGCCCTGCCAGGGATGTCAAGGGCAACTAGAAAAGCTTCTATAGGTACATTGGTGATAAAAGGAAGACCAGAAAAAATGTGGGCCCTCTCTGGAAGGAAACAGGAGACCTGGTTACCCAGAACCTGCAGAAGACTGAGGTACTCAACAACTTTTGCCTCAATCTTCACCAGAAAGTGCTCCAGCCACACCGCCCAAGTCACAGAAGGCAAAGGCAAGGACTGGGAGAATGAAGAACCACCCACTGTAGGAGAAGATCAGGTTTGAGACCATCTAAGGAACCTGAAGGTGCACAAGTCCATGGGACCTGATGAGATGCATCCATGGGTCCTGAAGGAACTGGCGGATGAAGTGACTAAGCCACTATCCATCATATTTGAGAAGTCGTGGCAGTCCAGAGAAGTTCCCACTGACTGGAAAAGGGGAAACATAACCCCCAGTTTTAAAAAGGGAAAAAAAGAGGACCCAGGGAGCTACAGGCCAGTCAGTCTCACCTCTGTGCCCAGGAGGATCATGGAGCGAACCCTCCTGGAAACTATGCTAAGGCAAATGGAAAATAAGGAGGTGGTTGGAGACAGCCAACATGGCTTCATTAAGGGCAAATTGAGCCTGACAAATCTGGTGGCCTTTTATGACAGGGTTACAGTGTTGGTGGATAAGGGAAGAGCAACGGACATCATCTACCTGGACTTGTGCAAAATGTTTGACACTGTTGCGCACGACATCCTTGTCTCTGAATTGGAGAGACATGGATCTGGCGGATGGACCGCCCTGTAGATAAGGAATTGGCTGGATGGTCGCACTCAAAGACCGGCGGTCAACGGCTCGATGTCTGAGTGGGGACCAGTGTCGAGTGGCATTCCTCACGGGTCAGTATTGGGACCGGAGCTGTTTAGCGTCTTTGTCAGCAACACTGACAGTGGGATTGAGCGCACCCTTAGCAAGTTTGCCGACAACAGCAAGCTGTGTGGTGAGGTTGACATGCTTGGAGAGAAGGGATGCCATCCAGAGGGACCCTGACAGGCTTGAGAGGTGGGCCTGCGCACAACTCATGAAGTTCAACAAGGCCAAGTGCAAGGTCCTGCACATGGGTCAGAGCAATCCCAAGCACAAATACAGACTGGGCAATGAATGGATTGAGAGCAGCCCTGAGGAGAAGGACTTGGGGGTGTTGGTTGACAAGAAGCTCAACATGACCTGACAATGTATGTTTGCAGCCCAGAAAGCCAACCGTATCCTGGGCTGCATCAAAAGAAGTGTGACCAGCAGGTCGAGGGAGGGGATTCTCCCCCTCTACTCTGCTCTCATGAGACCCCACCTGGAGTACTGCATTCAGCTCTGGGGCCCCCAGCATAAGAAGGACATGGACCTGTTGGATTCAGTCCAGAGGGCCACGAAGATGATCAGAGGGCTGGAGGACCTCTCCTATGAGGACAAGCTGAAAGAATTGGGGTTGTTTGGCCTGGAGAAGAGAAGGCTCCAGGGAGACCTTGTAGCAGCCTTCCAGTACCTAAAGGGGGCCTACAGAAAAGCTGGAGAGGGACTTTTTACAAGGGCATATAGTGACAGGACAAGGGGTGATGGCTTTAAACTGAAAGAGGGTAGATTTAGATTAGATGTAAGGAAGAAGTTCTTCACTGGGAGGGTGGTGAGGCACTGGAACAGGCTGCCCAGAGAGGTTGTGGATGCCCCATCCCCGGAAGTGTTCAAGGCCAGGTTGGACGGGGCTTTGAGCAACCTGGTCTAGCGGAAGGTGTCCCTGCCCTGCCCTGTCCATGGGTTGGAACTAGATGATCTGTAAGGTCCCTTCCAACCCAAACCATTCTATGTTTCTATGATTCTTTCCAGAGCCTGCAAGAAAGGAGACCCTCTCACGTTAGCATGAAGTGCTGCGGAGATGCTACTTCTCCACAGGTCTTTCATCCAGTCTGTAGAGAAAACTATGAAAAGACAAGACTTCTACATTTCCCACTAAGACACAGTTTTAAGATGGACTGAACAACTACTACTTGATCTGATGGGATACACTAATTCTATCATCAATGTTGAAAGTGCATTGTATGTTTTAAACTTTGGGAGACACTTGTGAAGCAGCACAAAGAGGAAGCATTTTGGCAGTATACATACAACAAAATTTTAGGAAGTTTAAAAAAAACCTATGTGAGTAGCAGTTTCTGTTGGGATTCTCCAATTCTCTCAATTTATAAGAAATATAATTTAAAAGAAACTTAAATTTCTCTTAAATATTTGCTTAATTACACACACATATCTTGCTTTAGTTCAAGAAGAATTTGAGTAATCATTCCTGCTGCCTATTTTGTTTTGTACAGAACAATATTTTCAAATTCACACAACAGGGTGGAATTCAGTGGGATTATTTATCTTTCTATGAGTGGAAAATTCAGCCCTAGCCAGAGAAATTTTTTTTTTTTTTCTTTACTTTGTATACACTGAGATTAACCTTTCTGGTTAAAAGATGTAAAAAAGCATATTAGGCAAGTAAGTGAGGTGAAACTTTTGCTTTGCCCTCCACCAGAAACAATAATGTCTGCCAACAAGCTCAGAATTTGAAAGCAGACATTCAGTTGTAAGGGGTCATTAGCACCCATTCCCCAATTTCTTGCCCAAATTAGCCATTTTTGTGGCATGACAACTTCCTGCCCAACTGTACAGCTGCTCGGGGTTTAGACACAGTTTACGTTAACATTGCTTTTACGTTCACAACCTCCGTGTCACAGCTGAGTATGTCAAAGTCACGCTAGAGACAACGATCAACAAAAGCGTGTTTTAGGCAGGAAACTGAGCCTTGGAGCGTCAGCTGCTTCTTAAGGTTTCTCTGAATAGTGAGGTGGAAGTTTTACTGATCTCACCAGGAACCAGGTGTGGCCTTTCTTACTAGCTGTTACTGCAGTCCCGTCCCCGCCCCCCCCTTAAAATTTCAAACGGTTATAGTTCCATTGCTATCAAGCAAGTTTAAAATTATGTACAATTAAGAAAAAAAAGCCTTTTCCAGAGGAAACAATAAATTCAGCATGTTAACTTTATACAATTATATATTGACATTGTAATTTTTTATTCAAGGTAATAAAATAACAAGCAATTTTTTAAAAGGAAAAAATAGAATTTTCAAAGTTGTAGAATCTCCTAATATGTTATAAATTCAGCTGAAGTCTGACAGTGCTTTAATAATCTGAGTGGTCGATGAGGATCTGAAAACTCAAAGGAACTTACTGTTCTAGGCTGTGCTTCCTAGCTTCAATCCTAACCCAGAAAATGGTTTCCTGCACAGATAAACCCTTCTTCTCCAATTGAGGGGTTTTTTTCATATAGTTTGTGCTCCTAGCAATATCACCAAACTGTCTCTTATGAAAGAATGGGCACAAACACCATGCATACAATAGCATGTCTTCAATATTATTTTACTGATTCCAAGCAGACAATACTGACACATAAATGCAAACATTTTCATGTGAGCTAACCCTCCATAGTTGATGTTCCACCACTCTGAACTTTTTTCTTTAAAGCAAGTTTGTGGAGAAGGAGGAATCTGACAGAGCATCTGGCCAACACTATTTAGCATCTTCAAAGACCTAGATAAGGGTGCAGGACTCTCTCAGCAAGTTTGCACATGATACCAAACCCAGGGAAGTGGTAGATAAGCTGGAGAGCAGGGTTACCTTTCAGAAGGCCCTTGATAAGCCAGAAGAATGGAAGTAACAGCTATCAAATGCATGAAGTTCAACAAAGCCAAAAGCAAAGTCCCGAAACTTGGACTGGGACTCAGTGCAGTTCTGCAGAAAAGGACACGAGAGAATTTGTAAAGCAGAAATTAAATGTGAGTCAGCAGTGTACCCTTGCAGCAATAAATTACTGTAGTACTGGGCTGTATCAGCAAGAATCAGCCAACGGGTCAAGGGAAGCGATTTGTCTACTCAGTGCTCATGAGGCCACATCTGGAACACACTGTTCAGTTTTGAACATGCTGGTTCATGAGAGGGATGGATACGCTGGAGAAAGGCCAGTGGAAGGCCGCTAATTCGGCCAGAGAGCTGGAGCACAACAGATGAGGAGAGACGGGGAGTGATGCATTGTTTCAGAAGAGAAGGCTAGGGGGACATTTAATTGCCGTCTTAAATTACATGTTAGAGAGAAGACTTAAGTACACAGCAAAAGGACAGAAGGCAACGGTCACGAGCTACATCAAGGGAAATCCCAGCTGGGGATAAGAAAAAATAGAAAAAATATTTTAGTGAGGGTGATTAGGTACTGGCACAGGTTGCCGCAAGAAAACTGTTCAATTGCCATCCTTAGAAATTTTCAAAACTTGCCTAGACAAGGAACTGATCAAACTCTGAGGGTAGCCCTGCCTTGAGAGGATGTCCGGGGGTTCCTTCTACTTAATTTACTCTATGAGTCTATGGGTCATTAATAAAAAAGGTAAAAGCATATCTTGCTCCAGCTAACAATAATGTTCTCAAAGGACTGAGTGCCCTTCTGCTATTTCTTTAGTGGTTTACCACTTACAGACATATTAAGTACTTTTATAAAATTGCTGAAACTAATTATCTTATTTAAGAATTTGAAGAATTGGACCATTTAATTTATATATTTTGTATTGATTTAAATGCATCCTCCTGAATTTTTCCAATTTAGAGCTACATGGTATCAAGCCCTTCCTACAACTTTTAAGGGAATGCTATTTTTAAACGCTTAAGCATTGCCCAGAGTTACTTTATGGAACATAATATTTTAAAACATATGTATATATTGCACATTTAAAACTGTATCTCCATCTCAAAGTCTATAAAGTTAACAAAACATACACACACATGCACATGCAACACATGAAGAAAAGCTTCCCTCATAGACACAAATCCTCATTTTGGTACAACTACATACAGGCCATAAACAAAACCTTATAGACAAAAGCGTAGACAAAAGTTCTGTGTATACAGTAAGGCAAGCATATGAAGTGGAAAAACATCCATCATTACTCAGTATGTCACACTAAAAAGACAGATAAACGGGTAAAATTAGCATTTCCTCTCTAAAGCAATTGCCTCAAGTTGTACAAGGGTTATTTCAACTCCAAATCAGAGCCCATCTTTACTTTAAAAAGAGAGAAGGCATTGTCAAAACAATCTGAAGAGAGAACAAAAGTTTTCCTTTCTGAAATCATAGTAGTATGGTATTTATTTTCTGTAAGACAGAAAATTTAGCCATCTCTTCACTTCTATAGAGTAAGATGTCAAAAAGTTACTTGTCCATATCAACATTCACTTCTTGTATATTTGAACATTTACAAACCGTATGCTTAGCGAGTAAGAATACAGACATATCACCTCCAACATTTTTTTCTCAAGCATCTTTTAAAGGTCCAAGAGCTTCATTTGACAAAGCTATCTAAGATCCAAAGGATCAGGCCAGTTTTCTTTCATAAAGTTTCACAAACTTTTGCTACAATTGCAACTTCAGTACATTAAATACCAACTAGCTTTATCGAAATAAACCCAGGATAAAGCTCATTGTGCTTTGTTTTCTAGGTGTTTAGTTCACGCAAACGAAGAGCCAACATACAGGACTTCGAAAAGTTCACACGTGTGTACAGTTGGTAGATGGCGGTGTATCTATCCGACTTTTATTTTCCTTAGCATCATTCAGAGGTGACTCGTTACCTATCTGGCATTTGAAGACTTGTTTGTAGGCTTTCCTAAAATTTTCAGAGAGAAATGCGTATATAATTGGGTTCACAGAGGAATTGCTGTAAGCCAGGCAGTGTGCAGTGACTCTGAAGAGAAAGGAGGCTTGAGTCAGTGGGAAAACTCCAAATGCAGCCCAGAGATGAATCACGTGATGCGGCAGCCAGGAGATGCCAAAAACCACTACCACCACCAACACAGTCTGTGCTGTCTGAGACAGGGAAAGGAAAACACAGATGTCTGGTGAGCACTTGAAGAATAAGTTTTAAACCTGCTTCAAAACCATTATTTGGGGGGGAAAAAGGTATACTGAGAGAGATCACACTTTGGAATATTTATTACTGATTTTACTCCATTACCTATATGGGCTTTATTTTGCATAGTGAACTACTGCAAGGAGAACTTTAGCCTTGAAAATACCACAGTAAAAGGCAAATGTATGACTCTCCTCGAAGGTAAAAATGATGTTCCGGATTCCCTACACAAAAGCCTAGCCTTTTCTGAGGCGGACATAAGCTTGATGTAAAATAATGATAACACGGGCCTTTGGGAAATCTCATCCAGATCTAATGACCTGTATTTTATGGATTGCTGACAAAATTTCAAGAAAGATCTATTATACATGAAGGCAGCTAGTGGAAGAGCTTAGAGCAGTCAGACAAAAACTTTGCTCCAGTGTCTACAAAAGGAGCAGGGGCTTTTTTGAAAGTCTCTCCTTTAACGTAAAATTCCCACAGGGGGAGTCATACAACAACGTTCTGGGATACAACTAGGGAAAAAAAGAGAAAAGTAAGGAGCTTGAAATTTCCGGTGATTGCGCATTGTCAAAACCAGCCTGGAAATCAAAGCTCACCACCAAATACTGAATTCAGAAAAATGGAACACAAAATATCCTCAGTGCTGTCTCCTGACTCCACTTCTGTTATTTATGAGAGGAAGGGCCATCAAGTTGATTAGATCCATCCAGACAGCCACAGTATCAGTCAGTACAGACCTTTCAGGCGCTGAAGGTATTCTCCCAGGGCACAGGGGAGTTTGACTGCCAATGTTTTCTTTAGCTTCCACTTCAGAAACAGCAGTTAGTGCTTCGCAGTTGCTCAACTAGTATCTACTCCTCTAACAACTACCTCTTTCAACTAAATCATTCTCCCAATAAAAGCCTAATATTAATTCCAAAGCATATTATGTTATGGACCATTATAATTACTATATTAACACTTCACAACATAATTTTTCACATAACTTAGGCTCTTCTTCACAGGCAAAACTAACCCAGTGGCCACAGAGTGATAAATACTGCAGCACAGAGAATATCTAGACTTTTTGCTAGCTTATTGAACTTGGTCTATACTTCTTGAATTGATTAATGCTCAGTAATAATTCAGACTGACCTACCTAATCACAATGTGATTTAACTTATAGAAACTTACAGAAGAAAAAAGTTTGATTTCTGCGGCAACGGGCCAAAATAACTTATGACAGATACTGTTGTTGGTTAGAAAAATCTCACAACAGAAACCAAAGTACATTATATCTGTAGTACGTATAATTTGTTTAGTGTCAAGGATTGATCTGTTTTCACACACAGTTCCTCTATTTAGCCCTGTGGAGTTTTTGCCACTAACAAATAGCCACACAAATATTTTCTCTTTCAGGTCTCATCAGGAGAATATGTACTAACAAGGAAGTACAAATTAAGAGCAGTTCATTCTCCAATTCCTTCAAGGTGTTAACATTCCAACTGAAAACAGATTGTCTGGATACCACATGCACAATTACTTCAAAAGAAGTATATTACTTCAGTTTGTTCAAATTCTAAAAAAAAAAACCACCAGGAAAATCACTGACTTTCAGTGGACCGTACACATGCACCTGAAAGCAGAGGTTGACACCGTGTCTCTTGTAACTATTTTACTTCAGGTATTTCATATCTGCAGAATAAGTAATTTTGCATTAGGAAACCTCACAACATCTGTTTTATCCCATTATTCCTCCCAAGCCTAACTTCAGAGTTTACCTTTCCAAAATCACCACTACGCCTTGCAACCAAGGTAACACTAAAGGGCAGCTCTTGTTTACCTAATGGGAGCTTGCTTAGGGTTTCTCATTAGCAAATAAAACCCACCTGAAATACATGATGTTAATATTGATGCTTTGTGACCAAAAAGCATGAAAAATAACATTTAGGCACAATCATATTTTTCATTAACTTTTTTCCACACGTATAGCAAATTAATTCTAAGATTCTACTACTGAAATTTTCATAAAGGTTTGAATAAAGCTAGAAATGTATAATTAAGCCTGAAATGCATTCTTAACAAAACAGTAGAAGGAAAAAAAGAAAGATACAGTAACCAGAGAGAGACAGGACACTAGTGAAAAGAGTTGCTTTGAAAAACACGAATGAGGCCTTAGGATCAGAAACTTATTTTCTAAGGCAAAAATAAGTTTTGTGCTGCTTCCTCCCCCCGCCTTTGGTTACTGAACCCTGATACATCCAAGCAGTCTTGGGCCTATCTGTAATGCTTTTCCCTGAAGCTATGAAAGCCAGTTCCTAGCCAGATCTGGTTTTTAGTTGCAATTTTTAAGTGTTAATATTTAGAGGAAATGCACAGATATTTCAATTTGAGAATAATTTAGATGAGAGTAGGGATGGTCTTTGAAAAATACACCTTTAGCCTTGATGACATTAAGTGCAAAAGTATATATGTTAAGTATTTTACGGAATCAGGGTCGTAATGCTTTTAATTCGAGGAATTAAAATCTATTGAATAGGATATTTTTCAAAAAAATAGAGAATGCGTAAATAAGAGATAACTTATTGCCTGTTGAGCCCATGTATATCTCATTTACACTGCAGACAGTCTGCATGCCCATATGGTAATTGTGATCAGATCAAATGAAGAGCTATAGCCTAAGGGTTTTTCCTAACTCCACATTCATAAACTGAGAAGTTAGTCAAATGATTACTGTGGTCAAATCTGCTCAAAAATCAGAACCATATTATATTAACTGACAAATTCAATATATAAACACATCTTTGAAATATTGTTCTAAATCTCAAAGCTTATATTCTGCTTTAAAGACCTTTCACGATTCTACTTGTAATCAGTATACAACTTAAGTCTTGAACATAAGAGAAAAAAACTTTTTGTGGAAAATCAATAGAAGAATTGCAGAATCATTAAGACTCCTATCAGTAAGCACAATAAACCTCACTTTAAAGTCTTATCATATAACCTAGGAATTCTTCATAAAACATTAAAAAATTCAGCTAGTTAAAAAAAAAACAAAAACAGATTTACAAGTTAGGGAAAAATGCCTGTGAAGCAAAAAACCCCATTTAATATTAGAGACAGGTTATGTCTCCATGTCTACATTTCAGATGCTCTGAAGTTCAAAATATGGGGATCTCAGGTTATGGCTTAATGCACTGCGGTGGAAAACTTGGATCAGAAAAGATTCCAATCCTGCTAAGTTCAGAGAGACACTGAATACATCATTAAATACTTCATTTCAATTTCTTCTCTCCATTACATCTTTGGCAACAAGCAATATAATACCAAATTAGCTTAGCCATAAAACTAAAATATAGACAAATACATATGGTTAATGAAAGCAACCTACCTTTTTCTTGGATGCTTCTGACTTCTTTGACATGTTTCTCAACTTCTTATGCAGATGATTAAGAACCTGAAAAGATTAATTTGCACCTTGTATTTCACCATTTTCTAAAATTTGAACCCATATATTTGAGACTATGCTCTCCAGTACTGCATGAGTTGCTTACAAACATTACGGATGCAATTTACACATTTCAAAAGTGCACAGTATAAAATCCAAAGGATTTTTCATCTGTGTAAATCAACAAATATGAAGCAGACCACAACTGAATTCTTACATAAAATTTCAGATGTATTACATAACAAATACATATTAGAAATGAACAAGGCAACAAATGGAAACCTATCATGCATCTAGAATTAGCAATCATTCTTCTTCCATAAAAATCTCAATGCTTGTTAATTTAGAATGACCTTTACTGCATGTAACATAAAAAGTGTGTGTTTTGAGTCAGAGCTTTTCTGAGTCACCTGCATAATTTGCTTTCTTCAGATGGATGTTTGGTTAATATAATCAGGATGCTGGCGCTATTTGATCCTTGAAAGAAGCTTAGGCTTTCAAAAATAATTTATACTAAAACGTATCTCACATGAGGCATGACCTTTATCAACAGTTTGATGATACTTGTCATGTACATTTCATAAGTAACTTTTTAAAATACATCTCAAAAAGGCTCATCATCCAAGAGCAGGGTCCAAATTTTAACATAATGATTTACACATAAGATTTTTGGATAGTGGATGCGTAGAGGTGCATGCCCTACTTTATCTGCAGTCATTTTTAACTGAATCTAACATATTCATATAGCATGATTTGTAGGCATGGAGGGCAGGGAATATGCTCTTCAGCTGAATGTGTTTAACAAGTTGTAAACCATACAGAATTAAAAAAAGGAGGTGCTTAATTAAATTCAAGGGTTTAATTAAAATATGGTAAGAGGAATTTTTTAGAGATTGTCAGATTTAGAGCTCAGTTATGATGATGACAATGTTAGGTTGCACTTTACAGAGCTCTAAGATGAACTGGGAACAATTTAATAGGTAAGATCATCCAGCATTAAAAGGGTTTTTTTAAGGAATATAATACTAAATTTTAGGGCTTATAAGGATACTTCTTGAGGGGAGAAAAGGGTATAAATTCAAATTCTCTTATACAATCTAGGGATGTTTTCTCTGTTTTCTTTGGGATGCACAGCTAACCACTACCAGGACAGACACCAGACAAGATGACCTATAGACTTGATCCCACTTTGGCGAAGTTAGAAACATACATAACGAATTAAAAGGAATAAGATGGTATTTGTGAATAACCATAGCTCATCAGTGGGTTCCACTTTGTAAGTATCTGCTCTTAGCTACTAGTGAACCACAACCAACTATAAAACCAAAAATTACTTGTAACCACTTAACATTGGAAGTGTAGTTCATTTGTGCTTATCTGTGCACCAACATGTTTGTGCGTGAACGGCTCAGTGCTGCATGCATTCCCTATTCTGAAAGATTAGTCAGGCTGCTACCAAGGTTAACCTGAGCTCTGCAAAGGCAGGAGAAAAACAAATGGGTTTTGTCTGAGAAGGTCCCGTTTTGGCTTCAGCCCTTCTTCTCCAGGAAGAAGCAGACCAGAAGGAAAGGACAGAAGAGCCCCTGAGGTCGAGCAGAAGACCAGTTTGATGACCCTCTGGCTCACACACTCTTTATTCACTGTGTACAAAACAAGTGTATTGCTTAGTCCATGGGTGAAAAATGTAAAACCAAAAAAGAGCATGGGAGAAATACAGTGAAGTTCACTTCCCATCACTCTGCTACCCAGAGACTGTACAGTACTGTGATTTTCCCTCAGCCCCAAACCAAAGTCAGATAAACTCTTCCCAGAAATCAAATGCAAAATCTTCTTTTAAAGTTACAAACATTTTTTTCTGAAATTTTTAGCACAAATTTTTGCATTGTATCTCTCTCCAGTCCAAAGAAAATGCAGTAGACAGAACTGTGAAACTGGATATTTGGGGGGGGGGCTGAGAGGGTGAGGGGGGGTGGAGGGTTTTATCGAAGATTTAGATTATAACCTTCCAATGAATGCTTCTCAACTTCCCCTCTTTCAGGTCATATACGTACTTCACAAAATAAGTCTCTGCAGTGAAAATGTGCTGGCTCTACGTGGTAGTGTACCAGATGGTATGCAAACCAGCAGCAAGAGAAATAGGCAGAATTTAATTACCTATCAACAGCAGTGGAACAGCACTCAGAGACCTACGCAGAACACCATGGAGGGATATTAAGAGCCATGTTTATGCACAAACACTACAAGGCAATTCAAAGACATCTCTCCTCACTGCCCTGTTCAAATTATCTCTTCTCTGGGCCAATGAATAATCAATTGTTCTTCTAACAGCCACTGTCACTTCACCTGAATGAATAATAATTCTACATGTGCCTCTTAATTTATCTTAGGTTATTTCTGTAAAGAAAGTATTTCAAAATGTCCACTGATATATTTGCACGTGCATTTTTAACTCATGGAATGAAATACCCACCTTTCTAAAAAATAGGTCACAACCTGTTCTCATAAGGTCTTACATTTTTAAAAAATTCAGCTCTGTGGAAAAATTAACTCTTTACATGGAACTTTTCTAACTCCAGCTTTCATGTACCTGTCGATCAAAGATCTTATCTGGCTCTCAGGGAAGAAATAGCTTTCCTGTTTTCTGGAGATGAGGGTGGGGTGCTGTGGGAAGAAAGTTATGTTGTTGTGAAAGAGGGTGTCAAGGAGACTTGTAGGATCATAGAAGTATAAGAAGTTCCAGTCTGCTCCAAACTGTACTACCACGACTACCGCTGGTGGCATTTGGGAGGCCCTGGATTTTGCCTACAGAATATCCTTTTTTTGTTTGTTTGTTTTATTTTGTTTCCCCAGTTGTTTCAGGGACTGCATTCAAGATGGTTTGAGAGCCCAGGCTGAGGGACTATAACCAAATAGAGAAAGGGGGTTTTCCTATAAGCAAGAGAGAGAAAAATAGCTTAAACTGTCTCTGCCTATTCACACAAGTCTACCAAACAGTGTAAAAGTTTAAAGTCTACACTGTTGCAGAGCATATTTCCTGCCTGGCTGTATATCATCCTTCCACTGACTACACCTTCATTATCAGCCATTGAAAATCATGCAGCAGGAACACCTGCCCAAGGTCATTATCTAATAAGAATGAACTGCTTGTTTAACAGAGTCATAATGTGAGCATTACATTCTGAACCATATTTTATAGTATGAACCTGATTTAAATTCGAGTGCCATTGCCCGCAATCCATTTTTTAAAGTAATGCTGCTGCTTCTATTGTCATAACAGATCCTTCACCCTCTTTCGTTTAATAGTGTGTTGCTAATGTGTCATAGCCTTTATTTTTTCTTTTGAGTGTAGTTTAATAAAGTTTTCCCTTGCTGGTCAGCAAAATTTAAGATATAATATCTTAAGCCAAGAACCATATGAGCTTGTGTTTTATGTTGAGGCTCTTACTTTTAACAAAGTCTTTAAATCACACATGACTTCCATGAATTCAGAATGTTTAGAATGATAGATAATAATGGAAACTTTCTTAAGGCAAGAAATATTTTTTTTTAAAAAAAGCTTTTAACATTATAACATCTATAAAAGGAAAAATTTGCCAATGATTTTAGGTGTCCAGCCTACAGGTTTGATCGAAGGAGCTCTGACTTGCAAGGACTGAATCCTCATTAACTGGGTACTCAAAAGCAGAGGCACCTAAAATCAGCTGTCACATTGCACTACCCTGGCAGATGTCAATTTTTAGAAGCTCCCTAGGAATCATTTATCACTTTGCCCTTTAAGAACATACTAGTGAGCAAACATTGTGGCAGTGTTACAAAACACATACAAAAAGTCAGCATTAAAAAAATATGGCAAGTAATACAATAAGCGGTAAAAAAATAAGAATACAGGCTGTCTACTTGTACGCAGTGCTGTAACTCAACTAATAACTATCTAATCACTGTCCCTCTGGTTGGAGTAGTAAGCTCCTTTCAAGAGTAGTTCTGTGAGCCAACAAAAGCTGGTTTCCTGTGGATTTGTGGTTTCTTGACTGTGTGTTCCCCAAAAGATGTGTGTTCCCAAAAAGATGTGTCTCCTCCATGAGTAGACGCTACATAAGACCTCTTCCCCCTGTGGCTTGTCTGATGTATAACAGCTGAGTGCAGACTGGCTCTCCTTAAAGGAGAGAGGATGACAGAGATTCTACACGTTCTTCCTTGACTCCTGTTTTCACAAAACCAGGGAAATATAATTGCTCCTGATATTTTCACTCCTTTATCAAATTTGGTTGAAATTGAACAAAAGTTATTTGTGGGAGAGAGGAAACAGGTAGCTCTTCACACATGACACAGACCACAATCTCATAAATCCCTGCCTTGAGAACACATCACGTGAGATTTCCAGTTCTGATTTTGTGGGAGGACACTGTTTTCAAATACCTCACGTTATTTCAGCACTTCCATAAGTTGTAACAGTATTGCTATCCACTGGGGAAAATACAAATCTCTCCTAACATATTTAAGAGAGTGAGAGAGAGAAAGAACCCGGCTCCCTATTAGAGTGCCTAAAAAATGAGATGTTCAAAACCGAAAGTTCAGTTGCAATTTGCTTATAAAAAAAACCAGACTGCCTTAAAGGAGTCTAGAAAAGGCAATATATTCAAATAGAGAAATGAGTCTCCTTTGTCTTAATATACTGTATCAGAAGATTGCATTATTTAGCTGACCCGCAGTTCATGAAAACCAGTGAAGTCCGTAAGAAATGAATGCATTTAGTTTTGTAATACTTCTGAGGCTATTACACAGCAGCAATCCTCTAACTCTGCGTGCATTCAGAAGCCAAAAAACTTGTAACTTCATAGTACTTTAGTGACATTGATAACAGCTCGCAGTGACCACTTTGCTTGAGACCTGTGAGAGTAGCAATGGCTTTGACAAATCTAAAGCTCCAGCTCTGATTTTCAACTACTATCACCCTTCATTTCTCCCTCACCCTGCCCCACGTGCCAAAATATTGCAGTTGGAGATTTGCCAGTGGCTCGTAATGAGGGCAGGAATGAGCTTTTAGGCTGCAGGGTACAAATACCTCCAATGGCCTTGTACAAGTCACAGCATTTTTCAGCTTCATTGACACTGATGGGAATACCAGGTACCTCCTAGGTATCTCCTAAAACTCATCCCTTCAGGTTGGATCTTCCAGCCTGACACCATGGCAAGCAGGACCACACACACAGGCTCAAAACACATCACCAAGCAAGGGTGAGATCCTAGGCTGGCAATAATTTAAGCACAAGATGTTAGGTGTAACTTCGAGTAGCCTTGCTTTTATGAACTTGTTCTGGACATGCCTTTCACATAGGGTTGCTTTGTTGGTTTGGGTTTTTTTGTGCTTTTTTTTTTAACTACATATTCATACTAATATTGAGAGATCTACTTCTGTAGTGGTGCTTTGTAACAATGTGGTGCGTTGTATTTACTATGCTTATACTTTGTTTAAGCATATTTCCCCCTTTTTCCCCCCTACACTATGCAGGACTGTGGTAATTTTGAAGGACTTGTTTTCAGTCTTTTCTCATATAATCAGACTTTGAAGGCTGGTACTTTACACTGAAACTGAAGATGCTTTGGCTTTGAAAAATATAAGAATTCTTAATAGCTGAAAAGCTCCCTCCGCACACATTCTGTAACATTGTCCCTGAAATATGTAATATTTTCTTAAAACTCTGATGATCTATGGCTGCCGCAAGTTTCACACAGCTCCGTCATATTCACCACTGTAGATGAAACACTGGTGTATTCACCCAGGGAAAACAGAACTCAGTTTATGTATGAAAATATGTATTTCTTCACCTTTTGCCAGGTCAGACTTGTTTCATTACAAACAGTAATTTAGAAATGTTATCCTTTGAGTTCTACGTAAGTTGGTTTTAGCAGAGTTGAATGCCATTCTAGCCTTAATTTGCACATCACAATTAAGTTGCTGTAAAATGCATACAAAACTGAACAGAACATAAAATTATTTGTTCAAATTAAATACTTTAATTACATCTATTGAACTTGCCAATTAAAGAACTGACTTCTCAACACTTGAAGCAGTCCTTATATGCAAGAGCAGACCTATCATCTCAAATGTTAATTACTGCCTAAGGAGAAATCCTGCTACTGAAGGTTGCTGGCACAGAAACAGGAGGATCTCTGCCTAACTCAGCAGGTAGCAGCCGGTGCTCCAGATCCTGTCCAGCAGCAAACAGTGGACCCTACGCCAAAGGCCGCAATTAATATTCACAGAAAAATGCGACAGTTTGCCTGGGCAGAAAAGTCCTTAAATGCACTTATTCAGGCACCCTTACTTATTGCTTTTTCCTCCCTGGGTCCTCATGCACTGCTCCCTAGCACCACCTGCCCTTGCTGGAGTCGGAGGTAAATCTCTCATAACCGGGGCAAGAGAGGGCTCACAGGGACCAGGCAGCGTGATGCACTGGTTTTGCTCTTAACACGTTAACTGCATCAGACCAAATGGCCGGGTTTGTGTCATTTGTAAGTGCACTGCATTTTAAAGAACTGCAATTCTTTGCCTGAAGCCTGACCAACTTGTTGCTTTGTTGTACTTCATTTGAGTTAAACTCCTCATACGGCACTGCAAGAAAATAGGATAGTTGTGCTGACAGAGAAAGCAGCAGAGCACTGGGGCTTCTTATCACTTTGCAACAAGGAAATCTGGCAGAGGGACCCCAGTAACTGCCAGACCCCCCCCACCCTGTGCAATCCCTGTCCTGACCTGTCTGTGTCACACACACACACGTGCCCCCCAGCCATCCCTCGGCTATAACACCGGCCCTCTCCCTTTGGGCCACAAACTCACCCCTGCCCCGTGTCCTCCCGACGGTGCCACGTCCCTCCACATGCCCACAGACGGCCCCACAGCTCGTGGACACCTGCCACCATCGCGTCCCCCCATCCCTCTTACATACCCTTCCCCACTACCCGCTTTGCCCCACCTTGGCATAGCAGAAGGAGATGAGCAGCAGCGGGAGCAGATATCCGAAGACGAATGTGCAAACCACGTAGACCTTCTTGTGGCGCGGGTTGGGCCAGTGCTCCCAGCAAAAGGTCTGGTTGCTGGCCTCGCGGTGGAAGAGGTGCTGGTGGTGAGCCACAGGGGAGGCCATGGCGAAGGAGAGCGCCCAGATGAGCCCCACGCCCAGCAGCGCGTTGCGGGAAACGCGCAAGGCCGAGGAGCGTCGGGAGTGGACGATGGCCACGTAGCGGTCCACGGACATGGCCGAGAGCGTGAAGATGCTCACCAGCATGGAGACGGTGAAGAAGTAGTGGATG
Organism: Haliaeetus leucocephalus; assembly: GCF_000737465.1. Classification (NCBI taxonomy): domain Eukaryota; kingdom Metazoa; phylum Chordata; class Aves; order Accipitriformes; family Accipitridae; genus Haliaeetus; species Haliaeetus leucocephalus. The sequence goes on along the minus strand of NW_010973023.1, from coordinate 5,321,127 downwards.
AACTTGCAGATGAAGGCGCCCAGCACCCAGGTGGGGAGCACGTAGACCGTGGACTGGAAGGGGATGCAGAAGAGCAGGTAGGCCAAGTCGGCGATGCTCAGGTTGAGGATGAAGATGTTGGTGGTGCTGCGGTGCTTGCCTGGCTTGCTCCTCGCCAGCACCGTGATCACCAGCGAGTTGCCCAGCACCCCCAGGGTGAAGATCAAGCCGAAGACCACCAAGGTGATGAAGTTCTCGATGCCGATGCCGAAGAGGGGCTTCCCCTCCGCCACCGGCAACCCGGAGAGGTTGAACTCCCCGCGGGGCGACTCTACCCCAGCTCGGGACCGGTTGAGGGGTACCACCGTGGACTCCCACGCCTCCATCCTCCCCCTTCCCCGCAGGCTGAAGTTCCCGCGGGTGGAAAACGGAGACCGC
>NW_010973023.1:5301695-5320606 GCF_000737465.1 Haliaeetus leucocephalus | reverse complement strand
CCGCCTGCTGCTGCGGGAGACTGAGCTCCCCGGGGATGTCTTCGTGGGGAAGGAGAGGTAGGGGGTTTTTTTCCCCTTTTTCTTTTTATTTCTTTTTTTTTTTTTTTTTTTCCCCGGTTTAGCTTGCCATTGCCTCCCGGGCGGGCCGCGGGGAGGGAGCGGAGGGAAGCCCCCGCCTCAGAAAACTTCTTTTTGCTTTTTTGCCTTCTCTCCTAGGGAAGCTCAGAAGTGGCGTCTTCCAGCACGGCTGGAAGCCAAGGTCCAGCTCGGCTTAAATGAACTCTCCCGGAGAGGCAGAAATAATTAAGCGCCTGCGGGAAACCCACCTCAACAGGTAGCCGGCAGCGAGAGTTAGTCCGGACTCGACACCGCCCGCGCTCGCTGTTTTCACCTCGTTCACAGGTTTTCAGTCATCATCCCCTAATACGCAGCAGCTCACAGGATAAAAGGTGGCAGAAAAGGCTGTTACTCGTCAAAAAAAAAAAAAAAAAAAAAAGAAAGCCTGGCCGCTTTTGACGCTCAAAGCAGGTTTTAGCGGGGCCGAAAGGCGAGGTTCTGAGAAGCCAAACTGGGCGAAAGACAAAACTTCCTCCAGAACGTGGGGGCGAGTTCGTGGAAATAGTCCCACGGGCATATAGGACCTTGTGAAACGAGACAGGTTGGCCGGAGGGTTCTGACCCGGTCGGTTCCAAATTGCCCGCCGGTGAGCTCCGGCTGGTTCTGTCGTGCTTTATCCCTCTTCCCTTAGGGATCCTGAGTGCCAGCTGTTAAAAAATCCCCGTGTGACAGAGGGTGCACGCCGGGCACACGGCTGAAGAAGGTCCAGGCTGGGAGAGAGACGGCTTTTTCCCGTTTTCCAGCCGTTTTCCCGTGGGAGCCGAAGGGACGAGCAGAGAACTGCTGGGATGCGCTGCTGCAGGCGACGAGCCTTTTGTTTGCTTCTTTAGCGGTCCGCGGTTTGACGGGTTTTTTCTACCTTTCCCGTTGCTTCTTATATTGAGGCATCTCAGCAGCTGCACATCAGCTGACTGCAGAGCTATTGACTTCTGCAGGTCTGGATTTTAATTACACTTATGTACGGTCTGGTCCATTATGTCCAAAGGAACACACAATGGGAGAGCACAATTCAGTTTCTATAGATCTGAGAAACTTTTACTGGGATTGAACTGATTTCTGTGTCTGTTGTAACTCAGTTTAGAAGTTACAAACGGTTTAAGCAGAAATAAACTAGTAAAGATTCCTAAAAGACTTGTGGGTTTTTTTTCTAACGTGCACACCTTGTCATTTTGTTGACATGTTTGATCACCATGCAAACCTACTAGTTTCTACTTCTGTACCGTATTTGAGAATGGACATTGTTAAACACTTCTAGAATATATCAGATACTGCGGACTTTTTGGAAGTGCTCTGAGTGTATTGTGAAAACAAATACAAGTCTTTATAGACTAATATAGAATATTAGACTGGTTTATAGACAAGTAAGCAGGAAAAAATGAGTACAGAAACAAAATCAGTTTTAAGGGAAAGCAACCTGAAAATCACATTAGTGATCTGGATGGGAGCGTTGACTCCATTAGTTTCCTTAGAAGTTTAATTGACAGTTTTGCAGTTCAAGCTTTGTTTTCCTGTTATGTATATATTGTAAAGTATATAGCTCTTGTAAGGCTGCCCCTGAGCATTAGGGAAAAAAAAAACAACAAAGAACACAACTATATTGTAGCTTTTCTGTTAGACCTACAGGCTTCAGCTTTTACATCAGTGAAGGAGAGTTCCCCCATTGACAGCACTCGTGATTCCTGTTAAGATCACTGTAAACAAACAGGTGTTGACATTTTAATCCACTGTTCTTGTTATCTAGACTGAGTAAAATTTTCACGCAATAGAAGGTTCCAATGGAGAAGTTGTTATGAATTCAGTACAAATAATTATATAATTAAATACACAAATTACTTGAAAAAGCGGGAGAAAAAAAAAAATCAGTGAAAAAATTACCTTACGCTTTAGGAAAATAAAGTTCTTATCTTTGCAAAAGAGATCTCTCAAGCATGTGCCTCACGCATTTCCTTGAATCTAGTTTTATTGAATTTAGTCCCAAACACCTTTTGACATGAAAAGATCTACTTTTATAAAAACTAAAATAGCCTATGAACTTCAGAAAAAGCAGGAAATTACATGCAATCTTCTTCTGTCTCTGGCCAGGATCCACAGTCATCTTTATCAGATGTTATTACTCACCTCCAGCAAAGTATTTTGGCTCCATGATTTTCCATAGCAATCAATAGGAAAAATGGTAGAAGAAATCTATAAAGGAGCTGGGAACCTAAGTACCCTGTTAGGTCTAGACCTACATGTTTACTCCTCAGGGGCTTAATCTGAAGGATACTACTGAGAAAAAATATCACAAGGATGTCCTTCCTTTTGCTCACTCCAATGGTTGGGTACCTTATTTTTCATACGGTTTCAATAATAAAAATATTTGACTTACACTGCTACTTTTTTGTTTCAGGAAAGAGAAATCATTTAACAATCCAACAAATTCATTTAAAATATTCATTACTACTAAAGTCTTTGTTACTATGTAATGTATATATAATAAACATATCATCAAAATAATGTCAGTGAAGTGCTTTTATATTTAAAAATGAACATTTCCTTAGCACCTCAGAAACAATAAACAATGCATGTGTTAATACAGATTTCCTATACTTCTTAGCTACAGGCCCACTGTCCCAGTTTTCATTTTTAGGATACATTGAATAAGTGAGGCACAAAAATCAGAGGCTGATTATACAAATTTATACATAGGTATATGTCTTTATACATTGTTTCATTCTACAGGAATAAAATGTGTATAACAGGACATACAACTTCAGAGAAGTGTTTCAGTAAAACCCTGTATAAATTCTCTCTCTTTTTCCCCCCCCTGTAGTGAAAATGAAGCTGGAGTTGAGGTTCAAACCTCTAAACAGCACCCCAGTGTCAGTATAGAGGAAAAATGTGAAGTGTATTTATATTAAAGCATATGAGTAGCTCTGAAAATTTTAGAAATCTTTTGACAACTCAGCCCTTAGCTGATTAACCAGTTTTCTTTGCTGCAAAAATATTCTCCAGATTTGGTCATGTTTCGTTTATAAAACACAAGGCTGAAAATAGGCTTATTTTGAAGACTGACTCTTTTTTTATTTGTGAAACAAGATCAGGCGCAACAGTCACATCAGCGGTACCCCATTATTTTTCTTTACAACAAGTTCCTGAAGTAGAAATTTACATTTTAAAGGCAGATGTGAACTTTCAATATCACTGAAAAGCTAAATAAAAAAGTTTGTGATTCATAACCCACCTGTGATTCACCTTCTATAAAGTTATTAGTATGGAAAAGTCAACTACCTTTAAGCATTAACTCCCCTTCTATTTATATTCTGGGGAATAATGTAACCCTGAGGTCATAGTTGTCACTACATTCAGATTTCCATAGTGGAGAGGTTTCACTAATAAACTGAAGTTTATTGCTTCTTGCTGACATTTAGAAAGAAGTAAACATCTGTCCCTATTCGTTTGAGAGCCATTGCCTCTCCGTCACAGAATTTATGCTGATTTTTTCCCTCCTAGTTCTCTATTCCAGTTCTTAAAAATCATTTCTAAAATAGCCTTTAAAATGCAGGCAATCAAATGCAGAGAACTAAATTTGAAGCTATAGTTTCCAAAATCCCATCCGTATTTTGGATTACAATTTAGTGCTTTAAATTAGTATTCTAAAGGTATGACTTAAAAATTATATATGAAAACATGCACCCATACTTTATTCAATGCCTGGCAATTTTCTCTGTGAAAATGACAGAAGCTAATCACCATGGTCTAGCAACATGATCTTGCTTTATAGTTGTTGAAAAGAGATGCTTGTTTCACTTGCCTTGTTTTGTGACAAATACCCCATGAGATGCTTTTTAATGTTGGCTGCAGAAGCAACTTGCCTGTGCATAAAAACACAACTGGGTTTTATTTAAAACAGAGACCGTAAATACCTGATTTTCCTTGACATAACAGAATCAAGAGTATTTTGATGAGGGCTTGTAATACAACATAGCACAATAGAGCAAGTCTTATAAAACTCAGGAGAGTGCAGCAGGGATCCGGGTCACGGGCACGGTGTCTGCAGAAGTCATTTAAATGGACACTTAGTCTACCTTCAAATAGCTTCATGAAACAGGCATCTGACTGGTTCGAGGTAGTCGGGCAAGAATAGAAAGGGTTAAGTTCTGTAAGATGACCTTCATGTTTCTATATAGGGAAAATAGATATACAAGCTAGAGGAGACACCTCAGCCATGTGGGAAGCATCCAAGTAAGTTATCTATGCTGAAAGGGATGACAGTGGAAGGAAGTCACTTGGAAAGCACGACTGCTGCTGAAGCAGGTCAAGCAACCAGGAGCCTGCAGGTTGTTTTGTCGGGGGTCAGCACCAGACGCAGGCCAAGAAAGCCACTGCCAAAGGCAGTGAGCAGGCTGATGTAAATAAAAAGGCCAGGGTCCCACCGCCTAGCCCTGGAGACCTTGGTCATTGGGGCAGTTCTTTGGGCAAAGAGAGAAAACGGGTGGGTAGGAGGACAGCAGCCTGTGGAAAGCGGATGGGGCATCCTTCCCAGCGGTGGCCACTGCCACCAGCCTCCCCTCCATCGTGTCGGCAGCAACCTTGGCTTTCTCCATAGCTGCTCAGAAAGGGCTTGTGTGTCAGCAGCATCCTGGCCTTGGCTTGACCCTGGTCTTCCCTGCTCAAGGGAAGCAAAACCCAATTTGTCCACATTGCTGAGGAGCCTGGAGATGGCTCCAAATACAACTACGCAAGAAAAAAATACGAGGGGATTGCCATTTTTCTGCAGGTATCGTGTCCAAAAAGTGTGTAAATCATGTGATTTTGATTGCTCTTGGAATACTAAAAATTTGTTATATGGATGGCTATATAAGCAGAGATTTATAGTTTCTAGGAAAATGGTACAACTATACTTCTATAGCTGTGCAAAGGCCTTGTGCAGATATAGTAAAGAAAAACAAGTTTTTTGTAGACAAAACCTGCAGGTTCACTATTTCTGTTAATTCTATATGGCAGACTGTCATCATATAAATTGTGAGGCAGGAAGAGAAAACCCTAAGGTGGATTTAATAGTCTTCATTAGAATTACTATTAGAATTACCAAGAGATCCTGACCGCTTTTCGAAACAAGTTTCCTACCTTCTCGTTAAATAGCCTGACAAAATCAATTTCAGTTACAAAGTTCTGGGGATGACCAGAAGGCTATTTTCTTTTACAGGTTTGTATGCTCACCATCACTTTACTACTGTTATGACTTCGGCTGTGTCAGAATTTGAGGGAAGGACATTAAAATATAGAGATCAAAATGACAAATTCAAGATAGAAGAATCATTCCATAGTTGCCATAGATCTTAACTTAAGGTCTTGCAGAAGCCAGTTTTCAGTGCTGCTGTCAGCTCTCTGGGTTTTGGTGAATCCTTTTTCCAGCTCTCATCGTTTTTCTGATAGAACAGAGACTGGTTTTACTTTCAGGTAATTAGTGAAACTTTTTTATTGCCATGGATGGAGGCAGCTTAAACTTGATTTTGTTTGAGCCAGACTTTTCTTCTTTACTGATTTTGGTAACTACCTGTGTTGGTGCTTATTGAATCAGGCACAGCTGTACGATGTTTTGATTTGCTCTGGGAGAGGGCTTCGTTCAGAGTCCAGGTCATTAGACTGATTCTATTTTTCATTGTTCTGAGAGTTCATGGGAGGTGTTATTACTCAGAGTTTATTTGAAGTTTACCAAAAATATAGGTGAGGTTGTCTTCCCTTCCCTCATCTCCCAAGACTCACTGAGTACATGAAGAGTACCATGAAAGAGGGTTCTGCTGGAGGAGTTCCTAATCTAACTGCCCTGCATCTCAGAAGGCAAACAGAAATCAGGAGGAAGAAAGGTTAATGATGTATAACCAGTCTTCATAAATACCTGTTTATCCTTAAAAACGTCATTGATAGAAATCCCACCACCTTTGTAGACACTCTGTTTTAGTGCTGAGCTATCATTTACAATCAGAAAGCTGTTTGCTATTGTTAACTTACATTTCTAGTGCAGCAATTTAAGCATGCTCCTTTCTGATCCATGGATATGGAAAACAGTTTATTCTATTTCCTTTTGCAGACACTTTGTAATATTTGAAGACTCACAGCCCTTGCTGGAGGCAGTTCAGATTCACAGGTGTCCACCTGGCAGAAGGACTTGAGGGAAAAAAGTTGATCCAAAATACAAAGATTGCCTACGCTTGTCCTCCTGGAAGGAAAACAGCAATGTGCCTTGATGTACAATGATCATTTTTAGTGAATTCAGAGGATTATACAAGCTGTCCTAAAGAAGCATTGAAAGTAGACATAATGCTGGAGTATGCCTACTGCGTGTCTTTAGGTGTCCCACTTTTCCTTTCAGTCCTGCGTACAGCCCAGTCCTTTGCGGACCTAACATGGAGCAAAAAAAGCTGCGGCTGCTTTCGGTTATCAAAACCCCTCATGACATTATTTTTGAGGTGTTTCACCCTGAGGACTCGCGAACAGTAAAAATCAACATGCAACCGGAGCAGTTTCATATTTAATTAATGACAGTGATGAAATCTGGCTATCTGTCAGAAGAGAAATTATTCCTGTGTTTTCTTTGGTATTTTTAATATATTGATTTTCTTTTGAGTTTTAGTTTGGTTTTGTCATGCAAAAGAAGACAAAGTAAGTCATTCTAGGTTGGCTGGCTTCTGGCTATTCCTTTTCTTTTTCCTCCTTTTAAAAACATTCTGGAAGCCAGCCTTTGAAACTTCTATTTTTGAATAAAAAGTACATTTTTTTGAGTGCTAATTATGCTCAGCTTCCACTTATATCCCACTGAGTAAGTGTCCAGGAACACCTAAGTCAATCACAGCATCAGGTCAGTAGATTATAGAATTTGCATAACTTGGTGAATCTATTTCTATTTTTTTAACAATATTTGACCCTGAGGTTCACTGAGGTTGAAATCTATCACTGGTATAATTTGGCTCAGCTGAAGCCTTGTCAGTTTGTATCAGTCTTGTATCTGAGTCTCGACTTTTTATAAAAAGCCATTTATTAAAGAAAACCCCAGCCTATATTTACATATTCATTTAAGAATTTAATACGATAATATTGGTTAAAATGCAAGCTTTTTAGTTTTGTTATGGTAACCAGTGTTTGATTATTTTTCTTTAAAGAAAAACTAAAACACTTGAAAGAAAGAGAAAAGTATGGATACAGAAACTAAGGAGTTTTCTATTACTCCAGTCTTACTTCTCGTATTGTTTTCTGTACATTTGTATTAAAGACTTTTAAAAGAAAAATATGCAAAAGATGCATACAGAGTGAATCTGTAGCTCATTTTATCTTTATGAGAACACACTGATGTTCATTAAACTGTTTCAGTCATGAAAGCATGACTTTATTCATTAAATACGTTCTTTTGCTATTCTTACCAAAAACATCATGTAGTAGTCGAGACCACTGTCTATCAGTTGTATCTATCAGTTGATTTCTGGAGATAGAATTAACTCTTCTGATTTTTTCAATGTAGAAAAAATAAACAATAGATAAAACGTATTTCTTCTGAGATGCAGAGACCCCCGAGTAGTGTTGTTTAAATCCTCAGCAGAGCTTATGCAAATTGATATTAATGAAACAAAAATACTTCAGGGATTTGGTTTTACTGCATTTTTCCTATTATTTTATATTATGATCTTTTCTAAGAGGAAGATGTTTGCAGTTATACAAGTTTTTTGCAGCGCTGTTGAAAAATGTGTGGCTCAAAGAGAGGCATAATATTATATAGTAATTATTGAAGAGAATGGTTTTGTACTTCTACTGTCTTAGGATAAATCTGCGCTAGGCCTTGTTAAAATTCTAAAGGAAAATTTCAGTGTTTGAAATTTTTGCTATGTTAGGTTGTTGAAAAGAAATCAGCAAATTCACATTTCTCTCAGCTGCTTAACAATCACTAATCAAATTAAAAAACTGTGGACAATGTAATATAGACTGATTTGAATCAACCGATACCGAACTAACTCATGGCTGCTTACATTGACATAACAGTGATATAAATAGTTTATTTTTGTATTTATTAATCATCTCTAAACCAGAAAGATTTCATGTCTAAATCTGTGTAATACATTACATATTTTCTGCAACAGTTTGGCTATATTTATGGAAAGTGCAGAACAATGTACTATTGTTGAGGACTTAAAATGAAGCAGAAATGCTCTGAGAGCATTCTATGTAGTCATTAGGTCAAAGAAATTACATTCACAAGTTTCTTTCAGTAGACCACAGTTTCGTGCCCATGCACAAAACTTTGACTGACCATCATAAACATCAGAAAGTGAGACTGTACATCAGCAAATCATGTACCTGCACAGTGATGCATCGTTAGCAGTGATATACTGAGCTGCCCATAGTTGTTCCACAGGTTTGGTCTAACAAAGTCATAATTTACCCGAAAACATTTTTTTTTTTTCTGGATACTTTGGAGAACAGGTAACTTCTCAGTGTTGAAGAGAAACTACTGTGAAATGTGTGAGGATGGCTTAAAAAGAATGTGGATACTTTAAAAGCTCACTTGAGTTACAGACTACGGAGAACTTCGATCATTTTAAGAATATCTACTTTTTTTAATCCCCTGTCACCAGCAGTGAGACTTCAAGACCAATTATAGCCTCCAGCATGCTTTTCAAAAATTATATCCATGTTTGAGTACAGAAAACATCATGTTCTCAGCATTTGATCAACTCAGGCATGTTGGCATTTCTATAAATGAACAGTCATCAGCAGGTACTGTGCTTCCCAGCCTTTTCATAGAGCAGCTGCCATGAAGTAGGTACCAAATATACATATGTGCATGTGTAAATGAATCTATTTACCTATTTATCTATCTATGTATCTACCTATCATCTATCTATCTATCATAGAATTATTTAGGTTGGAAAAGACCTTTAAGATCATCAAGTCCAACCATTAACCTAACACTGCCAAGTCCACCACTAAACCATGACCCTAAGCACCACGTCTACAGATCTTCTAAATACCTCCAGGGATGGTGACGCAACCACTTCCCTGGGCAGCCTGTTCCAATGCTTGACAGACCTTTCGGTGAAGAAATTTTTCCTAATATCCAATCCTCCCCTGCCGCAACTGGAGGCCATTTTCTCCCGTCCTATCACTTGTTACTTGGGAGAAGAGACCAACACCCACTTCGCTCCAACCCCCTTTCAGGTAGTTGTAGAGAGCGATAAGGTCTCCCCTCAGCCTCCTTTTCTCTAGACTAAACAGCCCCAGGTCCCTCAGCCGCTCCTCGTAAGACTTGTGCTCCAGGCCCCTCACCAACTTGGTTGCCCTTCTCTGGACACGCTCCAGCACCTCAATGTCTGTCTTGTAGCGAGGGGCCCAAAACTGAACACAGGACTCGAGGTGCGGCCTCACCAGTGCCGAGTACAGGGGAAAAATCACCTCCCTGCTCCTGCTGGCCACACTATTTCTGATACAGGCCAGGATGCCGTTGGCCTTCTTGGCCACCTGGGCACACTGCCGGCTCATATTCAGCTGGCTGTTGACCAACACCCCCAGGTCCTTTTCTGCCGGGCAGCTTTCCAGCCCCTCTTCCCCAAGCCTGTCGCGCTGCATGAGGTTGTTGTGACCCAAGTGCAGGACCCGGCACTGAGCCTTGTTGAACCTCATACAGTTGGCCTCGGCCCATTGATCCAGCCTCTCCAGATCCCTCTGTAGAGCCTTCCTACCCTCGGGCAGATCAACCCTCCCTCCCAACTTGGTGTCATCTGCAAACTTACTGAGGGTGTACTCGATCCCCTCGTCCAGATTATTGATAAAGGTATTAAACAGAATTGGCCCCAATATTGAGCCCTGGGGAACACCACTTGTGACTGGCTGCCAACTGGATTTAACTCCAGTCACCATCACTCTTTGGGTCCAGCCATCCAGCCAGGTTTTACCCAGTGAAGAGTACGCCTGTCCAAGCCATGAGCAGCCAGTTTCTCCAGGAGAATGCTGGCTATCTATCTATGTATAAATATAATTTAATAAAAAGATTTTATATATGCAGCCAGGCACATGGTTATGAGGCTCTCTGAAGGTTTTTTTCCTAGAGTAATGAGCTGAAGAAGAGTATTGTAGGGAGATTAATTGATAAAACCATTAAAATTGAATAAAAAGTCTCAAAAGATATGAGAGTTGCAGAGCAGATAGGAGAGAATAGTCTTGAACATTTTCCTGTGTCCTAACTGTGCTCAGATCCAGCAAGAGTGAAAGTTTTTTACTTTTTGCACATTTCTGGCTAAGATATAAGTCCTTCTGATACTTCTGATATAAGAAGTGTAAACACGAGAGGAACAAAGAGTTTCTACATTATTACATTCATAATGTAAGTATTTACCACTTAGAGTGATCATAAAGAAATATGTATTTATCACTCAATTTTTATTTTTCATTATCTCTGTACTTCGCTGTTTCTTGGAAATGTAATACAGGTATTTTAACCATAAGAAGTTCTGAAGGGGCAAGAAGTGCCAGAGGCTTGATCTCAGCATGAAATTATTTAGTCTTAATTCTGTTCATCTGCAAAGGTGATGCAGGTAAAATAGACTTGTCAAGCATATGCCCTGTGATCTGGGGCTGCCTTGCGCCAAATTTCCTGTGCTTTTTCATATTTCAAATAATTCTGTTTTAATAAAAAGAATTACCATATAAAAATTATTAATACTGATACTCTAATTTAAAATATAAATAGCTTCTTTTTCTTGTGCCTTTGGAGGTGACTTTTCATGATATTGATTATGGAAAGATTTTTTAAAATATTTTAAAAATAAATAGTAATGTTAAAACTGGCTGGCTATCAAAAGAGGGCTGTATCTACTGAGATTTCAGCCAGAAATTCTCCCATGCTAGTCTGCAATATCGCTGGGATCAAGAGAAAATCCGCATCCACACTTGAGGTAGGAGAAGAGATTGCCAGCTGAGAGAGATTGTGACACATCCAGAGTATCAGAGAGTTTTGCCTGAGTAAAGAGAGATATTAGAAGTCACTTAACTGTAATTATGGATTTAGATGTTCTGTTTGGATCATTAACAAGGATATTATAGGATGTTAACCTATTGGTTAGTTGTATTGCCTATTTCTCACTTTCAAACCTCAAAAGAATTTGAGGGGAAAAAAAAATCTAATGGATTTTTCAAATATTTTTAGCTCAGAAGGCATATTATGATCTAGATTACACAACAGTAGGCTACACAAAGCCTTACACTTTCATAAATTTATAGTTTCTTAATTACTCTTAGAGCAAGAAATGCTAACGAAATCAGTGTATAATTTGCAGGTTTGTATGTGGCCCTGAGTGAAGCAATGTTTTTGTTCAGTAACCACCAGAGGGAGCAGGGGGAGGCTGTAGAGAGGACACGACGTAGAAAAGTGACAAAGCAAAAATAGTGCTTAAAAAAAAATTAAAAAGGAAAGCTAAGCTTGCCTTTTTCTTCCTATGCAAGAAGCTTTTACACAAAGTGCTGTTTTCATTGATTTCGGTAATGAAATCTGTATGGCTGAACAGTTTCCTGACTGAAATCCTGCAAGAGGGCAATGAAGATTAAATGATGTATACTCATTTCTTTAAACCACATCTATAGATTTTTTTTTTCGTTAAATAGTTAGTGGTGCTTTGTGTACACAGTAGCTAAAGTGCTTCCTTTTAGAAATTGATAAATTGCCCTAACTTCTCCTAAGGGCTGTCTTTAATTCAACATATACAACAAAGTAAAGGCATTAGATTTGAAAACTCAAAAATGTGTTTTCTTCTTTTGGTACTGGTAATACCCCTTTGATATCACAATGGTAACTGGAGAAACTAAGGTAGCATGGCTGTAGAAATGAAATTACAACATACACACATGAAAACCTCTTTCTGAATACAGTTTTCCGGTTTAACAGTGGTTCAATGTCAAAACCAACTAATGTATCAAATGGGATAATTGCAAAAAGTTTTAGTTCAGCCATGTCCTTTTCAGTAATTTCAGGAGTTATCTGGGTTGTAGAGTAAAGTCTAAACTCAGTAGATTTGCAGACACGTCTATTGTCAACACATTCAAGAGCAGGCTTAGAAATCAAGAGGATCTGAGAAAAAACGAGCACTAATGCCACTGCCTTTGTGGCAGGATAGCATCTGCACGCATCCAGGTGAGGAACAACAGGTGAGGCAGTGGTGCTGTAGAAAAAGATCTCAGGATCATAGTGGATTTTAGGCTGGACCATGACTAAACAACACGATGTTATTATGAAAAAGGCAAATACGTACTGGAATATATAAATAAAACTGTCTCCTAAAATTCTTGGCTAAAACAAACCAAAATGTTATTTCATTTTACCGTGTACTTTGTGAACTGCTAAAACTACATTAATAGAAGAAGTTAATTATTGAAAGCCTACTAGTTTATAAACTTCTTCAGCTGAAACAGGAAGCAGAGACTGCTTTATTTTGCTGTGGTCACATGCATTTAAAATAAAGTTTGGGGTAACCAGATTTAAATGACTGTTAATACTGAAATGTTTGCCAGAACAAAGAGAAGAATTTGGCTTTTGGAAGCACTTAAACCAAACACCTGTACTAAATTTGGAAGCTGATGTCTTAAGTTTTCATCAGCGTATGAGGGCATCTGTGTTTTGATCTGTCAGGATCTGCATGTGTAAAATAGGATTTACGTTTCTAAATGTAAATGGTAGTGATCCACCATAATTTTCTTAGCCTTTTTCTCCTAGTAAGAGATTAAATATGGGATTATAATTAGAATGAATGTTCCTTTTAAGAGATGACTGCTTAAGACGATGGTCTGAAGAATTCAGCAATGTCACGGGCAGCATATCCAGATTCTCCTGTGTAAGGGTATGGGTTCACTTTCCAGCAAGTTGGGTTTTAACACTGCCTCACAAAATTAATGCTGCCCTTTCCTGTATTTTTATACAGTCTAAAGTGAATCAAGTTTTTCTACTTCATTGACTTCTAGTACTTCTAAGGAAAAAGAGAGTTCTTTAACTTTCTTACTGTATTATCATTAATTGTAGAGGTTGTAGAAAAATATGTTTGTTTTTCTTGTTTCAGTCACTTAGGATTGCAGTCTGGATGTGGTATTAACTAATCTTTTAAATGCATGCTAGCTCATGCAATAAAATTTGTATTTGAGATAATTGCTTCAAGAATTTGGATATAATCTGATTTAACATCAGGTCAAGTACTGTTTTAATTGTAGTTGTAGCTAATCCAGTGAAAATACCACACGACAACATTCAATAATTTATGAGTGGATGTGGTGGCATTTTGACTGCTACTCAATAGCTGGACTCCATAAAACTCGCAATAATTGCATGGCATGGGAAGTATGACTGCAATTTATCAGCAGAATTGTACTTGTTTCCTCTCAGAGTTAAAAACTGGCTTTTTTTTTATACCATATCCGCAGTTCCCAACATCTGATTGAATGTTTATACCTTATCCTTGGAAAACTACAGTAAAGGTACGATATACAGTGTTACCCATGTGATAGTGTCTCTTTGGCAATTTCTCTGAGTGATAGGAGGTACTGAATAAAGACTAACATGCTGAAACAAGCCTCGAAAATTGCAGGAAAGAAAGAGAGCTTCTGTTTGCTAAACCTCCTGCTCCCTGTGTTACATTACAGCCTCTCTGATTCACAAGTTGTTTCATGATGTGACAGGATCCAGTCCTGGAGAACGGTAGATTGGCACGGGAGCAGAAGGGAACAAGTGTTTCTCTGCGGTTGGAGTTTCTGCACTTTTGGTAAAAAATAGGAGGAAACAGTAGGAATTCCCTTCATTTGCAGTCACTGTTCCTGACGATTTTCAAACTGGAGGACAGAAGGGAAGAAGCCAGCCTATTTCACGTATTAACATTATCATCTCTAAGACTCTCGTATCATATATTGCTTTGTCTTCTTAAACAGGGCAGGCTGGATTAATCCTTCAGCTTTGATTAGGTGTATTTGTAAGTTGGAAAAAGAAACCAGCTACCCCTGGGAAAAGGCTTACTTACAGCTGGAAGACTAGGTCTGAGAGATGTAGACTCAGTTCTTTCCATGGCAGATTTTAATGCTAAACTGACGAAGTAATCAGAATTTCTTTCCCTCCCTTGCCATTAGTAAATTCCCAGGGAGTTTTTCAATTGCTCAGATACATTCCTGGCTAGAGACGTATGAATACCTAATGCAGAAAACAGTCACAATATAATTTTCCTTTCTGGAATTGATGGCAACAGGTGAAGTGAACTGTGTATCAGTTCCCTGCTCATGCTTGTGAGTTATCATTTCTCTAAGACCAAGCAAGCACAAAGAATAGTTTCCTTATCTGTTCCCATAAAGTGAAAGTGAGTCAATTAATAATAAGAATAGAAACCCTGAGCTCCAACTCAGACATGCAGCTGTTTGGTCTTCCCAAACAATTGCCTCTTTTCAGCAATCATAAAAACTCTCCTGGTTTTTATTTGTCCTAAACAAGGAAAAAAATCCTTCAACTTTAAAATATTGTTAATATTCCTAACACTTTGACAAGTGCCTGTGATCAAACAATATCTAATTACTTCATATGTTTAAAGGAAATGCAAATACTCATTTGCTACTCAGATAGTCATGCAGAAAATACCTGTACATGTAGCTAGCTTTATAGCTCCTATAAATAGGAGTATCATAGGATATCTTACTGATTTCTGTAGAACTAACAGAACAGCTAGGCATGTGCTTAAGTGTTAGTACCACCAAAACTTTGCAAGACATTTTGTTAAAGCATTCCCAGACCTAAAGCTAAATACCCAATGTCAAAAGGTTTTAATTCTCTTTTTCCTTTCCTTCTAGACAATTTACTATAAATAGCATGCTATTGCTACCAAAAAAAAAAAAGTTTCCTTTCAATCAGTACACTTTTATCACTAACAACAGTTAAACCACTGGAACTGGAGTTCTTGCCTGCTTGGGAACATTTATAAAAGAGCACTTGTTGCCTTTCATGATTGGAAGAGCAAGAGCATTACAGCCCACTTCACAGATGAAGATTGGGCTGAGGTCAGTTCTTACTGCAGTGAGCATTAGCTGTCTGCATTGCACCTGACATAATGACCCGCCAGACACCAAAAAAAAAAGAAAAGAAAAAAAGCAGAGCATCAAAATGTGACTAGAAGCAGGAGAGACCAGGGAACAACTCACTGATTACAGCTCTGCACCCACTGCCTGAAAGTCTTTCAACACAGGGAAACTTTAGTGTTGATTTACAAATTTAGTCCAATGCACATCCCTCCAGTAAGGCAGTCTTGCAACAGTTCATTAAGATCTTCAAACATAAACATGAAATGGTAATAGAATAAATATCAGTTAAATTTTAACGCAAGGACCATACAAACAATATAAAATACACCTGTAAGGAAAGAAATAGCACCCCAAAAGTCATTTTTCAGGGAAAATGAACAGAACTTTGTTAAATGGAGCAATCTCCAGTTTGTGAGTTATCCTGAAGCTTTTTTGTGAGGTCTGCACAGGAGATATTGACTGTAAATAAGCCATCAGTACTGCAAAAAAAGAAAAGGAATTTGATTCTGTAGTACTGAAATCAAGGGGAAAATTTTCCATCAAGTTGCTTGGAAAGAGAATCAAATGCCCAATTTGGTTTATCATGGCTTCCACATTTTCTGCAAATAAGCCTAAATAATACTAGACAGGGATGATGTTTTGTAGGACTGATGTATTTGTAGTGACTGATTTTAATACTTGAGCTGCCATCTTTATGCTCAAACTCAGGACATGTTGACCAAGAAAGACATAGTGTAATGAGATGTCATTTCCTGAGAAAGTTCTGATTTTAGGGTAATATTCCTGTAAAAATCTGTTTCTGTAGGGATATATTTTATTTGCATAGATAACATTGCTACTCTGCTTCTCTAGGATAAAGTTTTTCTAATCACTGATTATTTAAAGGAGATTATGTTTACATTGGAAAAGAAGCATCATTGATTATGATTTCAAAGGCAACATTAAATGTGAGGAAAAAGCAGCAAGAACTCTGAAAGACATGGGAAGCTGCTTAAAATTATTGATCCTATAATGATATTAAATGCTTTACTGGTATTAATTATTTGGTGTAATGCAGGGATGTATGAACAGGCAAGAGTAACATCTGTAACAGCAGTAGCTGAAATCGGGCTGTGAGATGCAGAGCTAGAGGCATGAGAAGCTGAGCTAAGAGGCATAACAGCAGTCATAGCGACGCCCACACTTTGGATTCTTCACACTAATTAAAGCCATCACGATCAGGATCAAATCCACGTGCTTTCAGAGCAGGATCCTTTCCATTTGAAGAACCCACCTAATTCCACATCAGTGACTGGCTGAGATATAACAGAAGTTAATTAAAATCTAAACTGTGCTTTGCCTGTGGGCTACGTATGTAGCTGTTCACGCCAAGGAGTCAAGACCAGCTTTGGTCCTCAGGTTAGTTCATTAGACATCTTTTATTTCAAGAGTAGCAGCCTTATGCCCGCATTCCCCCTTAACATCGTGTACCTCATCAAGGCTGTAGCTACAGAATGCATAGGAATATAAGGTGTCATGGAAATAATCACAATACTGTAGTTAATGCAAAACTTGACACTATCTCAAATAGTTTTAGATAATGAGTCAAATCTTACTTTGAAAGCAATGCCAATCTACTGAATTAAATGCCAAACTGGGCCCTAAAATTTGTGTTAGAAACATTCATTCTCATCACAAACTATGCAAACAACAGATAAAACTTTCAAAAACTTTTTATTCACAACGGTTATTAGAATTAACATTAATAGTGTAAGAAGTAGCCCACAATTAATGTGACTGACTTTGGCCATCTCCTGATTCTGTGCATTTTCATCTGAGAACATGATTCAATTTCTGGATAAAGCAAAGCTAAACGATACTGGACTCTGTCAGGTTCAGGCCAGTACAAAAATACTTGAAGGATAAAATGCCATTGCTCAATTAATCATCATTAATCAACATGGGGAAAGGTCTGTTATTTTTCACCCTAAATGTAAAGGCAGACAATCACTGAATGCCTTTTAAAGGCTAATATTCCCTTGAACAACAACGAGGAGCTAATATGTTGGAAGGGCAAACCAGTGAGTCTAAAGGAAATAAGAAACTGGATAAAGAATTATGTGGGAAGAACAGCCCCGGTAGCAGTGGAGTGTAAAGTGGGTAAAGTTGGTTGTACTTTGGTTCTCTCCACGCAGGGTGAGCCTCGGGGCTGCCTTCCAGCTGAAGCTGAGCTGGGGATATGATACGCTCCAAAGTACACACCGTGTGCTGAGGCACCCAATGGATATTCAGTGCCTCAACCAGACTGAAGTGGGGTTAGGGTAAAACTGCTGGAAATGTGAGTATTGTGGAGTTTGGGTCCCCGGCATTAATTATTCGGTTTGACTGATGGCTCCCCTTGTGCCATGCTACTTGGTCCCATAACACAGCCAAAATGCAACTCTTGCCTGAAGGCAGGATGAAAATCATATTTTAGTGCAGTAATTAGACTGAATCACGGGTTAAATAATTTGTTGAATTTGGGCTGAAGTTAGGTCCCTTAGGATAAACGCGGGTATGTTTTATACTAAGTAGTATAATTGCAGCAGGTGTTACTGCAGTGCTGCTTGTGAACAAGTATTAAGTCAGTCACTTAAACAGCAGTTGTTTATGGCTGACATTTCTTTAGCCGGAGTATCCCTCCTGAATGATTTTGCTTGGGGTAATGAGTGTTACACTTGGCAGTGGGTCTGCCCCTGTATCTCCTTGACTGATATTAATGAGAAAGAGTGAAATGAAATTTGGAAAATAAAGAAGCATTTGCACAAAGAATTTGTAACTTGCATCCTTATTCAGCTGATGACACTATTATTTGACTTGTAAAAAATAGTGATAATCAGATAGTTATCTTAGCCCATTCTAGTCTTTCATACAAAAGCAGTTTCATAATAGTGATCTTAGAGATCTGAAATGGCGTTTAGAAGGGAATTCATAAGAAAAACAGATTTGAGCAGTGCTTGCCTGAGTCCCGCTATTAATCATCCCTGAAATACGCTTAAGAGTCTGTTCTAAAGAAATACATCTCAGTGGGAAATAATGATGTTTAGCTTCTTGCATTGCTAGATTCACTTAATGAGTTATTAAAAGTCAGGGCCTTTCATATTGAACTTTATTAATTACATAAAATATAGATATAGCAATAAACCCAGATACTATTTACTTCGAACTCATAATGGCTTGCAATAAGCTTATTTCTTCTCTGAAAATTAATAATCAGCTGCAGCTGTGGGTCTGTTTTTTAAAAAATACTGAATATTTTCCCTCTTTCCTTCATATACATCCTACAAATGCTGTAAAGATGCTTAGAAACAATGAACAGGACTGAAAATTATTCAAATTAATTTCTTTGTCAGCTATATAAAGAAATTCAGGTCTAGAAAGGACCTTCTAGGTCAGTGTACCACAGACAGTCATTGTGGAAAGATAAGGTACAGTCTTCTCAATGCCATGGAGCAGCAGGAACTTCATCATTATTATTGAAATAATGTTTCTTTGAAAACATCTGGTTTTATTTGCCTTTTGCTTGGTCCATGGTTCTCAGATAACGTTGATTTAAAAATACCACTTTTAATCTTAGAGAATACTTAAAGAATCTAAATATGATGTGTCATCAGTTCTGTGATTCTCTACCTAAATTTGAAACCTTTGTTTTCATATAGTTATTTTCCTTGCTAGCGTTTTTGGGATGGAGAGCTGTTTTGGCGGGGGGGGGG
>NW_010973023.1:5252315-5301685 GCF_000737465.1 Haliaeetus leucocephalus | reverse complement strand
GGGGTGGTGCGCACATGCATATGCACGGACGTGCCCTTGGTTTTCAGTCCATTTCCAGGAAATGGAAATGTTTCAGATCACATTAAGCACAATGACAGAAAAATGTTAATAACTATAAGATGCTAGACAGTATAAAATAAAATTCGTATTAAAAAAAACCTTTCAAAAATAAATCTGAGGAACCAACAACCATGGAGGTCTGGCTGCTTTGCCAAGACTCCTACCCAGAACTCAATCAGGAGTGAAAATTTCACTGAGTACTCTCCTTACTTGGCAGCTGCTCACCAGGCTAGACATCACCTATGTAATTTTCCTATTAATTAATGAAGAAATTCTGCATTTTTATGACTTTAGTTTTAAAAATTCAAGACTTGGGAACCAAAATTTGATCACTTCAGGCACCCACTCTGGTACTTGCAAGGTTCTTTTTCATATGATTCTTCCAAATTCTCATATCATGAAGACTTTCCTTCTCAAGGTATTTAAATACTGACCCATGATAGGCATCCTTTGAATCCAAACAAAGGGCAAAATCAGCAGCAAAGGATGCCATTCTTTATACATCACCTCATTACTCATATGAGTCAATCTAACGGGTAAAATGAGTTAGAAAAGCAGTTTCAAGACACATATTTAAAAGACCTTCCCAGTAATTTATATGAATGGGCGTATTCTGATAAAGTACATTCACATGTACAAGGCTATGTTCTGTCACTCATTCTATTCATTTAATATCAATCAGTCATTAAAAATAAGGTGACCAGGTAAAGCTGCTTAAAAGCTCTTGCTGACTTGCTCCCCTTGACAGGAAAGGATTAAAAGGAAATTCTGATCAAGATCTGCACTTATGAGGGCAGTATACACTACTGAAATTTTAATGATGCAGCATTTTTTTAATGCTCAGAAATGACCTAATTTATGTGCCCTCACTAGGGAATCTAAGCTCCGTAAGTAAACAACGGAGAGAGATGAATTCAAGTACTCTAAAATGGCCTCCAGAGGTCAACTCTCTCTGCTGACTACCAAGGAAAACTAGACTACTCACCCGCGTTAGAGCTCTACAGCAAATGATGGTATGCACCATACTGAGAAGTAAAAACATAAATAGAAACAGACACTCTCAAGTTCCCATAGGTTAAAAACACTGTTCAACCCAATTGCTCTCACATACGTCAAAAGTCAGTGACAGTTTCTTGTAAACACACGGTCTATTGGAAAGATGACACATGAGTTATAATTAGAGTGTATTACATGGTTAGATTCCAGACTGCTTCCCTACTCTGCGTCCTTGCCTACTGTAATGGGATGTCTGAAATTAACAAAGCCATCTTTGAGATAAGTCTTTTTGCTTGATTTACCAGCAAAATTTATTTCTGGAGGGTAACTACAAAATATCAAAACCAAATAATGATTCATTTTTATAACTGAGAGAACTCAGTTATGTGCTGCCAGTGTATATATGATGTATATATTACATATATGTATATATGCTGTATCAATGCATATATGACCTATTTTGCAGCCAGCCCTAGCAAAGCTATACTGAAGTATGTTGAATATATTTCATGAAGCCTCCAGTAAAGTGTTCGGAGTACTAAAAAAACAAGTAAAACTTCCTCCAAGAAAATTCATGTTTAGCTCTTCTTTTCCTTTTTTTTTCTTTTTTTGACATACCCTTTTATTTCTAAGCTACCCCAAGGAACTTGATATTTTTGCTGATAAATGAATTCTGTTTTACATACATTTTCATTTTCACACTGTCCAAAAAATAGTGGTCATGTAATTATATACTTCCTAATAGATATCACTAAATTCAGCTACAGTCTCCTAAGTTGCAAGTACCTGTATTCCTGCTCTCTTTATCTGGTTTGGCTACATTGGCCCATACCCCACAAAAGAGCAATGGGTGACCTGGGGTTGCCCTTCTCATCAAGCGCATCTTCTTGCAAAGACTGCTGAGGAATGACTGAGGGAAAACTCTCCCTAGAGAATGCAGAATTGTGCAGGAGTTGGGAATCTCTCTCGTAGGAAGAGGCAGCCCTGTGTTCAACCCCAACACAGTTCATTTAGCAATGTTGAACTACGCTGATAATCTGTTGATCAACAAAATGTTTCCATACAAGCTGGGTGACCTCTACAACCAAAGTTTTAAAGCGTTTCTTAAGCAGTTATAAACTACTGACATCAGTACTTTGGCTACAAAGTACTTTATCAACTTAATTCCAGGCTATACTTGTTCAATTCTTTGAGAGAAGGGGAAAGAGCCCACTGAAGAGTCAACACTTCACTGTTTAAAGCTAAGGAACTAGGATTTAATCAAATCCATGTGAAGATCAGCAGTAGCGTAATTTTACTTTCTGCTTCTGTGATACATTACATGGTTTTTGTTCCAAAACGTATTCAAAGAATTGGTAGTCTATTACTTTGGTTTAAACAGACAAAACAAGCTTCTTGAATTCCACATTAACTGCGTTTTTTTCATAGATGTCAACATAGTAGCAATGGTCTTCATAAATACTCAGTAAAGGCACTGGATTATATGGCACAGCTGAAGTGGTAAAAACGTCTCTGTACTACTGATGTTTATGTGCACAAGAAATGATCTTTATTCCTCGCACTGAAAAACTGCTGGAGCCTTCTGTGCTTGCAGCTGGATTCTCATCAGAAATAAACAAATAAAATAATTTGTTTCTGAAAAAATATCTGGGAGAAAGTTCTTTAAATTAAAGAGGATGTGGATGTGACAAGGGAGACATCCTTCAGTGCGAGGCCCTTTTCTGCTTTCTCTGCATTCAAGCCCAGGGGAGATGGTATTGCCAGTAATTGCCTAGCTATCCACAAAGCTGACAGTGAATCTGGTTCCAAAGTTTTGAAAATCTTGTATTTGAGAGATGTTGAAAATTTGAGACCAAGCTTTATATTATCTTTTTTTTTTTTTTTTTTAAACTCTGAGCTGTTCTGATAAATCTGATAAACATTTTTCCTTGGAAAATATGAAGAGCACTCAAAGGACTTCAGCACATGAACCTCTTTTACTTGGCTAATAGAATCACTTGTCTGTGCAAAACAAGAAGACTCCCTGTGTACTTTATCCAATTTTATGAGGTACTTTGCAAGATTTTTGAAAATATATTTATATAATTGTCGTGGTTTAACCCCAGCCAGCAACTAAGCACCACGCAGCCGCTCACTCACTCCCCCCCATCCAGTGGGATGGGGGAGAAAATCGGGAAAAGAAGTAAAACTCCTGGGTTGAGATAAGAACGGTTTAATAGAACAGAAAAGAAGAAACTAATAATGACAACACTAATAAAATGACAACAGTAGTAATAAAAGGATTGGAATGTACAAATGATGCGCAGCGCAATTGCTCACCACCCGCCGACCAACATCCAGCCAGTCCCCCAGCGGCTATTCCCCGCCCCCAGTTCCTATACTAAATGGGACGTCCCATGGTATGGAATACCCTGTTGGCCAGTTTGGGTCAGGTGCCCTGGCTCTGTCCTGTGCCAACTTCTTGTGCCCTGGCTGGGCATGAGAAGCTGAAAAATCCTTGACTATAGTCTAAACACTACTGAGCAACAACTGAAAACATCAGTGTTATCAACATTCTTCACATACTGAACTCAAAACACAGCACTGTACCAGCTACTAGGAAGACAGTTAACTCTAACCCAGCTGAAACCAGGACAATAATCCGTATATGTGCATATATATAGAAAGAGAACTATTTTTGAATTATACCAGGTGTAATTTAAGAGGCTGCTTGCATTTGAAGGCTAGGTCACTATGAATTGCCATTCATTAAATTAATTTTCCTGTTTATCCTGTACTACTTCATGTAAATGGTCTTCACTGTTTGATTTTTTTTTTTCCTTTGAACATGCATCTAACTGTGCAGGCTAGCCACCCAAAGCCAATTAGAATCATATTGAAATTTAGAGCAGAATCCTTTATTTCCGAATTCTTATTCTTCCATTTTTTTCTCATGGGGACGAGCTGAAGAACAATAGAGAGCTCTGTGGAGTTCCTGGAGGTTTCTTGGAACTTTCTTAAATATCAAAAATTAATCTGAGAATTTTGTAATCCTACTGCCTTAAACAGTGAGAGTTTTGTGTTTGAAAACCTCTAAAAATCTCTTTTATGAGATTAATATGTTTCGTTAGTTATATCCATTAAATCTGTAATAGCATAAAGACATGACAAGAGAAATCAAAGTCAGTATAACTCAGTGATATTTCTTTGGCAAGAGAAACTATGAATAGTCTTCAGTTTATTGTCAAAAGTACAAACTTCCATTTGTAATGCAAGCATAACTTTATAACTTCAAGTGCTATTTTTAACCTAGCTTTTTTTGTCTAGCTATGTAATGAGTATCTCTTGTGTATAGTCATATTTTGTCAGGTAAAAGCAAAGCTGAAGGAAAAAAAAACTGGAAGCCAAGACTTACAGTTAGTTATAACTACTCATGTTTTAAAGAGGAGAAGCTGTGAGATTTCTGCAAGCAGGACATATAACTGGAAGACTGCCTCAAATTGTCCCAGCCTTCACCTTGCAGAGAGTAGGAAGCTGTTGAAAAAGTGTTTACATCTCCCTTGTGTCTTGTTTTACAACTGTTGGCAGTAATACGAAAATTATTCACGAAGTATTATTAAGCATTTTCTATTTTATTCAAGCAAAACACTTGTGTGTGTGTAAACCTTGCTACGTGCATGTCTAATCCCGGTGTTTGCTGTGGCAACAAGTCACCAACTGAAGCCCCGTGGGCAGACATGTGATGACTACTCAAGAGTTCAGAGGTTTCAACAGCAATTTGCAGAAGTCACTGGCCTTATTTATTCTTCCTAATGGTGCTGCCTTGTGGTAGCACCAGTCCTGTTGTCTTTCAACTGATAGCAAAATTGGACCAAAGGTGATGTTTTAATGACATTCTTCCTCACCACATCATCTCAGGTTGTAAAGAGTTACGGTTTTTTAGGACTCATACCTAAATTGCCTCTGCAGTTTCCAGTTTAAAGTATTTTTCACAAACATGAATTATATCAGCAGCAGTTGTGGCTGCAAAATACCAATTTCAGCTTGTTCTCATCTTGACAACTATTTTGCTCACTCTGTCTTGTTTGTTAGGTTATAATAATTGCATTATTAATATGCTTATGTTGATCCCCTGTGCTGCTTAGTGGGCTGCCTTCTCTCCTCAGACAGAATTTATTTTAAAATCAATATATTCCCCTCAGACTGAAAAAGAGGAATTTCTTATTTGAAATTCAAATACAATGTTCATGCTAACACACCTGGTGGTTTAGGTCCACTCCAGAAAACTGTGGTACCAGGGAGTTAATTCCTCAGAGAAGCTGCATAAGCAGAGGTTGTTGTCAGCCTTCTCCTGAAACAGCATGTGCACAAGGCAACTTCTTCTGAAACTTTTGTCTTCACTTTTTCAAGCTTAAATAATAGCATATCTGAGACAAAGGTTGTTGATTTTTTTTTTGGAGCAAGCTGCTTCTCCTTGCGTAAGTGGGCTCACGGGGTTTGCATGCACATGTCGCCTAGCACAAAAAAACCCAGCAGTCCAGCATAGGATTTTAGGTTCTGGCAACTAAAGCTAACAAACCCTGTTTATTCCAATGGTAAATCCAAAAGGAGTTGAAATCACAACAGATCTACAATGCCTGAAATTGTATGAATCTGTTGTAACCAAAACACTTGTGGCTGCCTTCCTGCTATACCTGCTTTGTGTGGCAGCTCTCGATACACTTGTGTGGTAGTCAGTGATTCGAGGGCCAGGCAATTGGAAAGGATATTTTCTAAAGAAGTACTTAACTTTCTTTTATAATCTTTGAAGTGGGCGCTTAAGAAAAATACATAACCATTGAGAAAATATTAATTACACCTATGAATGTCTACGTACTTTAGAATCTTGGTTCCTTTTAAATTCTGCTGACCTTCAAGTAAGTGGTCCCACTGAGTATAGCGGGGTCTTGGGTCAGGGTTATCTAAGTAAGCACCTTTCCCTCCCCTCTCGGTGTCATACTATGGAAATCAGCAGACTTGCTCCCAGAGAGCTGCTTGTACAGAGCCACTTATTTTATCAGACAGGGAGCTATTGGCAATACATTCCAACTAGGAGTACTTCAATTTGCTGGAATTATTTTGCCCTGGGTTTCCTAATCTTTTAACTTGACTTCCCTGGTGAACTGTCAGCATCAAACAATCTGAACATTCAGCATGTCAGAAAAGGTCCCCAAAACAATTTGGTATCAGCGTGTTCTTCAGCCATTAATTTTGGATGTATCTTGTTTTTATGATGTGCTGAAGGAACACTTGTTACAGATGTATTTTTCCACAGCTTGATCACTTTTGAGTCAACTCTGGTTTTCATCTCAAAATTCCCAGGGCCACATGCCTGTTTTATTTTCTCTTGAAATCAGAGCTGGCTCAAGTGCCTAACTACAGGTCAATAGGCTATGTGAACAGTTACAGGTCTGACAGACAGACAGATAGATAGATGACTTCTATATCTAAAGGTGTTGTCTAAGGTAGCCAGTGTCTTCAAAAGATACAGCAATGCAAGAGTCAGGCTGTACTTTCTCCTGCTGTTTTGTCTATGTCACTGTGAAACTTGACTCATTTTTTATCTATGCAAGATTCTTCAAACATTTTTCACATACATGTATGCATTATGTGAGTCAAGACAGCTATTGTCAATGCTCACAGACAAAACGTTTCTTTCTGGAAAAGTAATTCTGTTGTATTTTAGCTGTCAACATTTTGCTATCACCTTCAAAGACAGATGGGTTCTTCACTGCTTGCTTTCTATCAAGAAGCAAATATAAATGAAGACTGGAAGGGAATGATGTAGAAGTGTGGCAAGTTTATGGAGGAATTATGTTGCAGGAAAACCCAGGTAGCACATCTTAGCAAGACATTGCTTGGAACAAAACCTTTGAAGATTTGAAGTAAAACTGTGCAAATTTATTCTACAAATCATATAATTTAATAGAGAATAATACAGTTTCTAGACAAGAGCTTTCATTGTGTCTCTATAAAAGGAATTCAGAGTGTATAAGGACAATGCCATTCTCTAGTTTGAGACCATGAGATTTCCCAGTAAGCGTGTGCTGGGTGAATTGTACTGTACAGTGCTTCTTAGAAGTATTAATGGAAAAAACATCTTGTGCAACCTCCTACACTAGGGGTTTTCCTTCTCATGAGAGATGACAGGACCATTGATACGGTCCGTGTTTTCATGGTTTGCTGATGGCTGCCTTTGGGGAGGCGTGAGTGTCAAGACCAGATTCTGCCTTCAGCCCTTAATGCACTGAAATTAGGGCAACATTTTTGGTAGCTGCAGTGGTACAAGGAATACCAGAAGTTTTGCTCAAAGCCATTCAATCTTGCACCAAAACTTACCCATGAGCACCAAGCCAGAATTTTGCCCTTTTTGCTGCTTAGTGCCAATTTACCTGATATGAATCCTTTTTTCCCTTCTCTGTATAATTGTCATCATGAAACGAAGGCTGCAAAGTAATCCCTAAATCATATCCCTGATACATTTTTCATGATTTCTGTTGGTGTGTTGCACCTACTACTGATCAAATCAGCAAGAAACAAAGTCCTAACATGTACTATTTAAGAGAGTGCACATAGTAGCTGTTTCTCTGAAAGCATTGGCTGCTTCTTTTCTTCAATAGTTGCAATCTTTGTATAAAAAAATAGTTTGAAAAAACTTTACAATATGTAATTAATTAATATGCAATTGGTTAATTGCAGCACTATGTGAGTTGAAAAGTGCTTGAGATATAAAGCATGCAGGGATGATCCTGTCTTCTACAGATATTCAAGGAAAGAAACTAGCTTTTGTAGAGGAACTGGTTTTATAAGGAACAGCACAGTTGTCATTCAAAATTGGAGTAATCTCTTACGGTTTACGGCTCTTAATTTAATCTTGTTTATAACTTGAAATACCTGCAACAACTTGCTTTGTTCCCACAGAGCTTTAAATCTTTATCTCTTTTTCCTTTGTTCATTGAAGATAACATTTTGGAAACAGTCAGAAGGTTTGTTCAAACTCTCAAGTACATTAGAAGACTACACACTCATTCAAAGTGCCTATAACAAAACCATTTCATCTGAAGTCTGGATGGGAATTTTAGTAAAAGAAATCTTCTTTCTTTAGCTTCAGAGATATTATAAGGAAATCCATTACTATATGACGGGGGGCATTTAAAAGAAATGTTACATAACCTAGGACAATAAAATGGAAACCATTCTTCACACTGACATGATTTTTTAAAAAACGTTCTAACAGAAATAATCATTTTCACACAAACTAACAGCCCATGAGTGTCTTTTGTGTTCATATACAAATGTGGACTGTCTTTTCTTTTGGAAGAATAATTTTTCTTTAAGAATAATACTTATTGCTAGAAATAAACTCTTACTGTTAAAGCAAGCATCAATTAGTGCAATCACTATAAAATTGTGAGCCAGTTACATGTCATATCACTGTATTACCTGGGTACTTCATGTTTCCTGAGCTATTTGCACCAAATTTCTTCTAGTTTTTCAGGTGAAATCACAGGGATTTCTCATGTTTGTTTAATAAAATAAGAATTCACTTGTCTTACTTTCCTTTGCTTTCAAATAAGAATAATATTTTTAACAGAATATTGTGGGACTTAATTTGGCTTTTCTATATAGTTATTCATGAGTGCTCTCTTTTTAAGGATTATTGGTACAAGAACTGATTAAACCACAGATTTTTTATTTCATGAAAATTTTTCACATTTTCAATTTCTTTGTTAATGGAAGCAAAGCCAATTTTAAAAATATCTTTCTACAAAAAGTATGACATACTTTAACCTAATAGTTAACTAAAAAAAACCCCAACAACATTAAAAAGAAGCACTGCACTTTTGATGTACTACTTTTTATTATGATATTTCATACCATACCATATAACTTACTGCTGTTCCAAACATGTTCATAAAAATTATACCACGTCATGCAATTCTACATGTCATGAATTAAGGTAAGAATATAATTAAATTTGTTCTGATGTAATTTCTCCAGTTTTATAAAACAAATAAATACACTTTAAATCAATGAAACACCATTTGCAATTTCTTTGCTGTTGTTTGCGGGGAATTTTGCTGAAATTGGTGTCGCTTTTTGCAGAAGAAGACTTAACTGAAATAGCAAGTTCAGCCAAAATCTGCTTGGAGAAGCCTTGCTGACCAGCTCGATCGCTGTGCGCGCTCTCCATCAGAGCACTGCTTGATGCTTTTCCCTTAGCTGCCAGGGTAAGTACGTGGTGCGGCACACCAGATACAGAGTATGGAAGGGCCCTGCAAATCTGCTGACGGCAAGACCGTTACCCCTCTTATTTGTCAAGTGCGCAGTAAGTGCTATCATTTATAATGCCAAACTGTTTATTTTATTCTTCTTATGCATCTTTTGCTACACAGTATTTCTATTTGTTTAGCATGCTGGCACCACAGTGCAAGGCTGAGTAAAAGTCTCTACTGCAATTTAGCCTGTTTCCAAGCAAAGATGCCAAGCTTTTTCCACATACTGAGCTTTGTTTGAAAGAAATCACATGAATTCACACATTCTCTAAGTCCAAAGGCCAACATGCATTTTCAGAGTATATCAGCACAGAGAAGAACAACATGTTCTCTGTTTAATGTGACTCTACTGCTTGTACTAGCACATAAAACACTAAGTATTTCTTTGGAGGGGAAGCTCTGTTAAAAGTATCACAAAGATAACCCACATAATTTTATTCAAGTTATCAAGTATTTGATGCCTTACAAAAATAATTTAAACTACGATGAAGATTATTTTTACATTGTTCAAAATAACCTATACCAATTGCGGGTGAGGCTTGTAAGGCTCTTACCTAGCTCCACAGATGTCACAGAAGGTGGATGAAGCCCCAGGTCTGTATCACATGAGAGGGGAAACATCAACCAGGCGGAGGAAACATTCAGCATTTGACATGACACAAGCATGCAGGTTTATTCTGCAGAAAAGTCACATGTACGTACCAGAGATAAAGACAAATAGTGATGATTAATTTTTCTCCCAACAAAAAATAATTTTCCAGTGATTTTTCCAGAATGTTTGCAAGACAGTTTATTTGCAGCATCTGCTTTGTATATCTATTTTACTCCCAGGAAAGACAGGATTTCATCTAATGAAAGCAAATCTGCCCTGGCTATGTTGAAGGCTTGTGCACTGAATATTGCAGGGTACTCCACAGCCATAGCTAACAACCCTGATAAGGCCCATGTAGTAGAGAAGTATTACCTTATGCAGACCTCTTTTATCTGAGAACTTTTGGCCTGTTCCTAATGAAAGGGCAAATTCTTTCTGCTGGCTGCAAAATTATCCTCATTCACAGGGTGATATAAACAGAGTGTCTCTTAGTATATCTCCTTCAGTAATGGAGAACAAAAGAATTGGTACAATATGAACTTCCCAATATTGCTCCTGCTGCTGCATTGCTTCCCTAATAAATCCCATGTGCAGTACAACTGCAGTATTTCTTCTGCCTGAGAAATCCAAGAGCCCATGAATATGGAAAGGATGGCATTAGTATCAGTCAGTAGAAAAGTTTCTCATATTATAGCATTTTCTAACCTGCAAAAGTCCCCAGGTTCCTTTATTATTTAAAGAGGACATAAGAGTGTTATACAGTCAAGAAGAACATGCACCAAAATGTGAAGTTTATATCTAAACTGGTGGACCCACAATTTTTTCTGAGTCATGCTAACCCTGTGCCATGTCAGCACGAGTGTTTATGTGTGGATATGCACAAACATATACTAGCCCTATATTTCGGTGGGTTCTTCTTTATGGCAAGAATAAGGGCATGCTGAGGCCAGGAAGGAGCTATAGCATGTTCATCTGTCATGGGTCAGTCTCAGTGCAGGCCCAGAATTTTTTTTTTTGTTAGAGTGTCCAGATGGGCTATTATTGCTATAGAGAACCAATGTAGAGAATGATGCTGAGCCAGACAAAGAGAACAGGGGAAGCTCTTGCCTTGGGAATAGTGGGGTCCAACCCAGCAGAACTTCATGCATTTCACTAGAACCTTTCTTTGTCATTCTATCTTAATAGTAACATGCAGGTAGCACAACACAAGTTGTAACAAGGAGGAAATATGCCACAACAAATGCAAGATGTCAAAAGTTACAGCATGTACCAACATGTAGTTTCCATATACATATTGGTTTTTCACAAGTGCTTTAGTGCATCATAGAGTTTTCATGCATTTGTCCATCTGCGCAGTATCCCTTCGTAGGGAATTTTCTGGCTATCCCCAAGCTTTCAAAGATCAGCATGTGGCAATTCAGTCTTAGTGCAAAAAAGGGACATGTAGCAGAAAATTACAAGGCTTTTTCCAAGGTAATGGCTATTTTCTCTTTTTTCCAAAGTGTAACATCTAAGTTGTTTTGTCTCCTTCATATCATTATATTACTGTTAGGAATAATATACACTGTCCTTGTTTTGTGCTGTGCTGCTCACTGAAATATCAATCGTGTTACACACGCACGGATTTGCGCTTGTGCACAAATCTACTATTGTTTTCTGCTGAGACCTTTACCAGTCAAAATGTGTTAGTTGCCACTGATGAGGCTTCATGCTAACTGGCCTCTAGTGAAACATCATTCTTTTCTTCTCTTAGAGTGGTTGATGGGAATATTTTTTCGTAGCCTCATTGAAAAACTGTTTTAATTTTCTGTGTATACTAGTTACACCTAAGAAGGTAACAGAGCAAGAGAACTAAGTTGGGGACTGGTACCTAAATTCAGTTCCCTCCTGTAGTGTGCTTAGTAATTGCACACATTCTTTCATTGCCACCATTTGTGGTATATAAGAGCAAGAGCAGGAAGGGTTCTGTTGGCAATGATACAATGAAGAAACCAAGTCAAATACCAGGGAAATGGTCCAGTTTCAACACTACAGTGCTGCAGATCGGCCAATACACCTACAATGCAACTACAAGGAACAATGGAAATGGCAGAAACTCAGAGGAAAGGTGATAGAGCCAGTGGCATTTCACATGTTGAATGTTACTATGTGTATGTTTTTAGTGGGCTGTGGTCATTACCCTTAGAGGCATTAATGGGTGATTTAGACTAGCTTACATGGTGTCCTTCTGTCAATGGGAAACTGCAATTCAGCAATTTAGCCTTTAAAGCAGACTGCAGAACAAAAGAAAGAAGTGTAACGAACCTTGAGGAGGAGAGAATGAAACATTTCAACAAACAGTGAAGTGTTGCCCACCATTATCTCCCTCTTCTGAACATGACAAAAATGTCATGAAAAAAAGTCCAGAGACCAGGACTTGCCTCATGTCCTGCTGATTTTCTACACAAGGACACTTATTACTATTTCTCTTATGCTCTCCCTCATCTGCCTGCCTCTTCACCATCAGGACACACAGAGAGAGACAATGTCATCATATTCACATTCATAAAGTGCTTAAGCGCTGGGCTAGTATTATCACCCTTTACCAAAATTATCAGACATTATAAGAGCCTTGGTTGTGGTTTTTCATCCCAATCCTGTACACTTTTGCTGAACAGCAATTATTTAAGCTAAACTTCTCCACTCGAGCATCCATCTCAAGCACAGAGATTTGGGGGAGGGAAATCTCAGCCCAGATGGTTCAGCTGCTTCTGAGAAGAAAGAAATGCTTGCTGCTTTTCCATGTTAAAAATAAATCTGATCACCATCTCAGAACGGTGCCATTTTTATAGCTGTTTGGGAGATGAGAGGAAGATTTCTGGCCGTTACAAGGTTCTCTGAACCCTAGTGACTTCATGCCTGGAACAGGTACAGGCAAGGAATAGGAGAGACCTAAATAAACTGTGTAATAATTCCACATTTTCTTACCACAAGAGCTGACCCTGGCCCATTCTGCAAGTAGATTTGGTGCCTGGCATGAAGGGCCTTTTCAGGCACGTAGAATTCACTTATTTCAGCTCCTGTGCAAAATAAATTAAGAAATAAGACTAAAATAAGAATAAATAAATGTTCTGTCCTTTGCACTTACAATTAAATAACATGATTCCAACATAAACTCGCCTTACTTATGGGGTAGTAGCAACATGGCGCTGGCATCAGCAGGCCCCCCGGGGGTGTCACTGGGGGGGTTGCCCGGGCACTGAGGCCTTTTCCATCGGCCGCGGGCAGGCTGCTGGGGGCAGCGAGGAGGAGGCATGGTCCCTGCCTCCCCAGGGGCTCCATGGAGAGGCTGGAGCTGGGGGCACGGGCTGTCAGATCCCCATCAGGGCTGGCTTGTAGGGAGGGGGTGAGGTGTGGGGCCTGTGCTCTTCAGGCCCACGATGGGGACCACCTCCTCCTGCAGGGTCCCACGCTGGCACGGCTGGACCGGGAGGTGGGAAACACCCCACGGCTGCGGAAGGCCAAGAGCGTGCCCCGGGCTGCCCACGGGGGCTGAGGGCCAGCCCTGGGGGGACCCCGGCCGGGGCAGGGCCCGGGGCTAAGGTGGGAAACACTGGGGCACTACAGCACCAGGGTTTGGGGGGAAGCACCGAGATGGCGCTGAGGGGGCAGCGACAGGGTTTATGTGAGAAACGCTGAGGTAAAGCAGGTGTATCAGCAAGGTGTCGGCAAGAACCGCGGCGTGGTTTGGGCGGGAAACATGGTGGCCCCTCAGGAGGACACACCAAGGTGCCTCAGCGCGGACAGCCAGCCCCTGGTTTCCTCTCCCACCTTGTGTGTACGGTGACTGCTGTCCTTGTCCCACTGTCCAGGTCTCTTCTTTTTGTTGTGCTTCTTAATAACAGCTCTTCGACATTGGGAACCTTGTAAGTCGAGATGCTTAGATTCACGGTTGTTTTTTTCACTCCCAGCAGTGTTTCGTTAGTTTAGGTGTCACCACTGTCCCAGTCAATGCTCAGTCTCACCCCTTCTTCCCCGGTCTCACATCTGGTCAAGCTTTGCAGCCAGGACTTGAGTTTCCTCCTCCTGTTGTAGAAGACATGAGATTTTTGTTACGAAAGAAAAGTAGGGACTGATGAGTATAAAATGTCCCTAGTGATGCCCTTGTCAAGATGTTCGTTTTTACCCTGCTTCTACATATCAAGTAATTTGTTTACATTCTCATTTTACTGTACAATAGTTGTAAGACAACAATTCTAGCTTTCCCCATCACAAAGTACTTGCTGTACAGTTTGTTATCAGGAAAAAAGCACTGATTACTCAATAAAATACCATGTCAATCTGCAAGGTAGGCACTTAAAAACTTTGAGACCCAATTCTGCTTTAACACACATCAAAAAAATTGCACCACACATTCATGTTAACTTTGCACCAACCATTGGAGTGGTTTTGGCTATTGTGGACCTAGCGTGTTATTCCCCTAAAGGGTTTATTGGCCTCTCAGGGGAAATGTGAAAGTTTTCATGTAGGAATTTGTAGTGTTCATTCATGTAGGATATGGAGCGTTATTGTAGGAGGAGTGATTTACTTTGTGTGACTTATCTTTGAGGTGTAGTATGGCAGGAAAGAAGGACACTAGTTTAGTGACAACAAGTGGATATTTTTTGTAAGGGACAGTTCAGCACCACATAGAGGGAAAAGTTAGGATGCCCGATGGGATTGCTGTGGAAAGCTAATGAGCAGGTGGGCTTTGGAAAGCAAGGAGCCTCCAGACCTTCCCGGCTACCTCTGCCTTTTTTCTTCTGCTAAACCAGCCCAAGGAGATCAGTGCTGGAGTGTTCCCCAGCACAACAAACAAACAAACCTAAACAAGAAGAGATTTAATAAAGGGGCATGGAGGGTTGTAGGGGAGTAGTAGTAAATGTAAATTATATTTACCTGGGAGAAGGGTGGGGATACCTGGGAAGAGAGGACTGGGTGAAGCATGGCTACTAGTACGGTCAGGTTCTGTTTGGGTGAGGTGAGCTGTGAATTAGAATAACAATGGGAAGAGTGCAAATTTGATTTTACTATAAATTAGAGCTGCATTTTCAAGTTCAGAGTTAGCTTGGATTCATTGTTCAGGCTCCCTTTATCTAGTGTCATGATCTGGGGCCACTGTTAGTGCAACAGCTAAACTGGAGTCTTTGCTTCAAGGTGGAAAATGTACCCATGTACCAGTTTAAGAAAAGAAATCATATTGATGCATTGTTGAACTTAGTGTTTTCTTTTGTCAGGGGAGGTCTTCTATGCTTACTGACTTATAGATCCACAAACCTATTACTGTAAAAGCTAAAATAAAAGGAAATAAAAAGAAAAGATAAAAGCAGATAAGTAAATAGTAAAATTATATGCTATTTCTAGATTTTTGAAGCTGAGTAGTATTCCAGGTTTATCTGGAGTTGGAATGCCAACTTGAAAGAGCATGGTAGTATAAATACTAAAAGAGATACAAGGCATTTGGGGCATAAGAAAGCTGACAATACTGCAGTCTGTTGCAAGGAGTTGGTGGTTTGTACTAAGGAAGAAAATTACACTGTGCTTAGAACATGCAGGATATTGCTATGCTGTTGGAGGCAATACACAGACATTATAAGCAATTTACCATCAGTTTAAAAGAATGGACACTTCGGTACCCAAAGTGAGAAATACTGAAACAGGTCTGAGTGTCAACACAGACCTAGTAACACTAGTTTGCTTCTCTCCCTGCTTGGTGAAGGCATCTCTTGAATTACCTGTTGGCACCTTTTTTGTTTAGGCTCTCCCCACTTTGTTCAACAGGTGTTTCTTAGTACTATAAATAGTTATCTTGAAGCTAGAGAAAGTTTCTCTCTCTGGGAAGGGAGATGACTGCAGCTGTATAGTCACAGTACAGCTGTCTTGAATTGCACAGTTCCCTCAGCAAAGACAAAAGTCCAACCTGTGTAATGATCTATAAAAACCATTAAAATTTTCCTCGATTTCTGTGGAATTAGGGAACAGTTCTTGGCAGAATCAGCAGTATCATAAATAGGCAGATTGTTCAATGAGTAGCAGAGAGGAAGTATTGCTGGCCATGCTCCTTTCCTAATTTCGTATTAAAACGGGGGTTTTTTTGGCCTGAGCTTGTACATAGATCAGCCTGCATTCCCTGAGTTGAAGGAAATCTGCTCAACTTCTTGGTTTACGTTTCTGCTATGTGGAATTATTTTGTGCTGTTGCTCTGTAAAGCTCAGCATCCCGCCTTTTAAACTGACCTAGGAATGTGATGTTAACATGAGATCCCTCCTGCCTACAGAAAGGAAGCCACGGAGCACCTCTTCACTAGCATCAGCCCTAACAAAGTACAAATCCAAAGGGCTCAAAAATCATTCAGCTAACACAGAGCAGTTAGAAAATGAAACAGTTACTGAAGTTTTAAAGGTCTCATATGCCTAATTATTTGAAACTGTATCCTGCTTATAGACTGGATACTGGAGGAAGTTAAAGTTAATGAGCAGGTATTTTGGCAGTCTGCTCAGTTTAATTCTCTTGCAGCATCCTGCTAGGTCAGAGTATCCAGTGGGTAATAATAAAAAAGCTTTGGAAAATTCTATCTTGGCCAAGTGGCTGTACATCATGAGCAATTGCTCTTACACCCTTGCTGCACATATTATTTTATAAGTTACCTGAGCAGATTTTGTTCTTAGAGATGCAAGTGGATGCTTACCCGCATTGGTAAAGTTGGGAAATAGAAGGAACATTTTTTTCTTGATTCAGTTACTTAGAGATAACCACAATAAGGCCACAGCCTTCAGGTGGTATTCTGTTACCTGACTCACCTCAGCCTCTTAACCTGAGGAGGAAGAGGTGCTTGCAATGACAGAATACCCATCGGAAGATGGCCCAGATCCTTGGGCCAAGATCTGTGTTCCCAAATAGAATAATGGTGCAGAAATACTGGCTTAACAAGTCAGGGGGGTGATTTCTCAGGGAAAATGGAGAGATTACAGTTTGTACATTATACATATACAGTCCTTGGAGCAGATAGCATGTTTGGTAAAAAGAGGTGTGACTACTGTAAATCCAAAGTATGATCTTTTTAGAATCTGAAATTCATCTTTTGGGTACCCCTGGAAGCCTGGTGCTAGACTCCTGAACCAGAAGCTCACAGTAGCCTAAGCAAGCAGGCTCACATGGTAAAACGCCTGAAGCACCAGATATGTTGGCGCATGTGGTTCATCCATATTTCAGTTTTGCAGAAACACTAGAAGTAAATGATGTAGAGCTGTGCTTTTTCTAAGCATCTACATGCCTGCAGTGGGAGAGCTCTCCCAGAGAGCAGGTCCCCATGACCACGTAGGTCTCACCAGATCCCTCTCTACGTTCCCACTGCAGCGGGCTGGGGGGGAGGAATCGGTCATTTTGTGCCAGCTGTATACAGCAGTTTCTGGACAAGTCCTTCACTCGTGTGTTCTGTGTAAAGCCATGGCACACTTGCTTAAGCTCCTTCTTTAGCCCTACTAGATAAAGAACTATGCTCTTTACCAGGGATAGGTGGGTAGGGCCATGCTTTTACATCTCACCCAAAAGCCAAATGCAATTTATTTTGGCTGGTAAGACAATGTTTCCCACAGGATCAGCAGCTCAGAGCAACCTTCACCTCACACTTCAGTTGTTCCTTCTCCTAATCTAACTTGCTTCCACCTCTCCCTTGCTCCAGCACTGACTGGCTATTGCAGATGCACAACAAAAACCAAAATGTCCTGCAGAAAGCCAAACTGATGGAAAAATCCCTGACTCGCAATGCAGCTTTTTGTCCTGACAATATTGCTCCAAGTTCCAACTCCAGGGTCTCATGGAGCAACTGCTTCTTGTAGGATGAAACAGCCAGCACAGGGACCAGCACACGACCTCCAACTCCTTCAGCCTGACTTTTTCATTAATACCAACATTTCGTGGCTGAATGTGCATCTGGCAACTCCATGGGCTCTAGTGGAGCTGTGTTCCTTGTTCCAAGGCAATGCCCCTTCCACTGTACATTCTTTTAGTTTCTTGTGAGATGGAAGCAGCTCCTGCACTGGGGGCAGTGGGCTCCGTTCCAACCAGAACTTTATAAATCTCACTAAAACCTTTGTCAATCTGTGTTAATGAATGTTGACATGCAGTGCCAATATAACACAGTGGAAGTAATGTGTAATTACACAGCTAACGTAACAAGTTTTCATGTGTGTGTGTATATATATGTAAATATATCTTTTTCCTAATGCTTAAATGTGTCATAGAGTTCTCATGCATTGAGCATCTCCATAGCAGCCTTTGCTGGGGATTTTGCTGACTATCCCCAGGCTTGCAGAAGGCAGGCTTGGGGCAACTAGGGCTGATAAGGAAAAAGGACATGTGGGGAGAAAGTCGCAAGGTGGTCGTCTACAAGGAAACAGCCTTTTTATTTTCCTGTGTTCCAAAGCATAACAACTAAATAATTTCATCTTGTTAGTATTATCTTGGTAATGAGTGACCCACACTGCTTTTATTTTCTAGAATGTTGTTCTCTCAAACCTCCATTACTTGCACATGTATGCGTGAGTCTACCACAAAATTTTGTAAGATCAGGTAAAAAGCACTAGCACTGCTACCAGAGAAGATGAAATCAAGGGGTTCAGATTTAAATTTCACTTTAGCAAGTAGAGGTACTGATTAGTCTCATATTTGTTTCTGGAACTTAATTATTATTCTAAATTACTTTTACTGTATACAGAGGATAAGTATATCTTGGGGCCTGTGGTATGTCTTATAAAAAGTAAATATCACACAGTACAGTCTATGGGTCTGCATAATGTCACCAGAAACATCTGCAGACCTTCAGTTGTCTCTAATCTTAGTACTTTCCTGACAGCTATAAACTGATTCCTCAAAATGCAACACTATGGGCAAAAAGGTTTCTTCTCACCAAAAAGAACCTCTCTGCTGGAGAAACAGCCTAGTGACAACAGCAGCTGTAAGCTAGGGTTCGTGGTGGTGGTGTGCTGGAGATCGAATAGAAGTCATTCCCAATTCTTGTTAAAGTTTCAAAGTCTCAATCCTCTACTGCAATCCTTAAGATACTAGTGGGTTTTTTTCTTCCTGAAATTAGCAGCTGTTCATGTCACTGCAACCTCTGCAAGGTTATTGTTCCCTCTGCAGCTGACTCAAAACCCAGAATGCAGTGAAAACGTATCCACACTTCCACTGTTTTAAAATTTTTTAAGTCAGTTTCATGGTTTTAGGTGCTAGACTGGCAAGATTTTGTTCTTTTTAGAATATTTGGGCTTGCAATATTTTAATAATTAGAAAGCAGCTGCAAATGCACTGGGATTGCCTGCTAGCCTTTTATCAGTATAGGCCTGTATTTGCACACATGGTTTAGAATGGCCACCAGTGACTTCAGCCAGCTGCAATAATTGGTAATTCTATAACGAGAAAGAACAACTTGGATAAGTACTACTCCCTGGTGAGATAAGTTTATAGATATTCACGATAAATAATTTAAAGTTTTCATCCTTTCTATTATGGTTATCTAACATGACTTGTGTTATGTTTGTGTTTTCTGACAGTGTCTCTTTCTTGCCTACTTTAATCAGAAGTGATGGGTTGACCCTGGCTGGACACCAGTGCCCACCAAAGCCGCTCTGTCACTCCCCTCCTTGGCTGGACAGGGGAGAGAAGATAGAATGAAAGGCTCATGGGTTAAGATAAGGACAGGGAGAGACCACTCACCAACTACCATCATGGGGAAAACAGACTAAATTTGGGGAAATTAGTGTAATTTATTACCAACCAAATCAGAGTAGGATAATGAGAAATAAAAACTAAATCTTAAAACACCTTCCCCCCACTCCTCCCTCCTTCCCAGACTTAAATTTATTCCTGATTTTCTCTACCTTCTCCTGCCAAGCAGCGCAGGGGGATGGGGAATGGAGTTGGAGTCAGTTCATCACACATTGTCTCTGCTACCTCTTCCTCCTCAGGGGGAGGACTCCTCACACTCTTCCCCTGCTCCAGCATGGGGTCCCTCCCACAGGAGACAGTCCTCCACCAACTTCTCCAACCTGGGTCCTTCCCACGGGCTGCAGTTCTTCACAAACTGCTCTAGCGTGGGTCCCTTCCACGGGCTGCAGTCCTTCAGGCACAGACTGCTCCAGCGTGGGTCCCCCACGGGGTCACAAGTCCTGCCAGAAAACCTGCTCCAGCGTGCGCTTCCCATGGGGTCACAGCCTCCTTCGGGCATCCCCCTGCTCCAGCATGGGGTCCTCCATGGGCTGCGGGTGGAGATCTGCTCCACCGTGGACCTCCCTGGGCTGCAGGGGGACAGCCTGCCTCACCATGGGCTTCCCCATGGGCTGCAGGAGAATCTCTGCTCCAGCTCCTGGAGCATCTCCTCCCCCTGCTTCTTCACTGACCTGGGGGTCTGCAGGGCTGTTTCTCTCCCATATTCTCACTCCTCTCTCTGGCTGCAGTTGCTGTTGCACACCAACTTTTCCCCTTCTTAAATCTGTTCTCCCAGAGGCACTACCACTGTCACTGATGGGCTCGGCCTTGGCCAGTGGTGGGTCCATCTTGGAGCCGGCTGGCATTGACTCTGTCGGACATAGGGGAAGCTTCTACAGCTTCTTACAGAAGCCACCTCTGTAGCAACCTCTGCTACCAAAACCCAATACATCAGAAGTGGCATGTAATTTCAGACGTGATGCAGTGAGATGAACAGCTCCTGCCTCATAAAGCTGTTGTGTCAGTTGGCAAACAGAAAGATTGAAGGAGATTGCACTGCTTCATGGCTAGTCCAAGCTTTGAAAGGTTCCTATCTAGTCCCAGAACAGGAAGCTTTGAAGCATTGCATGCCATCCACGAGACTGCTGAATCAGCAAGTTGTTTCAGTCTGGTGAAACTATAGACATCAGGTTTGTGATACAGGTGAAAGAATGAACAGAAGTTTGTACACGAGTCTGTTACTTTGCAGAATATGTTAATTCACCATTTTAAAATAAAACATGTTACATGTAGAAAGCCAAGTTTTCCTCTTTTGCCAATATCTCCAGTTATTATTTCAGTCTTCAGTGCTAGTTCAACGTCCCATCGCTCAGTACACAGGCATCGTCTTCTGAGTGCAGCAGAAGCGTGTGTAACCCTATCAGCAAGGGTTTTAACTTTGCCCTGGGAACGTTCACATGGCTAGAGCTCAGTCTTAGTCTTGAAAATTAATCTTTAAGTCAATGCATAGCGAGACAGATGTACCGTTAGATGTGAAACTCTCTCAAGGCAAGGCAAGGCAAGAAATGAATTGGACTGGAATTTGAAAATTCATCAACAAACCTTTAAAAAATAACACAGGTTGAACACATTCAGCAAATCCAAGGAAAACTGAAGTAGGATAAAACTGCTGAGTAAAGGTACATACTAAAAGCCAGTTTCACAGTAAAGTAGTTCAAGTTCTCTGTAAGCAGTTCAAATACTCTGAAGTTTGGTAGCACAGCTGCAACCATCCTCTGTAGTGTAAAGAAATGCACTTTCTGATACTTTCAGTCTCCCTAAAAGGGTTATCACTAAATTCTCTAAACATTCCTTTATGAGCAAAATGGATGCTGACCAGGCCACTGGTTTGCAGAGTTCTAGGGAAAGGAGCATTTTTCTCAGCTAAAAGCGAAGGGAATTTCAGAGGTTTGTGTCTTACATTTTAGAAGTGAAAGAACTCTTTCTACACTCGATGGGAAGATGAGTAATAAATATGGGAAGCCAAACTATTTTCTTCATTTCTTTGATTAGCTTTTTAAACCTATTTATCAGTGAGGATATGCTTTTCTTATCAGATGTAATGGCTAAAACTTGAGAACGTGAGAAGCAGATACAATGCAATAGTGAAGAAGTCTAAACTTGCTTCAGTTCTGCTGATTTAAATGACATTTATCTTCTATGCTAGTAGCATAGAAAGATTGGTGGAAGAAAATATTGGTTTATTTGAGATGCAATTATAGAATATACCAGGCCTGGATCTTTGATTAGATTCAATCTACAAATCCTATTCTGTATATTCACACTCATAATTCAAGTGTAGACAGGTCTTTCCTTTAAATTCAGAGGCTGCCAGGTGCAGATGGCTAACATGAAATAGTACAGTACTTGTTACAAAATGTGAATGTACTACTCTGAGGTAACATCATTTGACCTGTATGTGTTAGATAGATGTTCTCTGATTTTTGACACAAGTAAAAATTCATCCTGTGAGCGAAAAGGCCTCTGCTACTTCACTGGTCTGATCAAGTGAATTGTATTTGTCTGGTTTTGTATCGTGTTATATTTAAGGTCCCAAAAATGTTGCGAATTTTGTGCCATAGACCGATTGTGTCATTAATATGGTTCAAACTGTAACTGTCATAAAGCCAATTTGTAGCCATTATCCCTGATGTGCATGACTGCAGTTACAGTAATCTAGTCTCCTATTTCAGCACTATAAGCAGTCAGCAGTCTTGTGGAATAAGTAGAGGTTTTTCTTTCATAGTCAAACGTTAAGGCAAACTGCATTTCAAATTTAGAAAATCTGAGAGCCTATCAACATACAGGCTATGTACTTACAGTTTCATTCTGCATTGGGTATAAAAGTTGTAATCTAAATTTAACACAGGTTATCAAGTAAGAGGTAGCCCTGGCTCAACCAGTGGGGCTGCACACCAAGGGCCACACCACATGTACTAACAGTCAACCTAAATTTTTGCATCGTCACTATCGAAACCCCTGGGTGGATGACATTCATGTAGCTGATGCTGGAATCGCTCTGCTTACCTTACTCCTCATCTTGTTGACAGATCCTTCTGCCACAATCTCAGATCTATGTATGTGCCAAATCCCAAGAATACGTTGCTACGAGGGCAGAATCAAACATTCAAGGGACTGCTTTGCAGAAGAACTGTCTGCTTAAATGTAAATGCTGTACAACAGAGCTGCTTAAATCTTAATACAGTAAAACCAAGTATGAAGACAAATCATGTTTGTATCCTCAAACTTAGAAAGTCTCCATTAGAAGAATGAGAAGAACAATTTTAAGTCCATCCTCTTCTGTGCTGTGGTGGCGCACGTGCAAACTAATAACATTATTGCAATACCAAAATGCAAATGGAAAAGGCCTGCAACTTGTCCATTTAGGCTTATCTTCAAGTTTTACTATAGTTCTTTCTCACTTTTAGAAATGCAAGACATTCAGACTACAATTTTCCATCCCTTGTTTTTGTAACAGGTTATACTTTTTTTCAGAGGGCTTGATCTACACCAGTTGTGCTGTCTGAGACTGAAATAAGGAAAATGTGGAGCTTTCTTACTAGTGTTAACAGAAAAAGCTGGGAAAAACCTCTGTGAGGGTAACCTCTAATCATATCTGCCCTGAAGTATAACACACTGCAGGCAGAATCATGCTTTGGTGTGGGGTGACAGAAGAAGCAGTAGTGACCTCAGAGTTTTTGCAGAAACTGGTACCTGTGGCCATGAGAGGCTCTTGTAGCTGTCACTGTCATTCTTGCAATTTTGGCAGAAGGTCATACCAATCTTGACTGTTTTTCTTTTGGGCATACAGTCTGCTAGTTACATAGTAAGACAGTTTATATAATCACACTACATTTGTTCATTGAAGCATAATTTCACTAAGTGAGACCATTAAATGCCATGGGCTAAATTGAATTCTCTTATGCCTCTACTCTACAACTACAAGCTAAGCCAAGGAGACCTGTACTTTCTGCGTGCAAAACATGACACTCGAGCATTTATTAAATACTTTGAAACCAAGCTGTAGACATTTTAGACTGGGTATCCAAATTAATAGAAACTTGGCTTCAATTTCTGGCAGTACACTCTTTGTGAAAGGCAGAGAACACTTATCTTTGTATCACATGAGAGCTGTGAAACACCCTAGTGCCACATTTACAAGCAGCATAAAAATTTGTGAGAAGATAAACAATTCTGCTTTTAGAATGCCATTTCTGCAGTGTAGGGTAAATATGATAAATAAGACATAGAAAGGCATTACCTGCACATTGATCACAAATGGGAAATAACAGCCAAAATACTGAATAGCTGTCTATCTACAGAATACTGCCCAGCACATGTGCTGAATGAGGCAGGGGTCCTGCTGAAGCATATAATTTTATTATGCAGTTAGTGCATTTCTTTGCACTTCTTAACTTTAGAAACCTTGACTTAATAGCCTTCCTGTCTTTGGTTACTTGGTTTTGTAAATATTAAGTATTCAAGGAATACTGAAGTTCTTGCAATGTGGTAAACAACAATAATCAAGATAGAGTTCACACTTCCTTACTCAGCAGTCATAACATAATTACTTCTTTCACGTCATCTAATAATGCTCCTAAAGGAAGAGGTAGAAGGTAGAGGAAGGTTCATAAATGCTACAGGCAAGTTGAATAATTTTGCAGTGTTATGTGATTTTTTCCACTTTTTTTCCTCTTTTCTCTCTTCCTGCTAATATTTCTTCAGACTTGGTCTTTTCTGCTTCTCCATCCTGTGCTGTCACCTGCATTTCAGCACTGTTACTGCTGAAAAGATAGATGAGAATAACTATTTCCAAATCTCTTTTGTATTTACATATGATAAGAAAAACATAATGAACCTGCAGTGAGTGATTTGCAATAACAGAACTCTGGTTTTCACTATATAAAATGTACTCAAAAGTGTCAAAACTTCACAAATAAGATCAAAAAGAAAATTTCTTTAAAAATGTGGAAAAAATTTATACTGTACTAACATTTTGAGGGATGTTTTTCATCCTTAAATCACTAATATTTTTTTGTCAAATTCTGTGCTAAAACATCACACTAATTCCTGGCCAGTTAATTGCGTATCTGCAATGAAATGGAAGAAACTGTAAATCAAATGCAGTATGAATTGCTAAGATAAAGTTAGTAATAGACATGCAAAAATGTATATAAAATAAACTGCTATCTGTAATAACAAGATCCTGATTTTTTCTTTTCAACAGAAATGACTGCGAGTATTGCTCTCAGGATTGAATTGTTAGATGAATTCTGAAAAACTGTAAAACAATTTTTGTCAAATTGCTCAGATCCTAAAAATTCAGTAATGTCTCCTTTATTCATTCTTGTTAAGTTTTCAGGCCATTTCCTATTGTAAATTTTAATACTAAACTTTACCATTTGGATGTGACAGCAATAACTGTTGTAAGCTTCACATAGACCAAAACTAAAAAGCTTGTGACAGACAATCTGATAATATCATGAAAGTTTATCACCAGTTTGTAGGCAAAGTTCCTCTTATTTCTATGTTGTCATAGTTGCTATACATTAAGCAGACTCATTCAATGCAAAGACAAAGGAAAAAGGTGTAGTGTTGCACAAATACTCAATTACTTGCAATCGTTTAAAGTTAATAAATAACTACCTAGCTTTGGACAAATTTATGCCGTATCTGTCAAAGATCATCATCTAACACGTAAT
This sequence comes from Haliaeetus leucocephalus, assembly GCF_000737465.1. NCBI lineage: Eukaryota > Metazoa > Chordata > Aves > Accipitriformes > Accipitridae > Haliaeetus > Haliaeetus leucocephalus. The sequence continues at coordinate 5,276,279 of NW_010973023.1, read as the reverse complement.
TACACTGTCCTATAGATCTAATGGATTAGCAATGCACAGTAGGTTTCTGTGTTTTACACAGTTTGTATTTGAATCCATGCCGTCTGCATGACGCTGACAAGTGCCCACAGTGATGTCAGTTTTCCCTGACACTGCAATGGCATGCCAAGGACAGAGCATGGGAATCAGCGCAAGACTGGAATCTTTAGGAAGAAGAGAGTGTAATAGTATCTGTATAAGCTGCTAGTTTTCCTTCTTTTCTCAGGAAGGACAGTACCATCACCAGCATTACGTTCAGGTGCACCTTTCAGGACAGTAAGTGCATAAGAGTATTTTAATGTTTCACAGAACTGATGTTTCATTTGTCATCGTATGCCACCAAATATCAGAAAACTGTTTAAACCTTTGGAGAAAGGGTTCAGCGGGTGTTGGATAGAAGACCAGGTCCAGGAAAGGCATGCTGGTACTAGATGGCACAGAAATGGTTATTTCGGGCAGTGCGGAGAGTAGTAGGAGAACTCAGAGACCTAGTACTCCAGCGGTGCTTAATAGCATTGCGAACTAATCCTTTTTATCTCATCTGGCATTGCAGACATTTAACATGGCAGTACTGGTGTAGCAGAAGAATAGTGCCCATCACTTTCAAACTTCAAACTGAAGATCCATGAAAAAAATGTACTTCTTTGACAGACCACAGGGGCTTGTGAGGTTTCCACTTGTGTTTCTCTTCCTTTCCACTCAAAATGGGCTTTCTCAGCCTTTCATAGGAATTACCCGAACTCTTTGGATTTACACCTGCTAATGGAACACAGGTGGCTAGGTGAAAACCTACAGTCTTCCTAAGGTGTAACTCTGACACAAAACAACTGCTAAAGATTATTGTAGCAAAATGGCGTTGTCTTCATAATTCATGCCTAAATTAGCTGTTGGGGAAAAAGACCGATATGTCTGTGGACTCTTCTGTCCAGAGGGTTCTCCTTTTTGCTATGGTTCTTTTAGTTTCCTGCTCTGGGGAAACGGCTGACATTAAGGATAATGAACGTACTGACTCAGACTTCTGTTAGTGATTAAGTCATATTAAAGATTCTCCCTCCATGTGGGCAGAGGAAGCTGGGCCTCATTAGGGGTTCAGAAGGAAAGATCAACGTATTAATTAATGTACTAGAAAATGACAGCCAGGATCTCTGGATCTGATTTCAGACTGTGTTCTAGCTGCAATATCTCATATGACAGTTCTTCTAGATTTAGTCAGAATCTGTTCCATTAGAAGACTGTTCATACTGACAAATTTGAATAAGATTTTCCATTGTTAAGTATCAACATTAATAGCTTATATTCCTCCTGAGAAAAATAACTTGTATCTGTTCATCACTGTGTGTCATTGTCATGGCTCTAGTTACCTCAATGCAAAACTGAAGGTGAAACCCAGGCAGTATTATTCCCCATATTCTTGTAGTAGTGTAGCCAAAATACTGAAAAATGGAAGTATTCAATTTCTAGTGACTGTCTTTGTTCAGAAAAGGCTCGTTGTCATCTTTTGTGCCTCTCTAAATCTTGGAAAGTAAATAGGATAGGTAATTTTGTAACTCTTGGCTCTGTAGCTGGACAAAAGCTGTTTGGGTTTTCTATTTACTAATTTTCAAAACCTTAAAATCTTATATGCATGAAGATGCTGTTTTTCAAACTGTGAAACTTCCTCACAGATGATAAATATTGTGCATATTGAAGATTGGGTTTGGATTTTTGATTTGGAAAAGGACTGTTTATACAGGCAGCAAGGACACAAAAAGTTACGTGGCTGTTAAAAACTACTATATTTAGAGCGTGGTGCACCTAAACCACTGTCAGGTAATTATCAGTGTTGCAACAAGACCTTCATCAAGACGGGCTATCCTGCTTATTTGTAAATTTTACAATACAATTTGCATTGTATTGTAAAAACATTTGCATCTTCCACTGAAATATTTGAAGTGGGTAACGGAAAATACAGTAAAAAAGAGGCAATGGTAGCTGGTCCAGCATGTTCCTAAGTACTAAGTTTATTTTCTGGTATTTATTCTACATTCTGTCATTTTGGGGGGGTCAAATTACAGCTGCCAGCTAAAAGGAACAACAAAGTACTAGAAGCTAGCTGGAAACTTTGCTGTATTCAGCCATTCTTTCATTCAACTTTTGTTGAGTGCCACTGACTTTGGTCCCTCTTCCCCAAGCTTTCCATTTCCATGTTTCCATTGTTGTTAAATACTACTTTAATGCAGAGGGTTTAACTTTTTGGCTGGATAATGAATGATCAGAGTCCACAGAATATGGTAAATACAGTTGCTTTTCACTTGTTTTTGTTTGCTTGCTTGTATTATCCATTTCTTGCCTTTCTATTATCTATTTAGACAGTAAGTTCTTTCCGGCAAAGGCATTATATTTTTCCCTACATACACTTGGTTCATTTTCTCTAGGTTCACTTTAAATGTATTTTAATTGGTAATCCCCAAACAAGAATTTTTATCAGTTTTACCTGTAGTTTTAACTCATTTGTAAAATACTAAGTTTAACCTTTTTTAAGACTTTTCCCCATACGTTTTTTCTTCACCTTAGAGAGTAACTGCTCAAAATGCTGCTTAGGCTTTGAAACCACTGACAGTCTGTTACGCCTTTTCAGATGTTACTAAAATTCAATCTCATGTTTAATGATTCTCATTAGAAAAGAAATCATTTCTTAGATCCATTAATTCAAATGTACTTTGGCTAGAGCTGCTTATGACACAGTTATTAATATTTTGTTCTCATATTGCTCATCTCTGAGTGACTGCAACTACCAGCAAGTATTTTGGGATGCATATAATTAATGAGAACCAGGAGTATGCTTAGTTAACGAAAAAACATTAGAGGAGGAATTAAATGTCCTCTGCTGAGTAATACTCTCATCCAAGGAAAGGACAGCTGATGGTCCTCTATGGTGTTCACCCTAACATAATTTAATTCCTTGCATTTGGAAGGGATTTTTCTTTTCCTGTTTGAGGCAGGAGGGGCAGAACATTTTGTGCTGCAGTGTATGACTCAGGGTCCTTTCTTTACCTGCTATCCATTACAGTCAGTGTTTTCTCTCCATCCTTCCCCTTCAACATTTCAGAGCATCTCAAGCAAGCAAGGTCCTTGGTGTAGAAAATGGACACGAATAAGCTAGAAGTCTAAATTGTTGTGGATACATTTCAGGTGGGAAAAGCTGAGTTTTATACTGGCCCATTTTCTGTGTCTAAGTTGGACCACGAGCCTCAGAAAATACATACCCAACCCTCTGCTCAGCAAGAGCAGCTCCAGTTCTCACGCTATTTTTCTGGGGCCAGACAGGGACAGCCAGGCTGGTGGTGCCTCATGGCATTGGCCCATGATATTGCTGTTAAAAACCAAATGTATTGTTTCAGCTTCTTCCCCACCAAGAGGAAAACACTAGGGGTATAAACAAAACCAAGAAACTGTTTGAATCGCTGGACATGTTCAACTAGAGATAACCCCAGTGAAGAGATGGGAGCACAGGCTGCCAGGCAACAGTTGCAGAGCACTGACGGAAAGGTGGGACCTGTGGCATGTGGTGGAATAATATGATCTCTTTTAATGTTGCAGAAGAACCTATTTCTAGAAGATCCCTGTATCGGAGTGAAAAGGATATGTTAAATCATGGGTGAGTTTCCAGAGAAGAAGAGATTTGGCCAGTACGTGACATTTCTGTTGGCACAGGTAATCTTCTTTAAGGTTGTCTGCTCTTGCTCGTGTGCCAGTCACACTCTGTTATGGGCAACAGCACAGAAGTGTAAATAATTGAGATAAGGAGAGCATTCTTCGACTCTGCCTCTTCCCTGCTCCATTATATGCATATCTTTATTGATTTTAGCTTGATTAATGAGGAGACTTTTTGATTTCCAATATTTCACTGTTAGCTACGCTCCTGAGAGTGAAGGCTGAACTTGTTATTACACATCTAAGAGGAATTCTTAAGTTACCAGAGCAGATCGTGACTCTCAGCATAGTCATCACATGCTTCAAAACAACTTATTTGCAAAGCTTCCTGAAACGAAAGTGTCAGAGTGCCAATTTCTTCCTAAATCTTGTCCAGAAGATTCGGCTAGAACTTTGGTAACCTGCCACAGTTGGATGCCACCAGGTGCAGTAATAGTAGCATGTTGACTACAGAAAGAAGAAGATTAGGATTATGCATATCTACCTAACAGGAAAAAAACCCAACACATTTTTTTCCTGTCGATCTGCTTTGAAGACTAAATCTGGGTGTTGTGTGCCAGACAGTAGAGAGTATACAATTTATGTGGCATAAATTTCTTTTAAAAAACAAAACCTGTAATGGATCTTGTCTGTCATTTATTTCTTTACCTTTCCCCCCACTCTTCTAACAGTAGTATTGGAATTTTAAGAAATAAATTTGATCACATTTCTCAATAACTGCTCTCCTCTAGCAGACTAGACTTCTTCACATAATAAGCATGCAGAAATGCAGTATACTGTATTTTCCAGTTCATAAAATGTAAAGAAAGAAAGGAGTGAGCTATTCTAGCCTTATACTCCTCCATCCTCACAGATGTGCAAGCCACATACTAAGACAAAGATGCCAGGTTCTGACTGCTTTTGGGTGAAACACATCTTTGCTCTATCCCTATTGCATAGCACTCAAAATTAAGTGGGAAAACTATTTTTTTAAACCTTGTTTGATTTCATTATCTGCTATGTTCATACAAAGTACTCAGCCACATGCACCATATGCTAAACACTGTAGGGATTTCTACTTCAGAACTGGATGTCTCAGATGATGTAGCTTCAGATGATATATGGGATATCTAGCAATTGTCTTGGTTATTTTTTCTATATTTATGAAGAGTGACTCATGTTCCCTACCCACACAGATTCACTCAAGTTTCTTATTACCTGTCCTGGTTTTGGCTGGGATAGAGTTTATTCTCTTTCCAGTAGCTGGTATAGTGTATGCTTTGGATTCAGTACGAGGAGAATGTTGATAACACACTGATGTTTTCAGTTGTTGCTAAGTAGTGTTTAGACCAAGTCAAGGATTTTTCAGCTTCTCATGCCCAGCCAGCAAGAAGGCTGGAGGGGCACAAGAAATTGGGAGGGGACACAGCCAGGACAGCTGACCCAGACTGGCCAAAGGGGTATTCCATACCGTGTGACGTCATGCCCAGTATATAAACTGGGGGGAGTTGGCCTGGGGGGGTGGAGGCAGATCGCTGCTTAGGAACTAACTGGGCATTGGTCAGTGAATAGTGAGCCATTGCATTGTGCATCACTTGATTTGTACATTCCAATTCCATTATTATTATTATCATCATCATCATTATTATTATCATCATTATTATTCTCTTCCTTTCTGTCCTATTAAACTGTCTTTATCCCAACCCAGGAGTTTTACTTTTTTTTTCCCCAATTCCCTCCCCCATCCCACTGGGGGGGAAGGGAGCGAGCAGCGGCTGCGTGGGGCCTAGCTGCTGACTGGGGTTAAACCACGACATTGCCCTTCAGCCAGAGTGTGTCACGATGCCTTCCTCCTGATTTGAGGCATCAACCAACACTTAGGGAGTACGTAACACACGATGCTTTCTCTTCACCGCTGACCATGTTCCTCAGAGACAATCTGCTTATAGAGAGTCATCTGATCCACAGATGATGCTGTCTGTAAGCTTGTTTCTGTACAGGCTACTACAGTTTTTCAAGATTCGGGGACAGATATCACTAGGCTGAAGGGAACAAGTGTGGAACGGAGAAGCAGTTTAATAGAACAAATAAAACAGATGAACATGGGTTGTTTCATGGTTTTAATTTTTCCCCAGATAGCTTTTGTGTAGGACTTCTTTGATTTGTGAAATTTGGGTGAGATTAACTGTGGATTTTAGATGTGTGACCAAATCTTTCAAAGCTTGATAGACTGTTAGATCTGACAGTTTTGTTTCAGTAAGATCCAGGTTTTCTGCAGCCACTGTCACAGGTAATCTTTGCGGATTTCAGCAAGCGATTTCATCTGTCTTTGCATTCATTTGTCACTTAATTGCCCTTACTGTGTTTCTTGACCCTGCTGTTATGACAGGCAAATATAATCTTGGCAGGATCTTGCAAGCAATGTTGTAATAACAATAATTAAAAATATAATAACCAGTATATACCTGAAGAAAAAACATTAACTTAAATAATGATTACTTTGTTTCTATAAATGATTGCAGAACATAGAAATGTTAAAGAAAAAGTCTTTTCTTTTTGTTTCTGAGCATCAGAGACCTACACTAAAGCCTACATTTTCAAAGAGGTACAGAGGTAAAGGCAGAGTAAGAGGATGGAAGAGCAATTCCAGATTATGGACTCTCATAATACAGATAAATATGAAGTCTAAATGTCAGCTAAATACAGCAATTTTCCCATTTTGGTTTTGAATGAAACTTTTTTTCTCCTCCCTTTACAAAACCTCCTGCCTTCGGAATTCATATCATTCCACTGTTCAAAAAGGAGAAAACCCCTGGGGGAAGCAAGAGCAATGCATTGTAAAGCTTTTAGAAACAGCCTGCTGCATTGGAAGACAATATTGTAGGCTCACTGGTTCGTGAAATGTTTATGCCTTATCTCCTATGTAGTTTTCACTCAAAAGTTACTGAGCAGCTTGTGGACCATGTGGCTTTGTTCTATTTTTTTTAAAAGATTCCTTCAGCCTTCAGTGCAGCGGAAACCAATAATGATACTGACATTTTCCCTGCAAGCCTCACGTTGAACCATGACTCCCTCCTGATGCTTGTGGTGCGAACCCTCCATCTGACTGGCTTGACTGAAACATAGCCTGTACTGTTACCCTTTGAGTATAGGAGTATGTACTAAGGAGGCAGGGTTTTACTGAGGTAACCCATACATAGATTTTTTTAGGTAAGCAATGTCATGCTCTTCCAGTTACATAAAATCCCACTCGGTTATGGTAGAATGCAAATACAAGCATTTATTCACAATGTCCCAAACCAGCACAGTTACAAGTAATCACAAAAAAAGATATACATGCAGAAGTGAAAGAAAACCTTGCCTAGTGTACTTAAAGCAAGGTTATGTAAGAAAAGCCTCCCTTGTTCATGTAATACTATGTCCGTTTTGAGCAGTTACCATTTGGGGCTTGGGTCTTTCCTTCCTGTCTCAGATTGCCTCTGCTCAGTAGTCTCCACCTGAAATCTTCCCCTTTACAGCTTCTTGTAGCTTCCAACAGAGAAACACCTTTGCAGTGCATCTTCAGGTATGCTCACATATCTGCTTGCTCCCCTTCCTACCCTTTGGTGGAGTGTTAGCTCTCCTCCCCTTCCATCCTTCAAGCACATCCAGAACGAGCTACTCTTTTGCTCCAAAACTCATGTTAATCCATGCTTATGCAGGAGATAAACAGGCCATTCTTCGTAATGAAAACCAGAATTGTTTCCCCTCCTTCAATATGTATATATTGCTTTCTTAGCCAAGGGGTTGCTGCCTATATATAACTAGCTAGGAGGCAATACTTCCCTTCAGTGAGTAAAATTCTTTCCTCCTATCTTTAATGACAGCTTGCCATGTTTCAGTGTGGGATGTAGCTTTCACTGCACTTTATATTCTATATCAATCTGTACATTAAACCATAACTGAGATCCTTATACCTAGGTGCTTGCCTGCATCTCATTATTGGCTGAGTACTGTCTGGTCTGACAATGAATTTTGGTGAGTGATCTCCAACCTCCTACTCCAAAGCATTCAATTGTACGTACTAATGGTCTTAGGATAACAAAGCTATAAATGTATTTTTTAGAAAAAATTAAGAACATGACTATATTAGGAGAGATGTAAGACTAACTTGTGCTTTTCAAAGTGATAATAATATAGTGACTTATGATCAAGTTAAAAAAAAACCAGAAAACTCCAGATCTTTGTAAAAAGTTGCATTTTGAAGACTAGACAGACGGACTACCATCAAAAACACACTGAGTGGAGGTAATTCAATCTTGTATTTCACATGTGGAAATGGCAGGTTTTCTCTGAAGTGGTACTGATATTGTTGAAAAACAGCTTAAGATAGGAAAATGGTGGTTTTGAGACAGAGCTGAAAGAATAATTTATACCAGGACTTTGATGAACGGAAAGTAAGGTTAAACTTGTCAAGTAGTTTCCATAACTTTTACAGTATTTGTTTAAATTTCCTAAGCAGATCTGACTTGATTGCAAAGGCATTCTTCTACCTAATCAGCAGCATCTCAAAATGCAAGCTTTTTGATGAGCCAGAAGAACTAGTCACTGTGCGATCACTAATTGAGTATACATGCTTATTGAGCTTGATTCTTCAAAACCATTGACATCCAGCTTAGAACACGTGACTGAATCCCACTGGAGTTGCTGTAACTGTGTGTTTAAATCTCTTTTGTGAGTAAAGATGGACAGAAATCTTGTAGATCTGCTTTTCAGATCTTGTGCCTTCTTTCCATCCTCCAAAAGTTAAAATCCCTATGGCTGTTTCAGCCCTGAAAGGGTTAGGGAGTTCCAGAAGATGCTGTCTTCTAGACAATCTTTGCTTTTCTGGGAATGGAAGTCCTCTACCTGAAGCATAATTCCTAGAAGAATTAAGCTCCTGACAGCGTAAGTGGCTGAATGCAAATTTTAATTTTCTCCTGTCATTACTGGGCAATCCACTGGATATGCATGAGATGTTTGATCAATGGCTGGCTTTGCTAATTGCCTCTGTGCCAGGGGTCTGACGAGCACTCTCTTTGCTACCTTGAAAGGTCTTTCATCTAATATATATGCTACCTCAAAAGTGAGTAACTGTACGAGTGTTTCACTTCAGCCTTCTTGACTCCTTGAGATACTTGTCTCAAACACTTATGACAGGAAACCTTAACCAGTAACGTCTTTTTTTTTTTTTTCCATGGGAACTCAATATAAACATGGAGATAAATATGGAAAACCTAATGTGTTGGGGTTTTTTAACTTGACTGAATGCACTCAGAAAGCATTGGCAATATTTACACAACTCTACTGCTATCTTTTCATCTTACTCTGTACAGAGATCAAATTTAACAACTTCAGGGATGTGGAGGAGGGAAAACAGTTTCATAATAGGTAAAACTGATCTTCTGCATCAATATAGATAATGGGCACATCAGGTGCTAATAGTTGTGCATGAACTTTGTGTGAGGCATCATGATTATCACATTATCCTTTCCCAAATAATCTGGATTTATTTCCCAATGACAGTCTTTTTCTTTTAATTTAATAGTAGCAAAAATGAAGGAAAATTACTGGAGTTTTTCCTCAATAAGACTAATTTTTCAAGAGCAAAATAACTTAACATTTTTTCACACACACACACACAAAAATCCCAGAATATATCAAATGAAAAGCTGCTATCTCTTGCTGCAGAAAAGTGTAACATCCACTATTTTTACCTCTTTTCAGAGTAGTTCAATGTGACGTCCGTTATGACAACTGAAAAGTTAATTATCAGTCTCAGCAGAAGCTAGACATTAAATTGGCCCATACAAGCCGAGGACTTGACTCACAGATAGCCTTGAAATGGAATGACTGTGACAGTTTCTGTGGAAAAAGGCAGGTGGCAGTGCATCTATATTAGATACTTTTCTAATCATGTGGACAGACAACGTCACTTTTATAGACCTATTAGTGCAGCACCTCTCCTGAGCAGTAAATCCACGTGTATGGAAGGCTCTTGATAAAACAGATCATTGTACAAGAGGCAAATTCACCTATCCTCACACCTCGTATAGTAAGTAACTTTGCAACTAATGTCATTGTTTTCTAATAGGAGTGCTTGTTAAAAAAAGAGTACTCCACACCACATTAAGAAGTTGCAAGATCTAATGCTAAAGTGAGATTTTTCAAGTACAGGCATGTAATAATGGTGCACTGTGTCACTAATTCTTAGTATTAGTGGATAAAGCAGAATTATTTATTTACTTTGTGATCTAATATTTAAGACATAGATACAGAGAGGAGAAATTGACAACACAAAAATAATCTTCTTCCAAATTTAGTACTTTGCAAGGGAAATAGCGGAGAATGTGAAATTGGTAGAGTATTATTCTATTACTGAAGAAACAGAAGACTTCATTAATAGACAGTGCTGAGTGAGAGACATGTAAAGTATCCATAAATATTAGTTGATGCTTGATATATTCTATTTTAACCTAATATTTCATTTAAACAGCGGCCTTATGACAGGAGTTATCATTAAAATACTCTTTTCTCTGCTTAATAAAATGGTTTCCAGCTTTTTTTGTAACTACTGTTATCATCCTGAATTAAATCTCTGACAGCAGGCTGGATGCCACACATCACAGAAAATTCAATTCCTCCCCCTGAAGAGCTTACAGTCTGATTAAGCTGACATTAAAATCGATGTAGATCTGCTCATTAACTTAAGGGAAAGGGTCTGATTGCACGGGCCCAGATTTAGAGTTAAGGATCACAGTTGCATACTGCTTTGAATAGGCAGCTTCAGCGAATCTAAGTGCAAGATGACATTCAGCAAGCTGTTCTTTGCAAGTGGAACACCCATCAAAAGCAGGTTTTTTCCCCCCACTCAAAGATGCTTTCCACTGAAAAAGTAGGATGCTTTTCGGTGCCACTCCCAGCACTCAGCGCAAGCAGAGCAGAACACAAGATTTCCAGTGAGACTGGAGAGATGCTGCTCGGCTTGTTCAGCCTTCAGGATCAGCAAAAGAGGCCTGATCCTGAAAGGGATCCTTTAGTTTTTGCAGTTTAGCTTCAACAAAGCAACTGTGGAAACTTATTCTAGAAATATATTACTTCTTACATTTACTGACAGTTTTTTTAAAGACACGCATAAGATTTGCAAACAGCGATTTAAGTAATTTCTATTCCATTTGATGGGAAAACCAGGAGCTAACTAATAGCCATGAAGTAAATATGTTTGCTCATTGTTAAAACAGATATTTTTTTCCCCATCTGGCTGCAAACCAGATTGTATTGGAGCCTTTAATTTGCGCCAAACCAGCAGGAGGAAGCCATTTTCATTAAAAATGTAGGTAGTAGAGAATTCTTCAAAGATCTTCATGAACTACAATCCCATAGCATGAGAAACTGATGTAGTCAAAAGGAAAAAAACAGGCTATAATAAAAGTGTACTAGCTGTAATAATGTTTTTTAATGTCACAGTGAACCCAAGGCTTTTTTGTGCTAAATGCTGTTTCCAACATGAAAGTAAAAGATGGTGACTACTACGCAGACTTTAAATAATAGACAAGACAGCAGATGGACACAGGCAGATGGGAAGGAGTATAAAGAGGCAAATACTATCGGTCACAAACACTATGGGTCAGCTTGCCAGGCAGTTGTCTCAGTACACCAAGAGTTTAACCACAGTCATGTTGCGGGTGAGTGGTTTTATTTGGGGACCGGGGGTGGTGGTTTTTGCATGTTGGTTTTTTTTTTAACATATGCATTATTGCAATTGAAGGTATTAAAGGAACTGGAAGGAGGATAAAGAGGTAGCTCTGCAGATGTTTACAGGGAGAATTGAGGGCGCAGATAATCTCACAATGTCATCTCTCCCTTCCCCTCTAAGGATTTATGTCAGTTTAAGCAAATAACTGGCTTCAGACCTTTCCACTTCATACTGCACACCGACCTTTATTTTGGTGAAGTGCAACTCTCCAAGGATTTCAATTGCATGAGATTTTGGTAATGGCGGTGAGGTGTATGTTACCTGTAAAACTAAACGTTGTAATGTAAAAAGGTGTTCAGTCTAAGCGTCTCGTGGTATTAAATATGTACCTAATTTAACTTGGATTGATGGGTCATTACTGTCATCAAAATCACATTTTCCCTTAATAGTCTTTCTACAGTAGAACACTTTAATATTCTTCACTCTGTAATGTGTCCTTTCTGAATACATCATTTTCTCATGCTGTGAGATGCTGACACTTGATGTAAAAATTATGCACCAGCTATATTACTAATAAAAAAATACAACTATCTTCTGCTATTCTGGACAGGCTGGTAGCTCCAGTACATGCTAATTTACAGTAATACTGTCACAAAACTTATCTTTGAACAAAGTTCAAAATAGAATAGTAAATCATGTTGATTTCCAAGTGTAGTGAATAATTTTTTTCTTATCATCTTAAAATGGGTATTTTAAAATTATTTTAGTAGTTTCTTATTGCATTTTTTAATTTCAATATTGTTTAAAATGTATCTAGAAAAATGGTTTTTATTTTGTTAACTTCTAAGGACTTTTTGAATTTTTTCAGGTTTTCAATGAGCTTGATGGAAAATTGCAGAAGAGAAACCAGAAGAGAAACCTAGCCATGACCTACAATCACTCTTGTACCAAACCTGAAATTTAATAAAAGATATGCAATGGTTTATGATATGTGAAGGAAACACTACACAAGGTAATCTTAAGACAACGTATGTAGTGTTAGCATAATATGGATGACCAAAAGAGAGCTGTTTTCAAAGATTTCCTTGGGCTAAGCCTGAACCACAGGTAAGCTTGGTCTACAAAAAACTTCTCCCACTGCATTTTTACTGGGATAGCTTCAGCCACCGGCAGCTGTTCAGCTGTGATTAATTTTTCCAATAACTTACATCTATCACTATATAATTGCAACCTGTAACTATAAATGTTGGCCTTCACAGGTTTATTAATTTAGAAAGACATTTCTGAACATGTACACAGAACTGAATGCTCTGGGTTGAAACTTTAAGACTGGACTATTTTTATGAAATTATTAAAATATACTACAATTTATGAATATACTCACTTTAATTCTAAACTCATTGAATTTGGCTGTTCCCCAGTGGAGGTGCTGATAGTAAGTTTAAAAAGCATTCACAAAAGCATCTTGATCTGTTTGGTTTCCATTTGCTTTGTTTCTTCTTCTTGGAAATTTAGCTTTGTGCAGACAATTAACTACCATTTTTTTTTCTGTTTTCCATTTTAAGTATTTTTTCCCCTTGAAATGTCAAGTTTCCATTTTACATCATCTCGGTGATGCATCAGATTTCAATGTTTCCACAGCTGTGTAAGCTGTACAACAATGGAGTATACCTCACATTTTCTTCATTTTAGTAAAAGGGCATTCTTCTAAAACATTTAACACTGGATGTTTCATCCCACTAACTAAAGATAGTACATAGTCAGTCATTTGTGCAATATTTAAGTAGATAGTTTTGCCCCTTCAACATTGCTGTCACCCCTTGGCTTAGTGGCAGTCATTTACATGCACAAACAAACATCCTTGGTTTAGCCACAAGTAGTACTGGAACAGAGATAGCATCACTGTATACAATATTTTTCTTCCAATACTTAACCTTTACCTCATTTTGATTACCAGTTTTAAGAAAACAAATCTTCAAAAATTGGTTCTACTCAGGAAAAAAATGGCAGAAAGAGGACACTTAGTCTGACAAATAGTTCTTTCAGCTAGCATCACTAAACCTCTACCATTGACTTGCATAAGAAATTTAACAAAAAGATTTCCTCCCAATATTTGATCTTATGAAAAACTTTGCTAGCTCTTTGGGCTCTTGATGTTGCCTCTATAAAACTGCAACAGCTGTAACACCAGTTGTGGTCTGGCACCGTGGTTACATTCCTTAGCTCAATGAGCATCATCATGCCTCTTGATTAGTCCTCATCAGGATATTCTGGACTACCAAAAAGATCATGTGTGTGACTTTTATGGCATGCATGCCATCAGCAGTGCAGATGTCAGAGTCGGAGAACTACAGGGGCATCAAGAAGCAACCCCAAGAGAGATCAGTGATTGTACCTGCGCGCTGCCGCAGACAGAACGTGTCCAAGGCCATAGGAGCTCATTCTGGTACTTCACCCCATGCTTTTAGTTAGTGTTCCCCATCTCTAAACTCCTTTGCTACAGATGAAACTACCTTCTTTCTGCCCTTATCTGTCCTGCTTATAACAATCTTTTATACACTGGAAGATTTACAGGTTTGTCTAATGAAGTTAATGGTATTCGTGTAAACCCCAGTCATTTCCTACAGTACTGCTGCCAATTCCCCATTTGTAGTAATGTCTTTGTTTTACCTTTCCTAAAGGCATTACCTAGGAAGAGTTTAGAATTTAATTTCTCCAAGATTTTCACTTGCGTCCTGTCCTGTCAAATTACTTGCATCCTTTCTCAATTGGTATCTTCCACCCATTTTGTGGGCATCCTTTTTTATCTAGCCCATACTAAACAGGAAGGAATCCAAACAGACAACTGTAGGGTCTGTCTCTGTTGAAATGCATCTCAGTCCCAAACCTTTCCTTTAGTCTCTAAGCATTCAATAATCCCCACTGACATCACACTGGCTGTTGCTGAAGTGCACTTCTGCTGCAAATCAGGTCATTTATTCAGGTGTTATAACATGGATTAAAGAGCCAATTTTAGGCTCCTACTCTCAAAAATCCCTATTTATATACTTGTGCCAATGACCATTACATGAAGTAGTGGACGTGTATGAAAGGTAGTAGCTTGTATGAAGAAGAAAACATCTCATATAACTGGATTATGAAAAAAGTGAACCTTCATAAGCATAGCACTTCCTCTTGCTCAATTTGCAGTATAGAAAAGTTTATGGTTTCTTCCTTGAAATAAACTTGCACCAACAAACATAGTCACTCTTTGCTTGACCAAGTCATAACTATTCATTAGTCTCATAATATTAAAGTATTCTTTACACAGGCAGTAAAACTAGCTAGGAATAAGTGAATTTTTACATTAGTCTATTTGTCAATGATCAGTAACAGTACCTAAAAATCAGATACACCTCACCTGACAGATAAATCCAATTAATCATCAGCAATTAATTATTTCTCCCACAGAATCAGTGAAGTCTGAGCTATTGAGGTGCTGGAGCGTGTCTAGAGAAGGGCAACGAAGCTGGTGAGGGGCCTGGAGCACAAGTCTTACGAGGAGCGGCTGAGGGAACTGGGACTGTTTAGTCTGGAGAAAAGGAGGCTGAGGGGAGACCTGATCGCTCTCTACAACTACCTGAAAGGGGGTTGTAGTGAGGTGGGGGTCGGTCTCTTCTGTCAGGTTACAAGCGACAGGACAAGAGGAAATGGCCTCAGGTTGCGGCAGGGGAGGTTTAGATCAGATATTAGGAAAAATTTCTTTACTGAAAGGGTTGTCAAGCATTGGAACAGGCTGTCCAGGGAAGTGGTTGAGTCACCGTCCCTGGAGGCATTCAAAAAGCGCATAGACAAGGCACTTCAGGACATGGTTTAGTGGGCATGGCTGATGGTTGGACTTGATGATCTTAAAGGTCTTTTCCAACCTAAATGATTCTATGATTCTATGAATTATTTTCACTGGAAATCATGCTGAAGGTAATCTGCATTCCATGAAACAGACACCAAGTCCTCTGTCTTCTCTTACCTACTCAAGCCTGAGTTCTCTCTGAATTATGTTTTTAAAAAAACCTGTTATATTTTCTTTCTCTGTTTTGTGTTATATATCTTCTCTATTTTAAATGTACCTCCACTTACTAACACCTTCCTTCATACTACCTAGTTAAGTAGTTGCCGGCTGGGGTTAAACCACACCACCTGTTTATTTTTTTTTTCAATGTAACTCTGTTAAAGAAAATGAAGTTTTGTCCTAGTAACTAGAGCTTATCATGAATGGAAAAACTTACTAGGAATGTGGTAGACTATTGCTATTTCTGAGCTGCCTATTCTTTTTCCTTCAAGAGGCAGCTTTAATATTTAACACAAGTAAATACAAAGAAGCTGTATTGTTTGCATTATGACAGAGATCAGAGAATCTCTTAGTATCTATACAGTAGTATATTTTGGGAAACAGCTGGATACATTTATTCCTGTTTCTAGACTTGCATATAATTTTTTACAAGTTATTTGTATTAAATATATTGTAAAATATCTAATAATTAGCAATAGAAAAGACCATAGATATTCCTGGAAGTATTGCTAGGTGGTCAACACCACCCATTGGAAGACTCACTTTTGGCCACTTACAATTTTGCCAAATTTCAGTTATTTGGGAAAACAATTTATTTGGGCTATGCCCTTCCCTGCCACCTCCAAAACATTGTTTGAGCTATTTCTTATACTAGGATTGTACAGAAAGTTGTTTTCTCCATGTAAAAACAAACAAGAAAACTTAAGTTTTGCAATGTACATATAAAAATCCACATGGGTTGTTAGTACTTAGAATTTAGATCTACCACGCCGGTTAAAATTGAATATCCGGTAGCATTGTCCTATCATACCTTACATTTGTTTTGGCCAAGAAATTTAAAGCTTGGCATAGTCAACTCCAGAGTTGATCTGAGGTGAAGTTTTCAGTATTGGCCATGGTGGCAAGATAGCATTAACCTGCTCAAGCCCCTTTGAAACTTCCAGGATAATCCCATATCATCTGAACGTTTGGAGGCTGTGGCTTTTCAAAGTTGAGTCTTGTTGCATTGTGACTGTAAAAAAGGTCTCCTGGAGACTGATGTGTGGAAAAAAATTGTAGAAATAATAAGAAGGGAATTGAAGACAATGCTATTCAATCTATCATTGTTCATGAAGACAAGATGAGAACTGTATTTACAGTGATTACTGAATATTGTATTTGTTTTAATAGATTCAGACTTCTCCACTGTCTTATTTTCACAGTCTTTTTCATAGTCAGTCCAAATAGCAGGTTTTATTATGGTTAAATTTATTAGGTGTATAAACCTGAAGCACTTTCTGATTGACGTTTGAATCATCCTCCTATCCACCCTCTCTGAATTTGGAGTGAACTCTAGTATTAAGCAATGCAGTCCATGTAAAGTAATGAACTGCTACTGAAAGCCACTCTCTTTCTACTTGACTATTTGCTTACCCTATAGTGTAAGTTAATACATACCTGTCAGTCAGATGTGATTACCAAGAACAGACAGTCTCTGGCACAAATTGGGATACTATCACACTCATCTTTAAAAATGCTACTGTCATCTATGCTTTCTGGACCTGTTTCATTGTAGTGATGCGACACCCTGCAAGGGTACTGTATCCTCCTCTATAAAACGAAACTTTATAGGTGCAAATTTCCTTTTGCTGTTCACCTTCAATTTGCTAACTTAAACACTTTGCAAATATAGAACTTGGGGGAGGGAACGTTACACATTGATAACTCTAGTTAAAGTCAGCAGCAGAACAAAGTTATGTGCACTTCATTAGCAAGCATTTTAAGCATAGTTGATAGAATTCCTTCTTATTTACATTAGACTAGCTATTTAATATGCTCTGACTGAAAGAAAAGATAAGAGAGTGGTTAGCACAGTGCCATATATGAAAGAGAAAAGTATTTCCCAGTGGGGAAAAAGAGAAGGCAGTGCAAGCAAGTACATGCCCTATAATCATGCACTTTGCATAGATTCATACTGAAAACTGCTTGCTGTTTTCAAAACCCTGTAGACTATGCAGTAGCAAACCAGAAAAATGGCACGATTTCCTATCCTACAAAGCCGAAGCCCAGCTGCAAAATGTCATTGTTTTTGTAGCAGGAGAGGAAACAATGAGAAGGGGAAGGCTCCCGTTCAGTTATTAGAAATGTTTTCTGGTTTTTCTATGCTGATACTGCTGCAGCTGTATTCAGGCATTCTGGAGTATGTTTTATGTGTGAGACTGGTTGACTTCCTCTCGTTGGAAACGCGTTGAATAGCAATAAAGCAGAGCTTTGTAGATGTCTGCCCACACAGTGACTACAGCTTCTTCTCTCTTTAGCAATAGGAGAAAATATAATGATGGCTATCATGTTTCAGATTTAAAGAATATGTTTTACTTAGCGTAAAAGTGATCCGAGCACACATTAGATTCTCCTGTAAAGACATATTATATTTCACCTGCATTCTGTGATTTAGTTTCAAAATGCAGTGAATTCAAGACCTAGGTGATCACTAATTGCATGTAATACAAATCTTAGCCTTTACAGATTTTCATTTCAAGAATTACACCGTAACAAACAAAATTATATTGTCATTCTTTTATATCACATATTTTAATACATCTTTTATTTCCCTTATAAAAATGAATTTGCAAGTTCAAATGTCAGAATCTTATGATTTTGTAAAGAATAATAAATAAGTTATTTCATTGTGGGTGCCAGGCAATCATTCTTATTGGTAAGTACACTAAAACCATTTTTATGTTCTAAACCTGTTTTCTTCCAATTACCCTTTTTGGAACCTTTCACCTGGGGGCTTGTAAATCTTTTTTAAAACTGAGCAAAAACATTCTTCCTCTTTTTTTCATGAGGAAAAGTAAAAGGACTTCCAACTGGACAGCCCCGCACGCAACATTTGTTTCCAAGTTCAGTGTGACAGGCAGTTAGAGCTTTCCCATCTCTGGAATAAAGATGATTTTGCCAAATGGCTCCCATAAACTGGCATTAGAAACAAACCAGCGTTTCAACACACTGCAGGTGTTAGATTGAGAAAAATGGATACTGCAAATGGAGACACAGACAGGCAGAACTTCCTCTGACACTGAGTTGAGCAAGGACTGCTATTTTAAAAACATTTACCCTGAAATAGAGGAAGTGTTGTGCTGGTCATCCCAAAGAGAAGTCCCAGTTCTGAAGAACATGCAATGTTAAGAGCCAAGGTGTAATAAGTGGGAAGCAGAAAACGAGAAGAACAGAGGTTCAAGAGAGTCCTGGATATATCCATTTCTGTCCCTCTTCAAGTTAGCTTTCCATTGGCCCACACAAGCCTTTACCACACTCTATCATGGCTTAAGAAAAAATGAATATACAGGTATCATATGTACGTATATGTGTGTGTGCATGCATCTGTAAGTAATTAGTGAGAATACAGACATTTTAATTTGTATAAGTGACGAGGTATTTATACACAGGCTTGTTTTCCATTCTTTCATTTGTAAATTAACTGCACACATCAGGCATGTTTTCTCTACTGATTAAGTGCTAATGAAAAACAGAAACATTGTCCTGTGCTTAAGAGCACTTAAACATATCAGATATTTTCGACTAACTTTTCCATTAGCTGGAATGTTCGTGTTAGAAGAAACAGAAGAGTAAAATCTCCTTTTATCATAGGACTTTTTTGACCAATATTGTAGCAGTATGCGAGATCCATTTGAAATATCCTGTGAGATGATCAGTTTTACAGAAAACTGGGTTGTCAGAGGCAACGATTAGACAGAGACAAAAAACTACAAAATGGAGAAAACGAGTTTGAAATTCTGCTGTGTTCATCTTCACGGTTCAGCCACTTTCTGATCTTTTTCGGCAAACAGGATATTGGTGGTGTCATAAAAATAATGCTCATCTCTTGAAAAATGCTTTAGAATTTGAAGATAAAATATTTCAGTAAACAATTCTGAACAAAAATTCTTGTTTGATCACTGTTAGATTATTTCTACTATAAAAAGTAATATCACTCAGATCTTTAAATGCCAGTATTTCTGTATATGATTACTTTCTCATTCAGGCAAGGATATAACATATTATTTGCAAGGACTGTCAATATCTATTACATTGTCATTTATCCACTGCTGTCTTCATCCAGCAGGGAATAATAATTTACCAGGAGAAGGATTTTTGTTCCAACGCATATTTACAATGAGGTCATATGTCTTACTACCCATGGGTATTAAGAAACTATGAGTTCTGACAAGATTTCTGAAGAGGGTCTGTCCCCTTGTGGCTGCAGAACACCTCCTCGATTCTCAAGGTTCATTTAGAAAATAAAAATGCAATTTTTTAAAGACGCAAAGGCTTCAGAAACAGTGGCTTTTTCACTGCCCTTTCACAGGTGTTTGCTGAAGGACATACTTTGAACTGTTTTTCTAAATATTTGGCAGAGATCTTCTAAAGTTTAGTCACCGTGACCATACAGAAAATTCCCAGCAACCAAGTCTAACTTTGGGATTCATCAATTACTAAAACATAGCTCCCAGTTTGTGATAGATCTCAGCATCTGCAGATAACGTTGTCCTGTTTCCCTGTGTACGCAGTCTGAGATTACTCAAGCACCTACTGAAATGATGCTCCTGTATTGGAGTTGTCTTGCAAAAAAAAGTATCAGGAACTCCTCCTGATTCTGCTTATAAAAGTATTTTAAGTGTCGTGTTGTTATTTTCAAGGACTAATCCATAATTGTGCCAGTTTTGGCTGGGGTAGAGTTAATTTTCTTCCTAGTGGCTGGTATGGGGCTGTGTTTCGGATTTGTGCTGAGAACAGTGCTGATAACACAGGGATGTGTTCGCTGTTGCTGAGCAGGGCTTACCCAGAGCCAAGGGCTGTTCTGCTTCTCAGCCCACCCCACCAGCGAGGAGGCTGGGGGGGCACAAGGAGCTGGGAGGGGACACAGCCGGGACAGCTGACCCCAACTGACCATATATATGACATTCCATGCCATACAACTCCATGCTCAGCATATAAATCTGGGGGAAGAAGAAGGAAGGGGGGATGTTCAGAGTGATGGCGTTTGTCTTCCCAAGTCCCCGTTAGGCGTGATGGAGCCCTGCTGTCCTGGAGATGGCTGAACTCCTGCCTGCCCGTGGGAAGTGGGGAAGGAATTCCTTGGTTTTATTTGCTTGTGCGCACGGCTTTTGCTTTACCTATTAAACTGTCTTTATCTCAGCCCATGAGTTTTCTCACTTTTACTCTTCTGATTCTCTCCCCCATCCCACCAGGGCAGAGTGAGTGAGTGGCTGCGTGGGGCTTAGTTGCCAGCTGGGGTTAAACCACGACAATAATAGAAGATTTTATGAAATACATCAACCTCCCAAGTCTTTATAATTAAGACTTGATTTTAAGACTTAAAGAAGGTGTTATCATCTGGAGTTCACTGAAGGTCCATTCATGAGAAGTTTCAAATGAGTTCATAATTGGGTCTAGATTATGTTTCCTCTGCATGTAGGGCTTGATAGCATTAATCTTGCATCGGCAATCACCACTGTCTCAGTGACGGTTCCTCATTACGGCATTTTGCCATTTGCCATTTTCAGTTCTTGAAAGTGAAGAGCTGTTCTTTCATCTTAATTCAACAGCTTCCTGTGAATTTTAATTAAATCATTCTTTGAGTTTATATGACATTGGTCTGGTTACCCATGATGAGGTTTTCCTACCCAAACTATAGTTTCCCTAATAAGTCTAACCTATTGGCCAGCCAGGTCAATTGTTTCTCATTAGGAATAATAAACGGCCAATTCTAGTACAAAAGTACATATGAAATACTGTGCAAATTCTGCTTTCCTTCCATTCCCTTTCTCTGATTTGCATAAAGGAACACTTTATACTTGATTCAAGCAATTTTTACTGGACAGCTAATTAAAAACACCCCAAGATTAATTTCGCTGTCACTTGTTTTCATACTGTCATTTATTCAGGTAAAGCTCTTTAAAGTGGCCCAAAGAACAGGGGTGAAATAGTGTGTGTGGAATATTTAAAAAAGAAGACATTTTTCTTTTCTCCACACAACAGGAAGCAAACAGAAGAAGAAACGATACTGGCTGCGTTAGCCCTGGACATATAAGCATTGCTGCTGAACATTTGCTCTTTTCATTAAGAGATTGCAGGACCTCGCATTCATTAATAGCAAAATTACAAACCAGAATGTCTACATTTCTAGCTACCAATGCTGTCCAGTGATTCTAGTGTTTTTATAGAAGTTTAATTTTTATGAGTATACATAAATGAGCATACTGACGTCTGCCTACATACAAAAATCCTGGAACAACAAGGGAAGCTACAAACTGAAAAGGAGGGAGATGTTCAACCCCTTAAGAGAGACCCGATGCAGCTATGCCATATAACACAGCTGTACAAGGGCAATAATTTTTCCAGGTTTTTTTTCCTACATACTGTATGACAATCCACATTCTGCAATTCTGACTCTCCTCACACTTTTAGGCCTCAACAGAGTAACCTTGCATAGATGTACGTAGACACACAGAGAGGTATTTTTATATATATATTGTGTAATTTATGTATGCAAAGGTATGTTCACCTGTCTAAATACGTAACCCACTGCCTGCAGGATAATTATCTTAGCTCAAAGCTACATGTAATATCAAAGTATGCAAGATAGGGGTTCTAATCTCTTTACCATGATCTATTCATTGGCCTTCTGAAAGTGCAGTTAGATGAGATTTTGGATCTAATTTTTCCCTCAGATTTTATGCAAAAAAGTTAGAGATGACCACCTGAAGACTGAAATTGGGTGTTGTCTTTCAAAGTTGATAAATATTGGTTTCAGTTTGTCATGACTTTTAACAAAGTTACCATTTAAAAGTAAAAATATGCATAAAGCTTAACTATCAAACTCATTTAATGTGCTCCTCAAATTTCCAAGAAAAGAAAGTGGTATCTTTTTGCTGATGAAGGAGTGTGAGGAAAAAGAGAGTGATTCAAAGTAGTACTTTCTGTATTCTTAATGTAAAATTCCCAGACTTTGAATTGCTCATAATGGTGATATTCAATCTATTCTTCTCCTCTACGATCCCTCCTTCCTTCTGTGATCTTTCTTAACTTGCACTCCAGCGTTTTATCTTCAGGTTTTAGCATGTTGTACGGTAGTCTTCATACATACAATAAAGACTAACATTGCAAACTTCTCACTTTGCACTGGAAGGAATTAGTGGTAGGATGTTCCTTTCATACAATGGAAGTATTTATCTAAATAACTGTTTATCCATAAGAACATATAGTTTATAATCTGGCCCCATGTTTTTCTAAAACCTCCTCCATCTTCAGGAAGGAATAGCAAGCCAAAAAAGATTTACATACTGAGGAATTAGTGGGTAGCTGACTTTATAACTCTCCATCTGTTGAGGTTTAAACACGATGCGCTTGGCAGGTGCAACAGACAAATACAGTAATCGCCAATGAACCTTCCGAATAAAGTGACTCCTTAAAAAAAGCAGCTATCTAGAAATTTACTTCCTATTTTTGCACAGGATGCAAACAAATTATTTGCTCAAAGCATTCATAAAAGCGAACTGCCCCCCCCCTCCCCCCCCCGAAGCCAGAGGAAATTCAAAAGGCAGTTTCTCTTCCCCCTCGGCCCCAGACAGCCCCACGCTGTGAAACTTCGTCCCACGGAGGCGGCCAAACTTTGCCCGGGCCTCAGGCTAAGGTGACACCGACTCTCGGAGCGGGGCGCACCTCCGGCGCAGGTGGGGGGGTGGGGGGCAGCGCCGGGCCGTGCTTTCTGAGGGGAGGGTCGGGGGGAGGAAGAAGCAAGCCGACAAACAGCAAAACGCCGACACCGAGCGGGGGCAGCTCCTCCTTCTCCTCCTCCCTCCTTTCCCGGCTCCATCCCCGCCTTTCCCCGCACCTCGCCACCGCCTCTCCCGGTGGGTGGCGGGGGTTGGCGGGGGGTGCTGGCCTCTCGCACCTCGGCTGCATGCAGCCCCCGGAGCGCCGCAGCCCAGGACGACACGCCGGGTGCGTTGTGATTTACTCTATTTTTTTTTGTGGGTTTGGTGTGTCCCCCCCCCCTTCTGTCCGGGCGGTTTCGCGGAGGGGAGCCGGGCAGATCGGGGGCCTGGCAGGGCCCCCCTCCCGCCCCTTCACCACCGCCGGCTCCGGGGCCGTACCCGGCCGGCACGCCGGGCTCCGCCGTGTTTGTTGTTGTTGTGCTCCGGGGGGAAGGAGGCGGTAGAGCGGGGCGGGGAGCGGGGGGGGTGGTGGTGGTGTGGTAGCGTTTCGGCTTGCTTCCCTTCCTCTTCGCCCTGTGTGCCCCGCGTCCCTCCCCCTCGGCGGGGCGGCCGCGGGAGGCTCGGCGGAGGGCAGGCGGCGCTGCGGGAGCACCTGGAGCAGGTGGCGGCGGCGGCAGGGACGGGCAGCGGTAGGTGGTCCTTGGGCTCCCTCCTCCTCCCTTGATTCCGCCTCCGGGACAGGTACCTGCGGACAGGACCGGGGCGGCCCGCCGCGATCGGCTGGGCGGCTGGGGGGGGCAGGGGAGGGCAGC
>NW_010973023.1:5115673-5252305 GCF_000737465.1 Haliaeetus leucocephalus | reverse complement strand
GCCCGCCCCGCCGAGGTGTCGCCTCCTCGGTGAGGGGCGCGGAGGACCCGGTACCGGTGCGTTGCATAACCGGGGGGGGGGCACAGCCTGTGGCGCCCCGGCCGACAGCGGGAGGCCCGAAGTCGGTACCGTGGTCTTCCGGTTTCACATCGTGGCCGTGCCCGGAGTTTCAAACAGAAACGGCCAACTTCCCCCTTTTTTTTTTGTGTGTGTGTGTGTGTCTGTGTGTTTTTCTCCTTTCCTTCTGGTTTTTACCTCACGGGGCAGAGCCGCGCGGCAGGCGCTGAGGAGCGTGGCAGGTGCTGTCGCCCGCCCTGCCCGGGCACTCACCGGCTATTGCCGAGGGATCTCCTTGGAAGTTTCTGTGAGGAAAACCCAAAGGTGCGCCCGGCGGCGGGGACCGCGGGCTGTGAGGGGCCGCTGTGAGGCTTCCCGCCCTGCCTCCTGTCAGCGCCCTCGCCTCCCCCCCGGGTCCCCGCCGCCGGAGCCCGCCACCTCCTCCTCGTCCTCCTCCTCCTCCTCTGTCACCGGCTTTTGGCTTCGTTTGAAGCCGCCGTAGCTTTGGTTCGTCTCGGCGGCTGCGCTGGGGCTGCGCGGTTTCTGTGGAGGGTTTGGCAAGTGTTTTAACATCACTCGGGGCGCGCGTGTGTGTGGTGGGCTGCGGCGGGAGCGAAGGCTGCAGTTTCTTCGTATGCTCGTGGGGGACTTTTTTTTGGTGTTTTTTTTTCAGAATCGCTGCACGATTTGTCTTGGGAAGAACGTCAACATGTATTTTTGTAATTTTAAGTAGGTCAGTCATGATAGTGTTTCCTGTGGGCATCACTTTTGTCCTTCAGCGTATCAGATGCTACATTTGGAGTAATGTTGATTTTAAAAAAAAACAAAAAAAAATGAAAAAACTGTGAAAATAAAGGCTTTCTTGTGGAGAAACTGAAGTTTTTCCCCCTTTTCAGTGGGACCAGAATTGAGTCTCAGGGGATGAGGAGTGACAGCATGTATGTTGCACTGTTTTATTTCTGTTGTATTCACTCATTATTTTTGAAATGCTGAGATTAATGAATATAATTTTGTGTCTTTGGAGTACTGTTAGTTCACAGATACAAACAAGTTAACCTGTAGATTGTGGGGTGAGTGTGTATAAAGGCTTGAAATATCTGGCTGGAAGGATGATGAAGTGCTCCCTGTCAGTCAAGGTAAATAATAACAGAGTAAGAGAACAGTCTTGTTTTACATTAATGATTTGATTACTGTTGGCAGTTGAGTAGGAAACAGTTCTCTAAGGTCTTTAAATGGACTTAGAGCAGTTAGGGATAACTGGTACGAGTCTGTCAAAGCTCTCGGGCATCATGGATTATATACTTTTAATGTTTTATATCAGCTCTGCCTGTATGCCTTCTGAATTATTCTAAAGAGCACCTATGAGAACATTAAAAATGCCACACCAGGATATACCAAAGTTTCTGCTAGTAGTGGCCAAGAGTGGGTGCCTGGAGAGGACCACAATAGGGAAAGCTTGCAGTGATGCTTCCCCAGAATACTCTCTACAGGCAGCTGTCGCTCAAGGATTCCCTTGGGTAGAAGTGTTGCCTTCGTGCTTGGCAGACACAAAGTTTGTTGTTGGGTTTTCTTGGGTTTTTTTGTTGGTTTTTTATTTTTTTTTACTTTGATCTTATACAGTAGTTTTTGAAGCCGTGTAGACTTCTAGTAAGGTAATAGGTACCTGAGGAAATAAGTAACCAGATGGAACGTTTTACAGACATTATCGATCACAAGTAATATGGTCAAAGGGCAATTTCTAGTTTGCGACAGCCCGTGCATAGAAGTTATATTAATGGATATTCATTTTCTAAGCAATGTTCGTGCATTAGGCTCTGAGATAATCCATCGAGAATAAAGTTTGATATTTATAATGAGAAGAAAAAAAAAGGCAGAGAGTGTTATGCTCTTCTAATGTGTCCTGATGAAATGTATTCAAATTCATTTTCACTGAGTTGGGAGAAAGCCATGAATAAAATGGAGTGTTTTGTCGGCTTCACTGGATTTATAAGTAGAGAATTAAGAATAGAAATTAAGAGTTTATGCCATGCTGTACAACTAAAGAATGTACACAGACTTTTGAAACCTCTGTTCTATAATGATAATTACTATGAATAACTGAATAATCATTATTGTAGTGATAAATTTTGGCTCACCACAGGCCCTTTACTTTATGATAGAAATTGCAGCACGTTACTTAAGCAACTAAAAATATGAAACTATTTTTACTTTTGTGCGCTCATGAAAATTTTCACGACAGAATTGTTCCTGCATTGGGCTTTATTCCTCATAAAGTCAGCTGCCATATGATACTTAGTTTTCTAGTCAGCTAAGGCCTTACATCCTTTTTAAAGACAAGCTTGTCAGAATTAGAAAAATCATGGACTCAAAATGTCCTGCACATGCAGAGAAGGTTTATATCAGTTTTCAAGGCAAGACTTGACATTGGTCACCCTGTGAATCAATAGCATAATTGGGACATGCTTCTAGTTCTTTCCAGTTCTGAGGGTTTGAGAAGATGGGTGTTAGTGGTGTATTGGATTACAAAGGAAGGTACATGGAATGATTATGGTGGGATCAGGCAAGAGAGCAACCTGTCCTAAGGGAGTGCCAGTGTTCTCTTTTGGTGTTGCCTGGAGAAACACGGAATTTGGAAAATAGGTCCTTGAATCTCAGTACCATTGCATATGCACAAATTTCCTGTTTATTCTTTTTGTGATGTTTTTATTCAGTACTCAATATAAATTCTCCATATGGTTGAAATAGCCACTGCAGTTATTTATTGCATCAAATAGAACCTATCATTATAGTTTAGGCTCTAATTACTCTGCTACATGATTGTTATGACTAAAGAAACAATTTCATTATAAGCTGTTGAGAGAAAGCAGATTAAACTGAAATCCACCTCTCATACTTGCAGCATAAGTAGCAAAAGTTGTTAAGTTTTCAAAATTATATGCTATCTGTTTTCTGTTAACTTCTTACCTGCCAAAAGGAGGTGCTGTGAAAATAGATGAGTGCTCATATATTAGAACCTGGGCAGTTTGATTCAAATTTTTACTTACCAGAACTAAATTGATTTAATTTACACGGGAACATAATGTTTGACAGTCAACACAACATACAGACTAATGTGGATGAAATCTAGTATAATTTGGCTAAAGCACTGAAAGCATAACCAGTGTTTAATGGGGGAGAAGGCTGGAATGCTTGCAGTCTGACTCTGGTCTTGCATACAGGTTTAAAGTGTAAACTCTCTCATGGATTAAAGGATAGCACAGTCTCATGGATCACTGGTGAGGTACCCAGTCCTGTGGTGTTTAATTACCTGAATAATTTTTCTCTCAGGCAAGGTGTCACATTGAAGCTGTGATCCGTGTTTTCTGTGGTGAGGCTCTTACATAAAGGACACCAGTGATGAACAGGTCAGGAACTTTTAGATGCAGTTTTGAATACAGCCAGTTGATAGTCTTTTATAAAACAGGCGTTTGTCTGGTTTCTTTAAAATGCTCTGTTGAAGATGGAAAGGGAAAAAGCCATTACAGTTGTCCAGAATTGTTAGGTGCTTCCAAGAAAAAAAATCAGTAGGCCAAGAAAAAAATCAGTAGGACACTGTCATTTCTGAAGAAGCCTGAATTTCTGCATGTAAAAAAAAAAAGTTAGTAACCAATGGAAGGAGAATCAGAAAAAAGATATAGGCTTTGGAGCTTGGCTGCTCAAATAACTTGTACAACTGGAGTTTCAGACAGATGACATTAGGCTCCAGTACTTTATTTGCATATTACCTGTGTTAATACCCATTTTCTGGTGCACCCAGTCTTCTGCACAAACTGCTTAATTTGGACCTAATGAGATAATCGGTGTAAAATGAACAAGTTGGTCTCTGAGAGACCGATCCAGTTGCCAGAGGCAGTGGCTGACTTCAGTCAGTGGAGATTACATTAGAGCTATATTACTGTAGCCTTCAGTTGTAGTTCTGGGTCTCGCTGTACTAATCATTCTGCAGGCAGATTGTTCTCACTGTGGTGAGACGACTTGTGAATGCTGTGTTTGAGCTAAAGGAGCACAATATGGTGATACTGACTAGCTCATAAATTAAAATGACACAATCAAAATCTAGGTCTCTAGGGGTTTTACCCACCTGAGAATTTAGACAAAATGTTCTTAGTTGTGCTAAGCACTGTAGAATTAGCTGTGGTTGGAAAGAGTTGCACGAAACTTCATTGGAGGTTCTCCCCCAGCAAGACAATGGTAGTGTCTATTCTTACCTATTCAGTGATGTTAAATAAAGGCTATGTCACACTCGGTTTTAGATTTTCTTTACTTAATCCTCTCATTCAAATCACTATGGATTATCTATATTTGTTTCTCTGGTTATTTTCATGTATTAGTAGCACATGAAGAAATTTCTCTCTCCTACCATCTAATCGCCATAGAAGTATCAAATGTAATCCTGGTTGAGTCCTTGTGTCACATGGGCTTTTGGGTATAGTAGTAAATAATTTTGATGTTAGTTATGTAGATGATGAGCAATTTCATTAACTTCTCTGAAGAAAAAATTGTACTCATGTTTTCTTACTTTGCCAGCTGTTTTCAGAGTTTGGCTTTTCTTTTTTTCTAAAAGAAGTTTTCTTGATGTCCAGGAGTTATCAGTCACTCTCACCTCAATTTTCTACACCTCATCTTCGTTGAGAGGTTTGAAGAGACTGACCCTTCTGTAAAAGGTTGATCATCCTGAGTTTAACTTTTCTGTAGAGATTGACATACAACTTCCTACTATTTTCTTTAAAGGATTCAGAATCTGTTATGAACAATTTTTTGTGGCTAAAGAATTTATAAATAGCAGACACTTGGACAGTTTCTGACAACTGTGTTTAGATTTTAATGTTCTGAGTTTGTCATATTTGGAAAAAAGCTTTATGCATCTTAAAATGCTCAGTTAAAAATAATTGAAGAACTCTTTGGTTAATATGAAGTGAGATTGTTCCTATGAGGCTTCTTGCATCAGTTGCAGTAACTGTGAAATCCCAGCTCTGTTGCTTGGAATAGCTGTAAAACTTGGACATATCCCAGGAAAGCCCACGCAAAGGGCAAGTGAGAGAAAAACAAGAAATAACACGGAAGTTTTCAGCCAGTGTTTTTTCTTCTGTCCTGAAATGATTTTGAAATAACTCCGTAGGGAAGATAGTTTTCTAGATCTTTACTTCACTATTGCTTTTTTCTTTAAATTTTTTTTTTCTGAAGCTTTTGTAAGGTCTTTCAAAGGGGAGAAGCAAGCAAAATAATAAATCTGAAAAGATTGATCATATCAGAGTTTGTGTTTTTTTTTTCTAAATAGTGACTGAAGGTACAATAATTTTTATATTAATATTTTTTAAATTTCAACAGTTTTTTATCAATGTATCAGCTGTACTAGGTTTATTTTGTACATTGGAAGGAAAGATGTTTTTTAAATCTTACTTTTCTGTATTTTGTTCCAACACTTGCCAAATTTCATAGTGTATAATTGCCATTCTTAATATCTAGTTTCTTAAACTTTTGAGAAAACTTAAACATTTGGGAATATTTAAATTCAAGCCTTTCCAGATTGGTGAAATCAAGGACTGAGGGTATCTAGCGTCTAACTATTATGATTTGAAAGTGAGAGGGAAAGGAAAATCAAAGCAAATACACACCAACATGTATTCCTAAAATTAATTCAGGCATGTAGTGTATTTTTATATGTTTACCTGGTGCGTTATCTTTGGCTTCTGCTAAAGAGTTAAAATCTCTGGATCACAAGTGAAAATATGTTTGTTCTTAGCCTACTTCTTATTTAGAAGTCACAAAATTCAGGTAAAACAATGCAGTTGGACAAGTTATAGCTATCTTTGGAATTCAGATACTTGAACAAAGAGGCTTGGCAGTGTGAGAGATCAGTGCTAACAGACATACATAAAGCTGTTCTGGAGAAAGTTTATGTATTGTTTAGAACTCTTGTACCTGGTCTTAATGTTTGCTTTTAATCCTTGACTTTCTGAAAGAGATTTTTCAAGAATACAGGAGAGGGAACATTGTTATCAAAGATACTGATACGTTTGTTGCGCCTGGCTGCATTTTTGAGTCAGTTCTCTTGATTGTGGTCTTGTGAATACATGCAAGACCATGAAAAATAATGATTATATGCAATGCGTTAGGTTTGATCAAGGACTTGTATAGTGCAACAGCAGCCTCTCATGTCAATGGGAATATATATTTGTCCTCCAGAGATTCAAAAAAACCTGAAATACAGCTGTTCTGTAGTTGTCAGCGCCCTACCAATTTTTTTTTCAGTTATAAATTGGGCCATGATAGTTTCCAGATTGGAAGGCGATTGCATATTCTGGGTATCCAAGGGTCTTTCAGAGGACAACGTATAGCTGGTTCTTCTGTCAGCCCTTTCTGGGTATGGTATTGCCAAAGTGTGGTATGGTGGTAAGAAGCCAACCATGAGGTAGGTTTGTCTTTGGACATAAGGTGTTTCACTGGTAAAACTGTCACAGTAAAATCATAGTTTCCAATGTAACAATAGCCTCAGAGCCCTAAGGACAGTCATCCTGTGTCTTTTACTTAGTATTCACATTTCTAGTTTTCCTTGATAGATCTCAGATAGACAAACTGGAGTAGAGTAGACTGGCTTCAGGTTGGTAATGCCAGTTGAGTGCATTAAGTGGTAGAGTTGGTCTTTGCTGTCTCCTCAAATCTTCTTCACCAACCTAACCGTATCACTTGCACCTTGTCCACTACAACTGACCAAATCTCACTCATGCCTCAGGCTTTGTATAGGCTGGGTTAGTGTCTTGATGCAGATACATCCTAGACTTCTGGCTTTTTTTAATGCAGTAATTCTGCAGATCCCAGTGACAGCTGTTACTGTCCTCTGGCCTTAAAATCTGTGCATAAACCTGAGTGTCATAAGCATATCCCTAGCTCACAGCCATTTTCTTCTGACTAATATATTAAATAATATATATAATTTAGAACTTCTATTGGCTTCCCATAGTACCCACTCCAAGGAAGTGTTCCTGGAGCTTGTGACAAACTCCTTGAGTAACCTAGACTCTCAGCTCATCTAAAACAAGACTCGTCAGTTGCTGTGATTGCAGTTAAGTCCACAATGTTTCATGGTTAATAGCAAAACATTGCTTTATGATGTTGTGTGATGTAATGCTTTTCACTTAACCTTCCTCCATTGTTATTTCCCAGATGTCAGCATCCCTCTTCTGATTCTAAAAAAAATCAGTCCTTGGTTAAACTCTATTGTCAAATCTTGTTAATTCTCTGGGTGGAAAGTAGTGTTGGAATATCATCTGAAAAGCTAGCATAGGCAGAGCTTGCAGTGATTAAAATAAAATGATATACTTGTCCCTTTGAGTGTTAAAAAGGTACGGAAGGAATTATGATGGATTTGTGCATATGCTGTTTTTTTCTGTGAAGGGCAGCTGAACAACTTTGTGTCCAGAAAGGACCTGTTACAGTGAAAACTATGGCAGCAAAGGCTGAAGCCAAAACAAGGAAAATAATTGGCCAATGTTTTCAGTAGATCTGTGGTATGGGATAAAATACTGATGAAACAATATAAAGCAGTAACTTTGGAGATTGACATGTCCCTCAAAGCTTTATCTATAAAGAATGATACTATAATAGGAAACTTTCTGACCCTTATTGTGTTGCATTCATAGTGTTTTTACAGCTCACACCATGCGAGATAGCTGAAATAGGAGCAAAACCCATAATCCCCTAAAATACTGAAATCCACTGTCAGGTTACACAGCAGTCCTGTTTTAGTTTGGCTCTTTAGTGAAATGGTCACTGAAAAATAGTCAGCAATTTGATGCCAGGCGTTTTCATCTCTATATTGCTTAGTTCAAAGGAAAAAACCACGGACCAAAAGACAGTGGTGAACTGTGGAAATGGTTGCCTGGTGTGCTTCATGTATTGGCGAAATTGGTGATAGCAAAGACGGGCAGAGCCTTCTCACATTTCTTAAGGCTTGGTGTTAACTCTCCTTCTATTTTTGTGAAAGTAGAAAGAAAACAAAACAGGTTGGTGGTTTTTTTTATTCATAGTTGGTTTTAGCTTAATGTATGTGCTGAAATAATTGGGACTGACTTAAAGCAACTGCTATTTTCTTTTACTTTGGCTCTTGTTGGGCCTTTTCCTCTTAGACTCCTGCCCCAAATGGTGGAATTTACTGTATTGAGGGACTTATTACTAAACAAAGTGCGTGGCTTCTACAAATAGAAACTCCCTGGTTTGGTTTTTCGTAATCTTTTATCTGTACTATTACTTTGCCCTGACTTGTTTGTGGAAAAGAGGTAAGTATAAACTTTTGTGTAGCTTTCATCAGCATAGTCTGAGTCAGCACTGTTCACCTGGAGGGTAGGCAATAATTCGGCTTTGTTTTTGTTTTTCAGAAAGATACTCTTGTCAAATGGGAAAGAACTTAGAATAAGCACACAGGGACAAGTTGTTGTTTTAACGGGAATTTTAGTAGGTGCTTTTCAACTGAATGCAGGACTGTTAGTATTGAAAAGTTCATCTTAAATTTTGGCTGACTTGCAGAGTGGGTTGCAAAATATTCTTCTCGTCCTGTGGTAAAAAGCTTTGTATGTAGTGTGGTTATTGGGTTTGGTGGTTTGTTTTATTTTTTTCCCTTAATTCTAACTCCTGAACACCATGACCTTCTTTATTAATGAAGGCACTAGAGGAAGAAATCTGGTTCCAACTAAAGGCTGGAATTGTAGCCACAAATAATAATTCTTTGTGTCCCTGGAAAGCATGAGAAAAGTTGCAAAATAGTTTTCATTACTTCTAATTGGCCTTTTATTGTAAACGGTTTGTACATTTCATCTCTCTGAGTAATATTTTGCGCAACTGTTAGGCCTTAGGGAGGCCACGAACAGCATACAGCAACAACAAAAGTATGCTCCTTGACTTAATGGAGTTATATGGTACAATGCTGAGTAGCATCATATTCGGAATTCTTAACTGCAGTTTATATTCTACCATTAGGGACTGTTGTATCAGCCATGAGCTGTATGCTGTACCTGTAGTCTCTTCTTATTTATAATTAGCTTTTGGTTTTGGTGGCTTGTCCCCGTAGCTGCAGTGCTACTAAGTGAATTAGGATTAATTGTGGTTAAGGTTGTTCAGTCTTCCTGGCTCAGTGAGTCAAGTAGCTTTGTAGAGGCTCTTGAAGGACATGTTCTGTGGGGCCCTTGTCAGTCACATGACTAAATAAATACATGCATACGCAGTTCTTTTGATCTGCATAAGTGCATACAATTCACAGAATAGCAAAGGCATTCAATTTACTGCACATGCGTAGATCATTTCTACAGCATGTTTTATGCCTGAAGTTTCTCTTGTCTTCCTGGGTGCATTGTGCCTAAATGTGCATGCTCCGCATACCATATGTACACAGTTCCAACACAGATTCTTAGACTCATTTGGGTTAGAAGAGACTTCAGGAGGTCTCCAGTCTATCCTTCTGCCCAAAGTGGGGTCACTCATCAGACCAAGCAATGTCGGGCTTTGTTTAGTTGTGTCTTGAAAAGCTCCAAGGACAGAGATTCCACTATGTTTCAGGGTACCTGTTCCAATGCTTGATTATCCTCGTAGTGTATATTTTCCCTTATCTAATAAACATTTATAACTTCCCTCATTTCTGTTGACATTGTTCTCCCCCCATGCACCTTGGTAAGAAGCCTGGCTCCACCTTTTTAGTAATTTACTTCTAGATACTGGAAATTTGCTATTAGGTGCTCGAAAGCTTTCTCCAGGCTGAACAATCCCAGCCAGTGTCTTCAGCCTCTCCTCACAGGGCGTGTGCTCCAGCCACCAAATGTCTTTGTGGCCTTTCCCTGAACTAGTTCCAGTTGACTGATGCTTCATAGTGGGGATCCAAAAGTAGACCTAGTAGTCCAGATAACAGAGTAATGGATTGTGCATGAAGCAGAACAATTGCTTCCCTCAGTCCGCTGGCTGTGCTGCTGTTGCCAAAGCCCAAGATGCTGTTAGCTCTCATTGCTGCCAGGTGGGCTGCTGATTCATGTATTGCCTACTATTGTCCAGGACCCCCAGGTGGTTTTCAGCAGAGCTGCTCACCAGTAAGTTAGTCTTCAGGCTGTGCTCTCATGATGTTTCTGTCAGCCCTTCCTAAGTCATTCTGAAAGGCAACCCCACCCTCCAGTGCAGCAGCTGCACCCCGAAGTCTGGTGTTGTTCGCAGACTGATTGAATGTTCTGTACACTCTGCCAGGTCACTGTTAAATGTATTAAACAGGATAAGGCCCCTAACCTATGCACGTGTAACCAGGTTATGGGCAGATTGTGAACCGTTAACAGCTACTGTTTGAGCCTAAGGGTAGAGATAGGGTTTTTTATCATCTAGTAGTCTACCCATCTAGACTGTAACTTGGATCAGGTTAGGTGCAAAGATGCTGTGGGAGACATTGTTGAGTCTTGCTAAAATCAAGGTAGATGATACCACTGATCACCTCTCATCCACAAATACTCTTATTTTATGACAGAAGGCAATCGTACTGGTCAGGCATGATTTAACCTTGGTAAATCCATGCTGGTGATTCCCAGTCACCACCTTCTCCATATGCCCAGAAACGATATCCAGGTGAGCATATGTCTGAACATACTATGGGAGCAGACTAACAAACAATGAAAGGAGGCTGGACTGTGATGCTTTCTTTCCCAGTGACCCCTCAGACTTGGTAACCTGTGCATAATCCCTTTCCTGCTCCTTTTTTTCTGATGCCCAGTTGTTGTCCATCTGTAGGTGATTGAGTGCATGCTGGTCACAGGATGGAGCACCTGCATCTTGGGAATGTGGTGATGAATGACTTGGGACTTCATGTGACCTGGGGGAATAAGCTTGTTAGGAACAGGATGTTGCTGCTAGAGTGATTCTTGCTCCCTGTGTGTGTTTGAGGAATTTGCAAGAAAGGAAGGTGGTAGCAAAAGTGACAGTAA
The DNA here is from genome assembly GCF_000737465.1 of Haliaeetus leucocephalus. Lineage (NCBI taxonomy): Eukaryota > Metazoa > Chordata > Aves > Accipitriformes > Accipitridae > Haliaeetus > Haliaeetus leucocephalus. The sequence continues at coordinate 5,241,263 of NW_010973023.1, read as the reverse complement.
GTTTAATAATTATATTGGTTTGATCAGTGTATTGGTGATCTGCTTATAGCCAGTGGGCTTTGTATTGTGTTCTCTTTTGTATTGATTTAGGTTCATTATCTTGCCATTAGCTTGATAATAAGGAGAAATGCATATGCAGGTGTCAGAGAGAGGCCTTGTGAAAATCTTTATTTGCATTCTTATATGTATTTGAAGCTTTTTTTTTCATCGTTGGTTTTTGTTTGTGGTTTTTTTGCTTGTTGTTGCTAATATACATTTAAAACTTCTCCGGTCGTGGCTTGCTTTTCTGCTAATCACTATTTTGATAGTCCCTTATTACTAACAATTTTTTAGGTGGTCTTTGGAAAACACCAGCAACCCTCAAATGCAGTAAGACCCACAGTAAAACTGAGACTGGCTTGATTTGCACGTACTCAGAAGCAAACAAATTTAACCTGGTTGTATGGTGCCGAGCACTAAGTTCACAATGACTTATTGGGGAATTTAGTATGTCTCAGATCTTATCATTGGCACCACATGATTTACTGGTTCAGATGTTTAATTTTCCAACTTTTGCTGTTATTGATGAACAATGATTACTCTGTGTGGTTCACCATGTATCAAAATAATTTTGTCATGTGATGATAATTGTCCTTAGTTTCATGCTGTATAGAACTATATGTTTTAGGTATTCATTTTTATTCTTTGCATTATTATTATGGATCTGAAAAACGTCTTGGGAGTAAGGTTATAAATACATTTAATGAAATGTTTCTCCAGGACTAGTAGCTGAACTGAATGTAGGAGTTACATTTTACAGTTCAGAAACGTTCTAGTAATAATCCTGTCCGCAGTGAATTAAGCAGAAATACAGCTTTCATAATATGTTTTGAATGGCATATGTAATTAACTCATGATTTTAATGCTTCCAATAGTGTTTAATTGCAGTAAGACTTTAATACTGTAGGCAAAAATCATAATAGATTGCAAAACTTTGTCAGTATTTTAACTCAATCTTACGTGTACCCCAAAATCATACTGATGATTCTGAACTGAGACTGAAAAATGCATGTAGGGGAAAAAGCCAGATGCTAAAAGGTAAATAGTACGTCCACAGTAAGTTTTAGGTGCGTAAGTTCTTACTTCTATCTCTAATGTCTATGTCTCCAATATTTTAGGAATCTGGTTTTGTGTTTTAATTTTTTCTGAAGTGTAAAATCACATTTTCCTTTTGTCCAGCTTAGTAAATTAATCACTGCAAGTAAAACATTAACATGCAAATACGACATTGGTATAATATTACATTTGAAGATGGCCAAATGATTAAAGGTATTTCACAATCAGCCAGCTCTGTACTTTAACCTGAGAGAAATAACCAGGGCTTTGGGAAGAGAGCAATTAAATAATTTCATAATCACTCATGCATTACAGCAATAATACTGGCACACACAAGCATGAAAGCTGGTTTTGCAGTGTCTTCCTGATGCATGCCTTATTCTATACCATTTACATCATGCTCAGTTCCCACACTTCCCAATACATCCCAATTAATCACCATCACCTTTCCTGTCCTTTGAGAGAGATATGTGTGCGCACACACCCACACCATTTCCTTAGTCTATGGGCCATCCATATGAAATGTCTGTTGAGTTCACCTAGTCCATGACTTTGGGCTCCATCGGTTGTAACAGTCTTTCTGGGCAAGATGGATGGTGCGAAGTCTGCGCCGTCAGCAGAGCAGGATTGGGCTTTGGTGTGGTGCAGTGGGCGGGTGACACTGGGCGCAGCAGGAGGATGGTGTGTAGTGCTGGATTGTTGCATGCTGAAGGCAGTTCTGGTTCCATCACTACCGTGCTTCGCTTGGTTTTATCAAAGTTCGTTAATCTAAGTGATTCTTACTGTAATACCATTGATAACAGCCTATAACAGTTGTAGTAATGATGACATACAGTGTCAGGGTTATGTAGCAATTAACATGGTACAATTTAATTCATTGGCTATTCTCACTTAAAATCAAATTCCCTTGAGCCACACGTAGAACTTCCCCATCCTTCTGCATCACCCACCAAGTGCACCCAGGTCCCTGAGAAAAAGCGATCCCACGAATGGGTTTGCTTTTGCCTGAGGCAGGAGTAACCCAGACTGTCTTCCCTAGAATACTTTTTATGTGCACTACATGGACTTTATGCCCTTCTACAGTACATAAAAGTTCTGACTGGGCAGGGGCAGCCTGACTGGCAGATTTCTGGTGTTGTCTAACCAGGTGGCTTTTGCTAAATGTGTATGCCAGTGTTTGAACGTTCCACTCCCCATTGCTCTCAGTGTAATTTTTAGCAGTCCATTGTATCACTCGATTTTCTCAGAGGCTGCTGCATGGTAGGGGATGTGATACACCCACTCAATGCCATGCTCTTTGGCCCAGGCGTCTATGAGGTTGTTTCGGAAATGAGTCCCATTGTCTGAAGCAATTCTTTCTGGGGTACTGTGTCATCATAAGACTTGCTTTTCAAGGCCCAGGATAGTGTTCCGGACAGTGGCATGGGGCATGGGATGTGTTTCCAGCCATCAATATGAAACAATATGATTGTCTTCAGTGGGCTTGCTTGTATAAGAAAAGACCACCCAAATAAGTAAGATCAAATGAACGCAAGAAGACTTTAAGATGTTAATGTTTGTTGTCACACTAATTTTAAATAGATAATAAATAGATAAAAAGGTTATTCTGTGTATGTCTTTTTGTGGTGTTGAATTATCTTGTGTGGATTTTTTTTTTAATTGATTGAGAGAGGCATTGACTTAGAGTATGTTGACTCAATTCCAGCTTATAATTACATTCTGTTTGTATAAAAATTCCTCCTGTAGTGTCGGTTGAATAAGTTACCTGACACTTACTGTTTTAAGCATTTTAAGTATTCTCTATTTAAAGGTTGCTGTAATTCAGAAATGTTTGAGATTTTTCTTATTTGTATTTGGTTGGGAACCCTGTGCTTTGAAGTTATTGAACAGATTTTAATCTTTGTTGTAACTAAAATTGCCACTCTTAAGAGACTGTATTTTTATAATAATGTTTTATGATCTAATAGTCCGACTTTACATAGAATACCAATTTTTATGAGGTCTGGTATCACTCAAGTTCCTGAAAATTAAGCTATCATTAGATGAGACTAAAAGATACACTTTTATTATTGCACTTCAACTCCTGTCATAAAGAACAAGACTAGCTCCTCATTAGAGAGATTCTTGTGATTCCTGTCCTAACAGAAATTTGTAATGAAGAGCCTGAAGTAGGCAAGTCACAAAAGTAGTACCAGTTCACATGAAACAAAATAAAAATGATGTTCAGGGGAAACCAAGGCAAGAAATTAGACTTCAGACTGAACAGAATGCTGAGTAGCATTGCTGTGGGACATACATAGCATGTTACTGGCCAAAAAAGATTTCCTTCTGTTTGCAGTACTGTATTTATAATATAAAGTCAGGCAGGTCAGGGCAGGGGACCATGATCTCCTTCATGAAAAATTACGTATTCTGGATCGTGTTTGGGTATAGGCAGGCTGCAGCGTACAAAGGGTAAGCAAGTGATGAGCAAGATACTGGTATTGCAGTAGTGTTATGACTTAAATGAGCAAAATAATAATTGGTACCAAAATTATTAGCCACCCTTGTTTCTGCTATGTTGTGATACCACACTTTTATCAACCTGTGCACGTCCCAGTCCCAGTGGGCCTGGCATCACTCTGCATCTGATCCCAGTATTATCTGCTTACACCTTTTCCCCGTGTGGCATTTGAGAGAGCATTTGTGGTATCATCTTCAAACCTTGTCCATTCTAGCAGACAACCGATGTATACCATAATTTTTAAGTGCTTTAGGACTGGCTGCTCATATGATATAGTTGGCAACATAAGGGAAATTTATGTTCATTACTAATTGGATTTAGGAGTGAATATAAGTGAACGCTGATGTATGCAAACTGATGAAATGTTTACATGCAGCTAGGTTAAAAAAAAACCAACAAAACAGTTGTGGTGGTAATTGCTTTCCACTTTGCTTAACTTTAAACATACAAAGTCTGCATTGCTGTTAGCTTGTTTTTAAACATCCTTGCCAGATACTATGAAACCTGTGGTTTGGGGGTGGCGCTATGTTTTTGATCAGGGTAGGTTTTTTTTGAGCAAGTATTGTGTGCTTCAAGATAATAAATGGGGGATTTTTATCCCCCCCCGCATTGCTGTATTTTTGTTTTGGACATTGGCCTTAATTTTGACAGATGCTCAAATACCAAACCAGGAACGGATTTACTAATAGATACTTACTATAAAGGGCAATGCGTTAGACTTACTGGATGCACCAAAAGAAGCTAGTGATTAAAACTAGTATTAGCTTACTAAGGGCAAGTTTGGTCATTCAGAATTATTGTAAGGTTTTAAAATGCCACAGGCTAAATATTAGGGACCACAGCTGGGCAGTGTTGGCATAAAGAAGGGAGTGGTGCTGTAAATGGGCCGTCACCAATGTATTTGGGAGTGAAAGGCTCCAGCTGCAACATCTCAAACTAATCATAACCACTAACTTAGAATAGCTGGATTTCCACTTAAAAAAGAAGTTATAAAACAGTTAAAATCTGTCAGTATACCTTAATTGCTTGCAAAGTCCCTTATAATCTCAATAAAAGCTGGTTTAAGCACGATGCTACATTAAATAAGAGACCCATTGTTTTCACTTATAGATAACTCTTGTAAGTGTTAAAGGACTGACAGTTTTTGATTTGGGTCTTGTGTAATTTGTACTTCAGAAAGTAACTTGTATTAATGACTGCACTTTTAGTGCTATGAGCTGTTGTTGCTTCAGAACACTATAGGTGAATTAAGAATTAATAGTAACAGGTTGGATAGAGGTATTGTTTAAAGTGGGAAAGTAAGGAATTCAGCCAAACCAGCATCTATTTTCTGAAAAGCTTTAACTCTGTTAAGGAGCGAGGTGAGAGGCGCCTTTATTGATGGAATCAATGATACGATGCACACAGAAGTTTGAATTTTCTGTTGCTGGAGGGAATGTTATATATATGTGATGTAAAGTTTCAGTCATAGACTGTAGAAATATTACTCATTATTGCTTTTCCATGGTGGTGCATTTACTGCAGGGTGCTTGAGGAGGGGAGGGGATTTTAAGGGCTGTTCTGGAATATACTCTTGGGAGGAATGTTATGAAAAGACCAGTTGGTTTGTAAATTGTTTGGGAAATACGGGTTAAAGTGACTTGAAGAGCCTTGTATAAAGCACCTAGTCTATCTGTACTGAGAATTAGATGTCTCAGATTATTATCCGGTGTAGCCAACAAGCTGAGTAGAAGGCTTCTTAAAGTCAGTATCTGTCCAAACAAGGTGTGTTACGCTGCTGTTCCTGTTCCCAGAGCTGCGGGGGGCAGAGGTGGGCTTCGTGTGTGTCTCACAACCCTTTCCTGAGGGCACATGCCCACAAACTTGCAGAAGAGCTGGTTAGCCAAGACCCTACCATGCTGTGTTTGGGATGGAGATGAGCGCTGTCTCTTCCCCAAAGGGTTCAGACCTGCATTTCCCACTCCAAGGAGCAGGCTGCAAAGGTAGAGGCTGTTGGGCAGGTCCCTTTCTTCAGTAGATGTATGTCTTTGTGCGGAGAGAGTTACAGTTTTCCTGTACTTTATACTGATTGCTTACAGGATAAAACGGATGAACAGAAACTCATTGATGAACTCAGAGTGGGGAATAAAGTCTGTTTGTCCAATATCCTATACCCCAGTGAAACCCAGCTGGCTAAAATCTAGCACGTTTCATTTTTGCTCTCCCTTTCCAGGGTATCACTATTTTTGTGATTTTATTTTGTTTAGGTTTTTTTTTGGGGGGGGGGGGATTTTGAAGTCAGTTGTCAGTATATGAACAGGTTCAGCAAAACGTGGTCCCTCTCTGTTCTGGCCCTGCCCTGCAATGCTCCAGGTATACTGTCTGGAAATGTAGATTGGAATATCCTCGGGCAAAAGGAGTTGCCTGTGTTACCTGGGGCTGTTCTGCCATGGCAAGAACTATGCCATTCACGCAGTCTCTGAAATACAGTGGTCAGACTCTTGCTTTCTGCCTTGAACATAGCTCGGGTTTCTGCTCTCCTCTGGTTCTTCCAGACCCCTGCTCTTCTGAATTTTAGAAACACTCTGACTTTAACTTGGATTTATACGTGGGCAGCATCTATTTTCTCCTCTTCTAACACTCATTTAGTTTTGCTTTACTTAGCCTTGATGTGTCATGGGGCTTTTAGTCTTATCCCTGTATAATAGGCTCCTATTGCTCTCATCATCCTTGCATCTGTTGTAGTAAAAAATTCATGTTGTTAAATATGGCTGACCAGAATTGTACCTTGTATTCAGCTGAGGTTATGCTAGTGGCTTGTATGATGACATTAATTCTTCCTGATCTTGACTGGAAATATCCCCTCATGATACAACGTAGGTCTGTTTGTCTGTCTGTTGGTTTGTTGTTTTTTTTTTAATTTTCCCCTGCTAGATCACATTGTTGACTCACAGTTATCCTGTGATCAAGTCTGACTGATCTTTCCCCTCAGTATCTTCTGAAATGATCCCTGGTTTCCCACATCCTGTGTGAGTATGCTAATCACAAGCTTACGATCTAATGGTATGGGTGACCTCCTGCTATAGCGGTTTAAAAAAAGTCAGGGAGGGGGGCATTACAGCCGTTTCCACTCCATCTTGTGATAAGCCTGAGCCTGATGGTTAGCATTTTCTGTGTCTGAGAAAGTCTGCTGAATTAAGACCTAGGATGGCAGAGAAATAACCTCGTATATTGATGAGGTTCTGGTGTAAAATCATGTGGAGTTGCTTGGCTGTGTCATCGTGGCTGGAGTATTATTTTGTATGACTGATGGCAGAACTTGAAGTCCATGAAGCACTTGTAAAATAAGAAAGGAGGTGTCTGTTGTGATTATAAACCCAAGCATTATATAGTAGCTGAGAATGGGTTTTCAGAATTACAACTCTGGATTTAAGTTTCTAATGTCTGCCTAAGCTTCTCTAGTGGGCTGTAAGTAATTTTTCACGTATTGCCCTTAATTTATCTCTGCCTTTGTTCTATGTTTGTAATACGGGAGAATGTTTTACCTCCTACTCATGTGTTTTGTATACTTATGTTGCAAGACTTTTAGGGAAGGAACTTCCTCGCTGTCTTTGCGTACTGTGTGGAATGAGACCCCCCTCTTGGTTCAAGTCTGTGGACCCTGTAACGATTTTAATGATGGTATTTAAAACATTTTTTTCTTTTAAAAACATTCAGTTAACAATAAAAGTAAAATAGTTCATCCCGTTCCTCCCCATACTTTACAAGTGCAACTTGTTAAGAACAAGCTTGTCTTGTGACGGGTGCTGTGAATATTATATATAAGCTTACTTAACTTTTAATCATATAGTGGATTTGAGGTATATTTTGGTAATCATCTTTGAAAGTGAATACACTGCTAGACTCCTTACTGAAACACATGTTTTCTTACTCCATTATTTTGATGTGTTGCCTGATTTTGTTGGGGTTGTTTTGTACACTGAATTTGTCGTAAATGGTGAACTGAATTGGAAAATGATGCTGAAGAAATGAGTGTTTGGCTTGTCATGTTCTTTGTCTTCCTTTTAACATGAAATAAATAGTCTGATTTTTCTTTTTAATGAAAGAAGGGGAAATAATTGTCTTGTGTATATTTCATATATTCTCATGTTGAAATAGAAACTTTTCCCTGGGTTTGTCATTTTCCTCTTCAATAGTAATTCTGTAATGGCTATTTCTATACTGTCTTTGTACATAGCCTGGATAAAGGTTGGGAAAGCAACATCAGTACATGAAATTTAAGATTTTGATAAAATGAGGTGACGTTTGAGTATGAGGCACGAGTACTTGAAAGCATATTTGAAGAAGCACATAAGTACAATAATTGTATCAGGGTGATGTAAGGACTTAAGTGGTTTCTCATGCAGATTTCAGCGCCAGGGTTGCTGCTGTTACTCATTAATTATTTAAAATTCCAACTGCAACAACTCACAGCCTAGTGGCTGTAACCTGCTGAGCCTCTGACCTAAACAACTAAAGCCCCAAATACCTGGACTAAAATTCTGTTTGAAAAGGAGATAGATTTATTTATTTCTCAGATATACAATTATCCTTAGCAAAAAATATTTTTACTCTCTGTGTTCAGAAGGGAAAGCAGCCCATTACGTCATTGCCAGAGAAAATCCCAAACTGGTATCATAGTTTGTGTTTCCAGGTAGGCATTCATGAGCACAGAAAAATTGCTTCTCTGCAGCTTTGTAAATCACTTTGTTCCTAGATTTATTTATTGATCTAGGAGCAGAGGAATTTACAAATCCTTACTTAAGCTTCATGAGATCTCACTTGCAACTTGCATAGGAAACCATTTCAAGCTGGAGAACTGTCTTTATTTGTGTTTGTGCTAGCGGATAATGGTAACCTGTTAGGAGGCTGTCACATGAACCTTGTTATGTGTTTTAAGCACACTCAGACATGAAAATATTGAGGACTAAGTCTCCATCAGATTACTTAAAAAATTAATTTAAGAGCATAATCTCAGGCACGAACCCTCAGGAAGTGAAGCTAGTAAAAGAAAAGGCAAAAAAATGAGAAGCGTAATGCACAAAAAGTGAGAAATATAAGCATATAGTTAAAGATGCATTTTTTTTTCATGTCAGAAAAGAAAGATTGGGTTTTGCGCTTCTTTGGTGGTGTGTTTATGGGAAGGGAGGGACGTGACTTTACAGCAGTAGATTAAGCCAAGAGGGAGTCAACTTGGAGTATGGTGAAAGTTGGACCCTTCCGTAATAGCACTGTTTATGCCAAATGTAACAGAGGAGCATTTACAGGAAACCCATCTCTTGGTTGATATGTTTACAATATAGACAGATTATATATAAAGTCAGAACAGAGGGAGAGAAATGGCAGGCAGGCAGAGAGGCTTTTTTTTTTTTTTTTAATTGGGTTATTTAATTGAGAAGGGTATAGTGGTTCAGTGTTTTCTCACAGCAAAGTTAGCGGTGTCTGGAGAGGGTGAATCATCTTCTTGTCCCATCTGTCAGTCTGTTGCATATGAGAAGATAAGAGCCAGCATACAGTGCCTTTGATTCATGTGCGTTTAGAACTGCAGGTGTGCATTTTGTCATAAGTTTCTACGTTGTGTTAATGAAATGCTGATCATCAAAGTGGCTGTGTTCACTGGGAAGCTTAGGTGACCTACCTCACTTCAAAAGGGAGAACATACCAGTCACCATTTGGAGAGGACTTGTTTTTCTAAGCAGAGAACGGGGAAAAAATGTGAGTCTTCAAATGTATCTTGTTTTTATTGTCATGGTATTTTTTCATTTTTATCTGAAAACAGATGTTAGGTCTTGTCTGATTTCAGAGTACCTTAATCTCAAAAACTGAAAGTCTCCAAGTAACAAATAATGATACTTGTCTGTACGGTTTCTTGATTGCTCCATGCTTTTTCCCCCTCAGGTACTGGTAAGATTATTACTTTGGCCTGACATTCTCTATCATTTGAATTTTAATTTCTTTCTTTTTTCTTTTTCCTGGTTAATACTGCACTTACATTACATGTTCTTGTGTGCTCGTTTATCTTTTTTTAAACGTATTTTAGCATTTAGGACAAGTGTGTACCTTTTAGTTGTTGACTCATTGAGGTGAAGAGGTGAAGTCCACAGCTGCAGAGGCATACTCCTAAAGGAAATATGGTAGTTCAGAAGCAATGATAGTGGAAAGTGATGGTCTTAGGAGTCTGCTGCATATTTTTACAATATATAGAATGAGATTATGATCTGTCTCTGTTCTTTCTCTATATCTTTGGTTGGTTGGTTGATGGTTGGACTTGATGATCCTAAAGGTCTTTTCCAACCTAAATGATTCTATGATTCTTTCTCTGTCCTTTTTTTTTTTTCCCCCCTCCTTTTTTTTTTTCATTAGAGAATTTATTTTGCTGCAGTGTCAAATTATTTTGTCTCTGGAGCACACAGGTGCTGGAAAAAAAAATCACCAATGATTATGTGTCTGATCCTCTTCAGAAGGTTGGGAAAAAATTGGTCCTTGCTCCTAGGTTTTGTATGCCACGCAGACCTCGACAGTCCTCCAATATGAAAAAAAAACCCCAAACCCAACAACCAAACCTCAAAACCACCAGCCTGTTTTGTTGCGTTGTGTATAAAAGACAGTATGTAGCAAATTAAATGAATATGTTGATGTTGGTGACTGAGATAAAAATAGACAAATCAGTCATAGTTTCATAGGAGGACAACATTTCCTTTTTGGTATAGGTTCAAGGGATGTGTATGTTAGACATATATGTGGTTCTCTCTGTTCCCTACATGGGGAATAGCTGTGAGGCACAAGTACCTCAGAAAAGGCATGGAGGGCATACAAGGAAATCCACGTTTTGTCAAACCCCTGAAGTGTAGGTGCTGTAGTAGAAGTGCAGCAAGCAGAAGGAATGGCATTGTCGGGTGCTTGGATGTGCTGAGGGCACCTGTACCTTGCCCCAGATCTTTGAGGTGGTACCTAGCTCCCCCATCAAATGCACTGGTCTCTCTTTTAAAGTGGAGGTGATTAAGGAAATTTCCTTATGACCCTGCAGGTGGATTAACATAGAGTTCACAGGGCTCCACTAATCTTAGTGTTTTGAAGACAAAAAGTAAGCATGTGGCTAATGCCATTTGATCATAATCCTTGACGATTTATGTTTATATAAGGCATTATAGATGTCAGTATGCGCTAAGTGATGTTAGGTGGGCATTTTTCTGTTCATGAAGGGAAGCAGAAAAGCCCTTTTGAGAAATTTGTTTTAAAATTGTATCTTTTCTTAATGGGTGGGATGAGGCTGATGGTGTTCCAGCAAGGAGAGTGGAGTGGGTTGACGGAAGAAAGAAGAGAAAAGCAAGAGAAACCTAAGCTACAGAAAATAAATATATGTGGTTTACCAAATTCATTATAATTGTTTTTACAGACTTGTCTATAATCAAGTTTGGACTATCCTTAGCTGTGCTGAGGTGAGATTTCTGAAAATCATGTGCTTTTACAAAAAATAATGTGCAGCATCCTTCTTGCTGGCAATAGATAGCAGAAAACTGTAATCAAAGCAGTCAGGAAAGATCTTAAACCTTGGGTCCTGTCTGCTGTGCTTACCCCATGGCAATTTTAGGAAATAGCTTGCAACAGCGTTCTTTCCCAGAATATATTCTATCCCAGTGTTGCAGCCTTTCTCCTGTGTTGTACTGTTTGCAGAAAACTGTAGTGAAAATTGTTTAATTCTGGTGTCCTTTGCAGTAATCTGTGAGGTGTATGTAAACTGTCAAACAACTGTGCTAGCACTGGGGAGTACTTTCGGAACTTGGCCTGTCTCTCAGGGGGGTGGTTTTCTAGGTCTAGGATCCTTGCTAAGGCACATACAGTTGTCTGTAAACATGAAAGTTGCTGTCGTGTCTGGATAGGCCAGGAAGGGCAGGACTTTGATATGTAAGGCACTGTGCAAGCATGATTAAATATACCTATCGGTACTAAACTCCTTGTGACTTCTCTGATTTAAATATTATGGTCGCCACTGAAATCTTGGTTTTGATCATTCGTGATGGAAATGTGTCTGGAATAATGTATTTTTCTTTCAGGAAGGGTTCCTCAGAGAAATATCATTGTGGAAGTCAAAAGTGAAATAAGGTTTGATCTAGCAAGGATTGCACGCTTTCATGGGTAATGAAAAATTAAATCTGCATTAAATAACAATGGAACAATGGATAAAAGGCACTATATTTTATGAAATAATTTAGCACTTGAATTAAGAGGGCAGGATCCCTGGGAAGAAGCTTGCCCATGAGGCGGGTTGCTTTTGTTATGTGGTTGCTCACATCTGTCTCTGAAGCATCTGACTGTGGCTGCTGACAGAATTAGCTGCAGGTCACTCACCTATGCCTGCTGGATGTTTTCTCTCTTGGTGCATTGGCATACTAGGTTACCACGATGATGGAATTCTGAAGAAACAGATGAGGCATGGCCAGTATATCGATCTGTTTTGAAAGAAGGCTGAAGTGAAGGGCTTTCTTCCAAAGATGTGTATCACGCTGAGAGCCTAAAAAAATCCACTCAAAGATTTCCATGTAGCTGGCAGCTGGTGCTGGGCAATGTGTCAGCTTGCTTCCCAGGAAGCTACATAACTTGGACCTGACACTAGAAAAAAAATAATCTTGTGTATGTCATTTTGCTGGATAAGTTTGTAATTAAGAGTCTACATTAGAGGGCTACCAAAATTAGGGAGAACTTGCACATTTCTTAAAAGTAATTACATTCTTTATTTTGTCTAATAAGATCTGGATATAGTACTAAAATGTAACATTTCCTTGGATAAGAATAGTCATTAATTTAGCAGGAAGTTTTAAGTAAATTCCTCAAATATTTTTATATTCTACGGTTACCCTTCCCATGCATGAGTAAGGCTAGGAGCACTTGCTAAACATATCTAGCATTGTAGTTCTGCGCTATTATCCAACAACATCAGTCTGTGGTGAATACGTATTCCTAGACAAGGTAATAATTATGTTCTGATACTTGTAAATATGTAAGCACTTGCATGCCTTTATTATTATGTGTAGTTCTGTTGAGTCATAATTAAGTGTGTGGCAAGAGGTAAGATTGAACCCTTATTTTACGTAACTAAATTACTCTTCAAGCATCATATTTAACAATCCATTTGCAGCATCCTGTGATTTACATTTGGTAGTTCATGTATTTTAATACAAAGTAAACAATAATGTTGAATAAAGGTGCTCCAAGTGCATTGGCTTATAGCCTCTTGTAACTCTTGAATTACAATTGGTGAGCCGTCTCTGTAAACTAGTTCTGGGCTGAAGTTTATAATTTGTATTTAGCATATACAAAAATTACAGTGCTCTGTGAGATATTGCAGGGGAAGGATACTCTTTAGAGTCTGACAATTACAAGGGGTGAACTTTTCTCAGGCTTCCATGGGTAAGAAAGAAAATGCTGTTTTGCACTTAAAACAGTGTAACCTGCAGAAAGTAATACCATTGCATTTCTTGGTATATTCAAAAAGTTCAGAGAAGTATTTTTCTGCCTTTCAGTGGAAATTCTAAATCATAATTTAAACTTCTTCATAGGACTCTGTGTGTGTATGGGAAAATGATTAGAACCTTTTTTTAACTACAAATACCCACTTAATTTCAACAGGCAGACTAGAGTGGGCTAAAAAAAATGATATGATGATACATGTTTCTAAAACCCTATTTTTAATCAACTGTTCAGATGAAGAGAAATAAGTTTCTTGATCGCAACATACATGTATTTTCATATATTTGTATTTGTTCAGTTTTTATTTTGTGTTTGGCAGGCAGCAAGGAGAAATTTCTCTCCTTGGGTAAGGCAGTGGTGTTTCTGTAGTTGTTGCTAGTTGGGATATGGCATCCTATCATGAAGAGGGTGGGAAAGCAGCGTGGTCTAGGCTTCCGTGAGGTTACCTGTTAGATTGACTCCGTAATAAGGTAAATGGATGGGAGGAGACACTTTATTTTATTTCCCCAGGCAAAATCCCTGGGCTGTCTTTGGAATTACTTGAAGCAGCCTGGATAGCTGGAGTTATTCCTGTACCAGTCATTGACTGGGAAGTGCCCAGGTCTTGGCAGCAGAGCTGATTCAGCTGGGTACGTGGTTGTGGCGTGAGGCGGCTGGGTGACGCTGCTGGCAGCGTCTGCAGCGGCGGTTCACAGCTTCCTGCTGCAATTCACTCACTTCACCCCAAAGAGTTGTTAGGTAGCTGAAATGTTTTCAACTTTTAGTCCTATTAAATCAGTTTGCTCGCATGGCCTGTTATTTCCTGAGCCTCTGAGACGGTTTTAATATGCTGAAACCCACAGTCTTGATGGGGAGTTTTATAGGGGAGCTGGTGATGTACTCTGATCACCGCAGACCTGTGTAGTGTCCCCTCTCATTTTGTGAGTCAAGCCCATGTGCAAAATCTTTCATCTCACAGGATTTATGAAACTTGCAGAGTTTCATCCCAAAGGCTTCAGGCAAATGCTGTTGAGGTCATAAACTCAGTCTCGTGCTCAGGCCTATTTTGGCAGCTTATTGTTAGATGTGATTCTTGTTGGATTGAAAGAAGGTTACTGCATTTCTACAGCACTTCTGTTTTTGCATTGTTCTGGAGCTTCATCACTGTTCCTTTGGCTGTTTATCAGTGCTGAAGCATGTATGGATTCCTCTGCAGAAAAGAATGTTGATCAGTTGACTGACATTTGTTGATAAGTGCAAGAAGCTGCTGCTTCACTTTATAGAGAGCTGCTTAGTCTGGCAACCTGTATGTTATGAAGGTGACTAAAAAGAAAATACAGATCTTTTTCCAGCTCAGATTTTTTGCATAGTTGACTGCAAGTTCCTGCAAAGATCGTACAATGAGTAATCCCATTGAAGTCAGTGACTCAACTCATTGCATGAAGATTGGCACAGGTAGAAACTGTGCAGTGTGGTCTTCTCACGACAGTAAGAACCAAAAGCAGTGTTTCAAGTCAACACTTCAGGATGTACTTGCATCCTGAAGTGAAAATGACCCGTGTGCTCAGTTTTTCATCAAGTGAGGCAGAGTTCTGCTTGAGGCTAAAATGAAGAATAAGGTCATTCTGTTTCTGTAAATGAATTTAATGTTTACAGGCTTGGATGTATGTATGTTTTTGCTTCCTAATCAGGTATCTACAGAACAGTTGGCACTACATGTTTCCTTTCCTAATTCATGTCAGATTTTTTGGAAGCCTTTTTTTTTCCCAAAGAATTACTTAGTTTTCTCCATTTAACAGGTAGCATGAAGAATTCTGTAACTTTTAGGATATTGTTGCTACCTGGATGGTTGCTTTTGTCCCTTTGGCTAAGAAGTAGCTTTACCTCTATGTGAGGATTTTATAGCAGGTACCTGTAGTTAACTTATCTTGAGTTTAAACATCTGTGTTCATTTATGCATGAAAAAGATGAAGTAAAATCTAGTTGTATTAGTGTTAGTTTCTGGATATGAGGTGAGAATAAGAAGGGGTCTATCATGCGACTTTAGACCATATGCTGTCCTTCTGACACGTTCAGAACAATAAAGGAAGCAGAAGTGCAGATTTATGGGCTTAATCAATGCCATTAGTTTTCAGCTTTTAAGTCTGTAGAGAAACAGAACAATTGGCCTAGTTGTAGGTGTACTCTCAAACCACACTCCTAAACTTTGAATAGAGTTGTGCGTTTCCATTTCTCCAAGCCTTGTTTCTTTTTTATTTCCTTCCATGTGTAATTTGTAGTGTCTTTCTGAAGGAATTATGCATATGGGAATCAGGAGTGTGTTGCTTAGCCATTTCAAATGCTTCTCTGTTTGCTTGGTTTTCATTTTGTTTGCTTGCTTTGTGCAGACTTCTGAGCAGAAAACTGGCCTTATCATTTTCAGGTATCTATGGTGTGGTAGCATAGAAGTTTTTACTGCTTTTCTTTTCACTGCCAACAAATGATTTTTAAACATTTATCTGGCTTAGTTTCACAGCATAGCTTGTCTGCATCTGGTATCTTTTTTTACGATGGCACTGCAGGACTGGGACTCCGCTATGCTCAGTCTTTTATGGATACAGGGTGGGTTTTCATGGAGCATTACTCCAGAGACACCAGGGAGACTAAGGGGAGGCAGGAGTACACTGATCAGAGTTCTGGTCTGCAAGTGTTATGTTGGCTCCATAATCTGTTTACTTAAACGTATATATATTACAGATCAAGTTTGATAGTTAATCTTTTGATAAATGATGGGAAGAGTAACACTCGGAACATTATGCCTTTATTTTCTGATGTAGACATTTCTTACAGTTTTGTATTCCACTCTGTTTTCCTTATATGCAAAGTAGGTGATGAGAGGTGAGCTGCTGCTCATAATTTGTAGAGGAAGGGCCCGTTTGGGGTAGTTCAGCTCTGAAACCCAATGTATACGAATTTATTTGTATTTTTCCTTGAAAATTTTCATAATCCCACAAAAATGTGAATTGGTTGTGCTGATTTCACAATTTAAAAGGGTAGGGTTTTTCTTTCAATCTTTTATGTAATAGTGCTTAAATATATAGTTAATATATATAATATATTATATTATAATAAATATATATAATATAAATATATAATAAATAGTGCTTTTATGTAATAGTTTAAAAACAAACAAACAACTCTGTTTCCAATTTGCCAATGAACTCTACCTTGAGTACGTTTAATGAGTTTGGATGTTTTTTAATTTTTCCTTTGTGAGACATTAGAAGTGGATGTTTGTGAGGAGTTATTTAATTGGATACGCTGATAGGTGGCACTTTGATTTTAGAGCAAATGGAATTCAGTGAATAGCCATGTGAGCACTGCAGACCCTCACTAACTTGAAAATCTGTCATCGGAGTGGGGCAGAAATAAATCTGTTAGTCACTCCAAAAGTTGCAGTAGAGATTCAGGACAAGATTGGTTTTGATAAAGTGCACATTTCTGTGATGGAAAGTCAGAAGTAATCAAAGTTTCTATCTTTAGAGTCTTTTGGTAAACAAATCAGTGCGTGTAGTTGGGGTTATAACTGTATGTTCTACTGACTGAAACTGGTTAATAGCCTACTGTTTTACTTTACGCGTTTTCTATCGTAGCAGAGGTCTGGTTGTACTTTTCTCCCAAGCCTTTTCTGAAGATTATGCTTAATGAAATAACTTCACCCTCTGATAGCGAGAGCGTTGTGCCAGGATTTCTGATGTTAAGGTTTTATGGTATATACCTCTGGTTATTGCAGTGTAATGAAGTGTTACTGTTGGCACCAGAAACTGAACTTTATTGTTGAAAGTTCAGTTCATAATTCTGAGAGGAAGAAGTCCACTTGAAACTTCTTTTGCATGTAGTTTTTAAGTTTCAGGACTTTAAATGCTACCTCACACCGCATTCAAGTCGGCTGAAGGCAGCAGCTGTGTATAAGACTATACAAACACATGCTTCTACGAGAAGAAATATGTAGCTTAACCACCAGTGTACTCTAAAAGCTGAAATTTGAGTGTTGTGGTTTAACCTACATAAGCTCTGTTAAAGCTGATATACAACAGGATGAGCCAGAAAATACAAAGAAAGAGTTAGCATTCCTTTCTTATGTGCTTGTCCTGAAAGTGTGGGCTGTAAAGAACATATCCATTCTCACCTTCACAGCAAATTGTTAGCCATTTAGTGTGGTGCTTTTTTTTTCAGTAATTGCTGTTTATATAATGGCAAATGTGAATTCAAAAGAACTTACTTGATCTTTTATGGAAGTTTGTAGTTACAGATCATTTGGTACATATTACACTGTTTTGGTGTTATAAACGTAGTATTGAAAGACCAGGCCTCTACCTAATTTCTAATCTAGTCCTTGTTTTATCTGCAGATTTCACAATAAACACTTTATTTTTCCTCCTCTGTTTATGTCTTTTGTTAGAAGAAGGAAAGCTTTCTGGTATTGCTTAGATTTGCAAAGTAGACCAGATAAGCATTTTTACTTTTTTTTTAAGATCTTTCACAGATCTTACCTTGGACTGTAAAAATGCTTATTGTATGAGAACTCTCTCTTTGTTCTGTGTCAGATGACATAGTAATTTGTATTTCACTACAAATGTATTGGTTTCAAAAATGCTGTTTTGGTTTTATCTTTTCAGAATTTGAAGTTCGGGTGATCCATCATGGGGAACCACATAGGAAAACGAGAACATAGCGCTGACAAGTCAACCAAGGTAAGTGTAGAAAATTGAAGAGGCAGGGCCACTTCAGAATATGTGTTTTGAAATACACATTTTTTTAGTACACTAGTCTGTTTACCAGATCACTTTCACCATTACTATTTTGTAGTTGTCACTATAAAATCACCAGCTGTTTTTCAAACAGGGTCCTATGAGATGTGGCCAAACCAGGATTTTGCTGTGCTGGATTTAATGAGGGATGTGATGTTTTCCTGCATCAGATCTGTAACTGATAAAAAGCTTCTTGGTCATGGTGGAATTGAATGAAATGAGCCTTACAAGCATGATACTGCAGAAACGCAGAGCTGAATTATGTTCTGCATGTTGACAGCTTTCCATTTGGGCAGTCATTGGCTTTATCCATAAGAAAGAAACTATATAGAAACATGTAAAATAAGAGAATTCTAAAGGAAAAGATTGTCAGTCTGATGAGATACAGCTTTAAAAATCTCGTCCCCAGAAAAAAACAATGAGAACTGTCAAAATGTTCAGTAAAAATTAGTTTGCTTTCTGAGCCTCTGCTGACACTGTTGTGTATTTTGCACGTTATGTGGTATTCTGTTTGCCTTGTGATAATATCTTGTTTATTTGTCTTTCTACATTGTACCGGAAGAGAATTCACGCATATCTTAAAAAAATACTTCTCTTTATATATATATTCATATATTCATATATATATATAAAAAAGATGCTGCTTCTTGCTAGCTATTGCTAACTTCCCTCCACCCATCCCCACCCAAAAATAACAGTTTGCAGTCTGAGCCCCCGCTGTTTAAAGCTATTGCCCTTTGCATTGGACAGATGATGTAAACAGATAGTTCTGTGCTTTATCTGGAGGAATGTGGGTATTTTGCACTGCTGTGGCAGATAAGCAGCTATCCCTAAAAGGTATACAAACTAGAATTCATGCAGTTATTATTTCTTTGCCACCTCCTTTAGGAAAATACATAAGCACACTGGAAGGAATAGGGAGAAAACAGCAGGAAGAGTGGACAACTGGCTACATGTGTTTTTGTTTTGTGTTTGTGCAGTATTTTGCAAATTGGTTTTGTGGCCCAAAGTTTCAGTTTCAATACAAACAATAGCGTGAGTCCCAAGTTGTGGTCTTGTAGTGACTGGTCTTGTAGACTTCCTCTCTAGAAAACTCCATTGTGCAGATCCAGCAAAGTCAAATGCACCAAACAGATGTATTTAGCCAAATATTTTGATCCTTTCTGACCAAGGGTGTGAGATCTTGCAGGTGTCATACGGCATGTATACAGAGCTTGATGGGCTGTTGTACACCACGTATTCCCTGCTTTGGTCTTTGAGGAAAAAAATTGCTTAGAAAAACACATCATAACTTTTCTCCTGCTGTAGGATCACATGTGTCTGATACATCTGGGTGGCAGGTGAGTGAGTTGTTGGGCACATGGGGCCTCAAAAAGGAAAAGATTCTTCAAACCCTAGCAGCCTATGCAATAGGTGCCAAGTTCTGCAGTGGTGAGCAAGAGTCAGGTGGCTGTGAGTCTTGCACTGAGTGTGTAAGACAGGTCTACAAGGAAATGGATTGCTGCAATTTTTTTTAATTCCTTCTTTTTCCTAATTAGTTTATGGAGAATACTTGATTCTGCAATCAAAATAATATTCATTTACCTAAAATATTTTGAAGGGGGAACTTACTTCTGTAGCAATATCTTCTGTCCCTCATTCATCCTCCTAGAGTGACAATAAACCAAAAGCATCAAACGCCTTAACTTTAAAATAGGCAATGCTTGATCAAAATCTCCCTTTATGCACGTAAGACAGTAATCGTGTCACAAGAAATGATAAGGCCACAGATTTAAAATCAGGAAATATTGGTTAAGGTGCTACTATGTATTCCACGTAACTAGTCAATCTTGATTGAATTCTTACAGGCAGCATTAAAGTTCTTACCGGCAATAGTAACCATATGTCATGCTCTTTTCTTTCTTCTTTTTTTTCTTCGTTTTTTTAAGTTGAAGTAGCACTTGTTGTTGTTCAATATAGCCGTAAATTAGAACTGTTTTCCCACCAGTCTTCTAGTGTGGTATGGGAGACAATTGCTGAGGGCTTGCAGAGAGTACAGTGGAAATGCTGAACTGCCTCTTCTCCCTCTTAGCAATAGAACTGCAATGAAAGAGATTAACATCTCATTCAGGGTCTTACTAAAATTCATTACTTGTAACTTCAGGCTGTTTGCTATATTTCCTTTCCCCAAAATATAGAACAAGATCATTTGGGGCACCTCCTTTGAGCCTGTGATGTCAAATTTGCTGCACAAACACTGTCCCGGCTCCTGAACTGACAGACCAGTTCTCCAAAGGGCTGTTTTATGTATCGTGACATTAGAGGGACTGTTGCCAAACTGTTGCAATCCTAATTCTTGGTTGTCCGATAAATGTCCTGTAATACAGCAGTTACTATGGGGGATTTTTTTTGAGTCGGCATCTAGCTTTGCTTTACTTTCAGTAAATTTGGGTATTTGAATTACAAAATGAGAAATAGAGATCTGGAAAGTAATTATTTCATCAAATGTCTCACATGACACCAAGATGCTTTAAAATCAGGAAATTTGCAAAAGACAACAAGGTGGCTTCCCATGCTGTGATACTTCTTTCAAAATACTGTTCTCTTGATTTATAAATATGCCAAGCTACAGTGATTATTTAACAAATAATGAGATACTGTGAAATTGAACGTTTTGAGAAATAGTTGGTCTATTTGACCTAAATAATGGAGAAAATACTTAGAAAACCCTCATGTTTTACTCAAATAGCAATGACATACTCCATCTCATTTCTGTCAGATTTCTCTCTTTTGTATTTATTGTATTTATCTTCTTTTTACTTTGGATGATAATAGACTTTGCAGTCTGCTTAATGCATTAGTAAATGTGTAAGTATTTATTTTCTTTAACTTTGTTGTTAGTGTTAATACTTGCATTTAAACTTACAAAAATGTATCTAAGAACAACTATAGCAAAAAGAATGGGCTGTCCTTCATGCCCTGTGAGTTTCTTGAAGTTCTTGAAGAGCTAAATGTAGAGGAGTAGACAGAGTAGATGACTGAAATTTTATTGGTCTTTGTTTGGAGTTGTAGTTGATCTGTGTTAATTTGGCATCATTAACTATGAAGTGCCACGTGTTCTTTTGTAACAGCTAAAGCTGCCTGTAAGTATTACAACAGCACAATTCTCTGCTACTCTCCAATTTGATTGTCTCCCTCAGAGAATTCTGCACAGCATGTATATTGCCATCCCAAAATCTTCCAACTTTCTTGGTACCTGTCAAAACTGGTCCTTAACTTCATTGATTGTTTGGGAAGATGGGGTTGGAAGGAAGGTTTGTGGCATCGTCCCATCTATTCCACAGCAACTACCAAATGGCATCAAGTCTGTGGAGCCTGGTTTCCATGTGTCTCAGGTCACATAGTACTGTGAGCAGCTGGAAACCAAGTTTGTGACCTATAATAAAAGATCAAACCCCACTGCCCTGTCATGTCAAGGGATTGCTCAAGAAATTTATACAGGCCTGGAACATGTTAGATTATTGGAAATACTGCATCATCTACCTATTTCACATCCTTGACATACTTGGGGTGTGCTGTAAATAAACACCAACGAACCAAACCCAATTGCTGCCTCTGATATCTAACTCTGAAAAGCTTTGGGAAATGTAATTGCCACAGTATATTGCTTTCTCACAGGCCAAAACTGAAAACAGATGTAGTGATGATAAGGTACTCAGTCTACAATTTAATGTTTTGTTTGAACTAAAAGCTACCTGCTAACAATGACCAAGTCTTGCTGCGTAGTAAAATCTTGCCTTTAATTGCCCTATGTATGTACCTAAATTCTATAATGTGTTTTGTAGTGGTTGATTTGATAATTTTAATAAACCGACTGGTTCTTAGTGTTTAAGGAGAACTCAGCATAATTCGTTGAAGCTAAATTGCTACAGTGAGCATGTTTCAATAAATCGGATGGTTTCTATGCTGCTTCTGAGAAGATTCTGTTTTCTTTCCTCTTTTTTCCCAGTTGTCTTGCTAATGTTCAGAAATTTGCACCCTGTGCAGCCTTAGTCCTCATAACATTAGCAGGGAATTTTCTGGCTCTCCCTGATGAGAGGGAGTTGAAATTCTGAAGATGGCTGGCACAGGACAGTAGTTGTATTGTTCACCTCATAGACACTCAACGATCTGCATGCAAAAGGACTTTCACACAGATCTCATCTGATGCCTGACCTCTCATAGTTGAGACTGCTTACAGACCTGAGCGTATGTGTGGTTTTTACCAGGTGCTTCCTCTTTGTATGCATCATAAAGTATCAAGAAAGGAAAAAAACAACAGATGAAATAATTTTATTTGCTTTATTAATTTCTCTAAAGTGTTATTTTCATAAGATAGAGGTACATTTTTTAATACTTACAGTTTGAGAGATACGTGACATACAGATTGTGAGGATTTTGAAGGCTGAGATATGCTTTTCTGTAAAAAACAAAAAACCTCAAACAAAAAAAAGGTGGCATTTGATTTTATTACATTTCAATAAATAGTCTTTATTACCATACATAAATTAATAAGAGTGCAGCCTTTTCACTTTTTTGCCCTAGCGAAGTTGTATAGCACTATTTTTACTTTCTAGTACAATTGTGTGTTTTCTCAGAGTTTTACCTTTTGCTGTAAAGCAATAAAGAGCCCAGCTAGCTACAGTGGTGTATTCTTTGTATTTGATATATTGATTACAACCCTCCCTCCCAAGCCAATAGCTTTCTGAGGCCAAAGGAAGAAGAGAGAAAAACTTTAAAAAGTTGACAGTGCCAACGTTTTCTGTGAGAGATTCGATGAGCATTTTCACCAGCCAGCTTTAGCCAGTAGAAATTCTTGTGACCAGCCAGTGTCTGGTTAAACTGGTGCCTGGTACAAGGAAGTGCTGCTTTTGGAAGGGGCAAATCCTCTTCCAGGGTGTGAAGGGAAGTTCTGGGCAATCAGGTTAAGCCAGACCAGTTCAATTTGGTAGATGTCTGTTTTCTTCAAATTCTACCATCAACATAGATTTGGCCTTGAGCAAATCCTTTTGTGCTTGCTCTATTCTCCTTTTTCATTTCTTAACCTTCGTACTGTCTAACTGGATTGTTTGTTGGGACAGATGCAGTGTCATTCTGTATTAAAAGTAGTGCTTGGGAGACCTTGAGTAGAGCCTTCAGGCACTAATGTGCTTCAGCCAGTGAGATGATATCATAGCGATACAGAAATGACTGTACTGTTTGAAGCCTCTGAGAATGCCAAGTATGCAGTAGCTATGACATCTGTCCTCAAAAATTAACCGTAAGACCGTCATTCAGTATGGTATTGGAAGCCTATGTCTAATGTTTAAGTACACAAGTAGCTCTACTATAAAGTTAAAGGGAATAACTTAATGTCTCTAAATCCAAATCATGTGTTTGAATACTTGACTGTTCATTAAACTTTTCAGGCACTGAATTTAATAGTGTCAATTGTAGTTATAATATTTAATCTTTCTAGTATCTAAAATATGGTAAGCTCATCATAGGTATGTGTGGAAGATAAACTGTCCCTGGATCAGAGCTGGTATTTTTTACACTTCCATGTTTCCCTTTGCTGTGTGTATGCGAAGGCTGCTGAAGGTACAGTGCTCTGCTGTGCAAAGCAGCTGGTGAAAGAGTTAAAGGTGGGAGGCCAGGCAGATGTGAGTGAGGAGCAAGCTCTGGTCACTGCCACAGCACTTGCTGCTAATGTTTAAGGAGTTACCCGAATTGTTTAATCTTGGCAGTATGTCGCTAGATCTGCATTTCAGTGAAGATGTGAGTAATATGTAGGTAACGGTTACATGAAATAAGTTGAAAGCATGTTTCTATGTTGTGCATACAACTTGATTTAGGTCTCGAGCTGGTTGAGCTTGCATGGGTGTAAAAGGAAGAGGTGCAGTCGCTGTGGTTTTGGCTGGGGAGGAGGTAGGGTCTTAGGCTTTGTTCTCCCACCCTCAGCCTGCAGAACTAACTAGAAAAACAGGGAAGTACACTCTGTACTTTTTAAGGTCTTGTGCTTCAGATGCCATGCTGTTGTGGTATAGTTTCCTACAGTTCTCTTCTTGTTAGCTTTAATATAGAACTAGATGAATGTCCTGTCAAATAAGTTTAATGACAGTACCACTTAATTAGCAAGGAGTTGGAAGAACAAGGGTGTAATCCACTGCCCATTCTTTGTGAACTCTCTGTGAACTGTTATAGTTGCTGGAAGTTGTTGACTTTTGTTAGAAAAGTCAGCCTATGCTTCAGCCTGAGAACATCTTGTTCAGTGCTTTAGCATCTTCACGCTGGAAAAAATGAAGGCAAAGTTCCTTATATTTTTAATCTTGAGGAAGCAGAAAGGGACATGGAGATCCTGAAAGGGAGCAATATCTCCCTTCCTCACATAACCTTTTTGTGCTTTTACTGTTGTGGTGGTCATAGATCAGCATGCAACGAGATGTTGTATCACCTGCTCTGAAATAGAGTGAGATAGGTCAAAGTCACAAACTAGAATTTCCATTAGTTATATTTGAGAAGAGCCTAAAAAAACTTTTGCAGTAATGTATTACCTTAGAATGTAGTTGTATCTGTAAAATCAGTTGTGGTGAAGTGCGTTCTTCCTATTAGAGAGGTTGCCAAGCTTTACCTATGGGTACCCAGGGCCAAATCACAGCAGAATCTCCAGTATCTAAGACAGTAACTGGTAAATCTGTCCTGTAGCACTTGCCAAAGTATTAAACCCCAGTAAAAGTGCATTTTGAAGTTTGTCCTCATCTTTTTCCCCTAATGCTAGTTCTTTTGTCTTTGATGCTTCTGGGCAGTAGCTGGGAAGAAGAGTGCTGGAGCCATGTTTTATTTTGATTCTCAGTTTGACAACGCTTGTATTTCTGATAGTGTAACTGACTGTGCAGCTAGGTCAGCGTAACTAGTTGTAAGACATGGTTTTACGCTACGCATTGGTACAAAGCCAAAACCCCATCTCTGCTCAGATCTGATGCTAAATGTTCTGCCATGAGAAAAGAGGAGTTCCAGATTCCTAGGGAGAGTTGAATCTTGCTGTCACTTGTAAATTCAGCAAGTGTGAAATGGATATCAGAAGGAAAAAGATACAGGGCTTTCCCATGCAAAGTATCACTGTAACAGTAGCTTCTTTTTTGCACTTCAGAAGCTGAAGATTAATTTCTTACGTAATTGCAGTTATTTGTACACTGAGTAAATTTGTCTGCAGCTACAGTTCAAAAACTGATTTTTCCACTTAGAGCTAAAATGTCATGGAATGTTTTTCCTTTTACTTAACTTTTTTCATACCCTCTGCTTTAAGTTGATGGAAATACTTACACAGCATTTGCTGGAGGAAAAAAAAAGGGTTTTTTGTAAAAGGAAATTGAAAAACTTTTAAGCAGAGTAAGATGACTTTATTCTCGATTACTGAGATAAGGTTCACTCTTAAAAACAATCTGATCTTTCAGTGCAGCATCCCGTGGATGGGGCCATAAAAATATCAAAATTTGCATAGAGCTGAAAGCCACAAGATATATAGCACTTAACCTGGATAATTAGGGGGAATTCTGAGCATCAGTTATAATCAAGAAGAGGCAATAATGGAAATGTTGCATTTTTATCACAGTGCCGCAGAGTGACATTCAGGTTGGTGAGCTGGACTTAGCTTGAACTGAAAGATGTATTTAGGGAGGCATGAGGGCACTCGGCTTGCTCGTGAACTCTGTGCAGCTCAAAAGCCACAGAAAGAGACCTAAGAGCTAGAAATCTTAGCAAGCCTATCACCAATGGGATCTATCCTTAAATGAGTCACTTATTATCAAATCCATAGTCACTGGTTTTGGGTCCTCAGTTATTCCTGTTGTGTAAGAGCTTCACGATTGGATTCACTGTCTGGTAGTGCCGAGGTTTTCAGATGAGTTATGAAAATCCCAATATACTGGAAGCATCTCAGTTAAAAGGAACTATCTGAGACTGTTATGTTAAAATTTGAGTGTTGTTTTTTTTTTTTTGTGTGTGTGTGTGTGGTCATAACTGACTTGTATGTCTAGCACATTTTCCCATCCTTTCACATGCTCCCTCTTCCTTCCTCCCTTTATCTTCCTTCTACTCCTTACACCCAGTTTCTTTCTGCACGCTACTTTCTGCCAGCATCTCCATCTCTGATGAATTCAGTGCTGCATTTTGATTTTTCTGAGGCATTAGAAATAATACTTAATTGCTAACAGTGCAGTTGCATGCTCAGAAACAGTGAAGAGATGGCCAGCTAACAGGCAGTCTGATGAGGAAGGTGGGAACACTATCGAAGAAAAGAGAGAAAATTTGCACTTTTCTGACAACACATCCATTTGAAAAATTGTTTTCTCTTCCAGCCAGCGTGCTCTCTTCATGTTGAGATAAGACTTTCAGCAACTAACCCAGCCTATCACAGTATGTTGCTTTACAAAGCAATCCAGTAGTGCCATTGCTAATATTTGAAAGCTGAAAATCAAAACTGTCTCCTGTTATTTTTATGACCATCATCATCATTTATATAGCGTTTTGTCATAAAGTTGTGTTGCTTTTTTTGCATTTTTACCTTGTACCTGTTATAGACTTTGTTTTATGCAGAAAACAGAAGAATTGCTGTTGAATTCTTTTGGGGAAACGTGGCTAAAATCTGTCAATGTGAAGTGGAAAACTGTATGCAAAAAAATTTAAATTCCACTTTAATTCCTTGCATGTACGTATATATATATACACGCACACGTCTATATATAAAAAAAGTACAGGTGTATATATTTTTTAAAAAATATATAAATGCAAGTGTATATTCAAGTATAGATACTCTGCTTATGTCTGTGTATGGCTGCAAATGTGCCTGCTACATGAGTTTCAAAAGGCAAGACCAGTAGCCTTCCACCCTGGGAAGTCTGGCTATCCATTCTGATCTTCCCTATGAACTATAGGCTAAATGTTTCCTTAACATTGAGCCAGAGCTTTCTACTGCAGATGAAACTTGCCTTATGGTGGACAGTGATAAAGCCTGAATAATCACTTTTTTTTTTTACCTCAATGTCTGAGATTTCAGACAACTGTGTTGTTTTGAGACTTGGTAGATGAAAGGCTGGTGAATGTGAGACTGAGAATCTCAAGTCAGTGCCTGTAACAGTTGAGGAGTGTTTATTTCTCATAAAATATATTAAAGATATTTCAATATTTACTAATACTATTTATTGATTAAAAAATCTCTAATATATTTAACAAATATATAGTACTAGTGTAGATAAATATATCTTAGTGTTCTAGGAAAGGATTTAGAACTCACAGTAGGTGATACCCACTGCATAAAGTAACAACTGTTTTGTCTTTGGTACACTGCTACACAGAAAACTCAGTATATTTGGGATGATTAATGTTACTTCTGGAGCTTGGTCGCATGAGATGAGATTCTAGGTCAAAAGCTGTATGTGATAAAGACTGAAACTTAAGGTTTTTTCCTACTGAAAGAAATTACTTGCCTTATGCTGCAGGATACTTGCTGATAGAAGGAGGTCCCCTGCTATGGTGTGGTGCTAATCTTCAGTTTCAGAATCAAATTTGTGCTTGGAGAAGACTTAAGTTATATATTTTATTTGAGGTGGGATCTGAACCACTGTAATCCATTACATTCAGATTGACTTAAATGAAGCATGTTTATTTGTAGGTGCTGATAATGTGGACCTGAACATTGAGCCTTAGGATTCTTGCAGATTCATTTACTTGATAAATTACTTTTAATGTTGATATTTTTCTTCTGCAGTTTGATATTTAAAAAATACATAATTCTTAATAAAAGGTTTTTCTTTATAATTCCTTCAGCTAACTTCTTGCCTTATAAGTAATGGTATTGGTAAGTAGGAAAAAATAGGTGAAATACCTGTTTAAAATTAAGCCTTGACACTTTTTCCTCTTGTTTTGACCTCAGTGCTTTGTGTTTTACTTTCCTGCAATCCTCTCAGGAGGAGAGGGAACATAACTCCATTCTGGAATTTCTGCAATGTACCTCTTCTGCCTGTTGCACCCTTTCCCTTTTCTGTGGCATCTTCTCTGTTGTTTATTATTTCATTATTATTCTACTATGCTATGCTATATAGGCCCTATAAAGGTCAATAAAACCATCTGAAAACAAAAGTTTTATGGAGCTTGGGGGAAAGGAGGCCAAAAGGTCCGTGTCGGTGGATGCATTCAGGTGGGATGGTGAGCCTGGGGTTCTAATACCCTCTCACCAGATTGCCCAGGTGTCCTGGCCACTGACCTTGAACTCCAAGTACATGAACAGCCAGGGGAACAAGTGCTATGTCTGCCTTTGAAAAGGGATGCCGAGATCTTTCAGGCATCAGATTCTTCTCTGGGATTTCACAGAAAGAGTTTATAATGCAATAGGGTAATGCAGTTAATACTGTAATAACACTGTGTTGCAGCTGTTGAGCCACCTGATGATGGGAGAATAAAAGACCTGTGGCATTTTGGAAGCTTATGGGGCTTGACACACAGACTTTGTATCAGCTAAATTGCATGTCTTTGATCACTTTGGATTCAGCCTCCTGCTGCTGCATGCAAGGGACGGGAGACCCTCTGAACGTGTCTTAGATGGAGCCCACAAGGGAGGTGGCTCCACCAGGAGCAGGGTGCCTTGGCTTTGATCCCAGCTTCTGAGCACTGGTCTCAGCAGTTGACAAGTCGTTCTGTTTTTTGCCCTGATCAGCTGGCTTTAACCAATTAGGCTACGAGCTGTGGGCTGGTGGAGCAGGTGCAGAGCTGCTTTCTTCCTGCAGAGAGCCAGATGGCCGGTTAATTGTCCCAATCACTGACTAAGACTTGGCCAAGTCTCCTGCTCTGTTCTCAATTCTGCTGCTGCGCTGCCAAGTTGGGTCTTGTGGCTTTAAGAAAATGAGGACTTCAGGGACACCTCTGAGCATTTGGACTTCTCTTAGGCACAATTCAGTGTGGTTAGTTTCAAACCTTGAAATATTTCCTAGCTGATTTTTGTTTTCTTAAAAGAAAAAAATAATGCCTGATGCTCAACAGGAGTAAAGACTTCTTGGTCTGAGTTAGGACATCTTGCTTGTTACAACGTTGTTAGTATCAAGGTATGGTTGTGACAGAGAAAAAACTTGAAGTAGGAACCCATATTTTGAAGAATTGATTCTCTGGGATTTTGCAAGGAGAACTTTAATATCTGTTGAGTTACCTATTGTAGGACAAGAGTTGTGTGTGGGGGGGGGAATTTTGAGGGGGAGAGTATTTTGGTTTGCTAGAGTTTCCAGAGTCCTTTTTTTAGGATGAATCCTTTTTTAGGATAATTGGTTTTAACTGTTAGGAAGAAATGGGAAATGATTATTTGAATGCTGCACTTAAGGAGATGTGCTAGAATGTAAGGGGTTGTAAACTTGCTAATAGAATTGCAGATGAAGTGTGTTTGCTTATCTATATGCTTATACTTAGTCACTCAGTGCAATAATTGCCACTATTGTTTACATGTGACCTCTTCATATGAATATATTTGTGAAAGGCAATATATGTGACGCGATCAGTTGCTTTTGTGTCAAGACAATCCACTTTTGTTGCAATAAATCATTTTAGGAAATAAAACTGTGGGGTGCTAGAGGCAAAGGATGGGATGAAGCAAAGTAATGATAATATGTTCTTTGCAATGGTAGGAAATTGAACTAAAAAGATACCTAGGTATTTCCAGCAGGCCACCTATTTTGTTCAGTGCTAAAAAGGCAGTCTCTTGGTCTAAAGTGATTCTGAAGTCCCATGTTGATAGTTATTCAAGCAGCTTGAATAGCCTGTTAGTCAGTTCACAAGTAGTATTTGAAGGACCAAATGTATAAGTTAATACCATACAGCTATTTAAGTTTTTGTATTTAGAGTTGATGAATTCTAATCTGCCTCTTTTGTTTGTTTGTTCATTTTGTTTACATCCATCATGCTCCACCTGTTTTCTGTGTGCCTCTGGCAGTATCAATTCTACCTGGAAGTTACGTAGCCAATGGGTTATACTACCTCTAGGGGAGAAGGTGAAGAGCTTTGCATAGTCTGGTGTGCTTATGTCTGAGGTCTCCACTGCACAACATATAAATACCAGAAAGTCTGTCCAAGGTCAACTTCTTTGAAGTTGTACCTGCTGCTTTTTTATGATGAAATACCAGCAAGAGAATGGCAGTGGAAATACCTCCTTGTTCATGCACAGGTTTTCCCCTCTTCAGTTAAATTCTCAGCCTAGAGAAGCACTTGAATGTAGCTGGTGCAAGTTTGATTTGCAGTTTCCTGCATGACTCCTTTAATTCCTAATTCCTGTTTGCCTATAGGATTGAGGCATGGATTTTAGCCTTCACAACCCATATGCAGTAATGTAAAATTCTATTTATGTGCAGAGGGTTACTAAGTAACAGTTGCTGAGGGAAATGCAGTATTCAACTGCATGATGTCTGTGCACTTCAAATTGCCAGCCAAGTAGTGCATTAACATAGATTTTGCACATTAATGTAATGGGATTTGCTGTGGGCTATGTGTGAGCAAAACCTTGGGAAAAACAACAGCAGTGTAGTTTGAAGAGCTGCAGTCTCTCTGCAGCCTGGTCTTGCGGACAGCAGATGAAACCCAGTTTTCCTCTTCTGCCTCATTCTCTCCACACCACGCCTTAATTATGGACCCTGATGCATTTGTGTGTGTATTTATATCTATATCTACCTATAGATAGAAAGGTTTCCACATGTAATCAGTATGTTTTGTATGTGTATCCTCCTTCAGGGGGAGGAAGGTTGAGTGGCCAACAAACAAAAAGACGGCTGTGACTCAGGGATAGATTGGGTGTTGATAATAAAAGGAGAAGTTTGCCTTGAGCTGTGTCTCCTCTAGTAACTGTGTTAACCTCTGTGCAAAATTAGAAAAAAATCAGAGGATTTGTTTTTTCAAAGGATTTATTTTCAAGGAATGTTATTATGGAAAGGTCATGTGTCTAGCCTTGAGATGGAGCTTGTGTATTGAAAAAGATTCTACTTAAGTGATCAGTCTTTCCTTTGAATCATACCTAGTATAACTTAAACTTTAAACAGCTTTGAGCTGGAGACCTTTATATGCTGATGAAAATGAGCTGTTGAACTGTCATGAAGTCCTACAGCTTTTAACTAATTTCTTTGTTAAAAAGCTACTTTTTGTCTGCAAATACTTGGAAGATGGGGGGTGTGTGTATGTGAATAATTATTGCAGTGAGAAGGTAACATGAGCTTATTAGGCTGTGTGATTTGCTCACCATGGACTATGTAAAACTTAATTTCAGTGAAGTTCTTGTATTAATTATATCATTATGTCAGTGCACATAAAAGATGTACAACAATAAATTTTGATAAGTAACTACTACCATGGTCCTTTTATAGAAGTGGCATAAATATCTATCAGGCATATTTAGTCATTAGTTTCTTGTATTTTTATAATGTTATTTTAGCTGAAACCAAGGATGTTATTTGTGAATCACTGAGAAATGCATTATAGCCAGGAGCTGATCTCATGTTATTTACCTGGGCTCTTCAGTAGCCAACATTGCCACTGTCATGTGAATAGTATCATAACTTGTCAACTTTGCAAAATTCACTTCATCTTTTCACTCACTGCAATGGATTTTTAATTTTTTTTTTTCTTGCTATGGAGGATTTACAAAAAAAAACCAAACCAAAACCAAACCTACTGACATCATCACTGTAAAAGATGTGTACATTGAATTTTGTTTTTTCTTTTTGTTCCTGGCATTGTAAGGCCTCTTGGCATTTTTGATGGGCTATAATTCTAAAGTACTGTCTGACTGCATTTTTAGCCTGTGTTTGAGGCAACGTAGTATCCGAGCTTTTTTGTACTCTTATACAGTCCATCCATTTTGATTTTGAGACCAGAAGCCTTTCCCTCTGGGGAGAAATCAGTCCCGAGTTCGTCATTGCTCAGTCAGGCTCCTGTTTTTCTGTAACTGTCTGTGACCAGCTGTGACTGTTCAAGTGGTTTTAAACTGGTGTATTAGCCACAGCTTTTCCCTCAGGAAGCTGTCATCTCTGGTGACAGTATTGACTCCAAGCAAAGTATCTTTATAGAAGAAGCAAAGCAGAGCAAGGGGAGAAAAATTGTCAACAGAACTCCTAAGTGCATATCTGTTCTTCTAGACCCTTTTCTTGTTGCTCTATATGTTGCTCATGTGCATCTTTTCTCTCAAATGTCCAAGTTTAGGAGAACTGGGGTTAAGCTGTTTTGCCTGCCTTTGCCATGTACTTCAGGAACTGCTCATCAGTTCCAAACACCTGTAATACAATCATTTACAGTCACTTAACTAAAATGGATGCAAAAATAAACAAAACCTTTTCTGCAAAGCTACTTTCTGGCCAGTTGGCCCTTAGCGAATCCTGCTGAATGGGGTTATCCCATTTCAGATGCAGGGCTTTGCATTTGCCTTTGCTGAACTTCATGAGGTTCTTGTCAGTTTATTTCTGTAGCCTGTCAAGGGTCCTCTGAATAGCAGCTCTGTCTTTCAGTGTACTGACCAGTCCCCCAGTTTGTTATTACCTGGGTCCTTTAATAAAGATATTAAATGATATTGGCCTTAGTGTTGATCCCTGAGGGATGTGGCTGCTGACGGACTGCCAGTTGGACTTTGTGCCATCAATCACAATCCTCTGAGCCTGGTAGTCCAACCGATTATCCACCCCTTGTATTCCACCTACCGAAAAGTTATCTTCTCGGTTTGACTATAAGGGTAGAGTGGCAGACCGTAGGAGGCTGTGTCACAGGCCACGCTAAAGTCAGGGGATATGATGTCATCCTTTTCCCCTCCTCCACAGGACCCGTCATTTCATCACAGGAGGTTATCAGGTTGGTCAGATAACCATTTGCCCTTGGTAAATCCAAGCAGGCTGTTCCCACACACCTTCTATCCATGGAGGACAATTACTGTTAAAATTGTTATGTCATCTGCCTTTAATAAAAAGATAAAAACAGCTAAGCATTTGAAATGCCATGTATTAAGTATGGCTCTCACTTTACCAATGCATTATTGCTCCTTCACTGTAGATGCAGACATTTCTGTTGAGCACAGAATGTACCCTACCTTTGACAGTCTTTTATACTTCAATAAAGTATTGCACTTTGGGATAATTGACAAAAAAATACTGGAGATGAGGCCTTTTTCTTTCAAGACAAATCCACATAAAAGAGAGAAGAGGCATGAAGTGCACTTTCTAGTTGGATGATGATCCTTGCTTGCTTGAAACCTCGCTAGAAAGATGGACACTGGTCACAGCTTTGCCAAGGACTTGACAAATTGATATCAGTCTGTATATGGTAACTCTTAACAGTACAGAGTTAATGTTGAGTGGTCACAGAACAAAGGCAATGCTGGCTGGCTACGCTAAGGGTTTTTGTTTTTTTTTAATTAAATAGCTAAAAAAGAGGAAAGCTCTGAAAACTAGGCACTGAAGGAAAAGGTGAAAGCTGAAGAAGAGGAAAACAAGTGTTCCTGCCTGGAGTTTGAGACAGACCCAAGCAGTGAACAGAAATGCTTGCTGGTAGTGCTCTATTCTCCCCAACAGAGCCTGGGGCTTGAACAGATGACTGTAAATGGTGCAAAAGTAGCACTTACTTAAATCACTTTTTTTTTTTTTAACGTATAGCTTTTGAATTTCAACGTGATACAGATATGTCTTTGTTCTGGCCTCCCCCCATTGTGATACTTTTCTTCTCCTGAAGGGGTGCAGGGTTTTTACTAGAACCACATTAATGAATCAAACTGTGGTAAACTGAATCATCTTTTTAAATGTCAGTTTCTATTTGCTTTTTGGCTCACTGAGCGATAAAGTGGCTGCTCACAGGTTGTATTTCTGGTATTACCATTTTTCCCATCTATACATGTGCATGAGTCTTTCATTGTCATCACTTCTGATACTTCTTTAAATTAGTAGTAAGTAGAGAAGATGGACATAATTTTTGCAGTCAGTTGGAAATTTCTATTGCTTGGTCTTTCTCAGGTTTGTTTTCTTTGTTTGACAACATATATTTGTAAAATGGTAGTTACAACTGTTGAAAACAATACTGTTCCTGTAAACTGTTCCATTTTAAAAAACAGTGGCAAAACAAAAAGTGCTCCTGAAGAACAGGATTGTGTATAGTGCAGATGGCATCTTTCTTCTTCGGTGATTAGATTATATGTTCATGCTTTTCAAAAGGTATGAGAACAGCGCTATGAAACGTTTGTATTATGGAGCATGTATCTTATCAAAAGTGTCTTCAGATGTCCAATATGATAAACGCTTTGTGATCACAGTCTCTTTTTTATGGTGTACATAAATGGAAGCAATTAGCTCTACAGGAAAACTTCCCCTATTTCCAGGTGAGTAATAGTGTGCATTTGCTGATGAATCAGGTGTCACCTGGGACTGAAGAAGCATTAAGTGTGAGATCTGAGTGAGTCATTTCCTCGGGCTCTCAAGGTTTGTCTTGCCACTGGCTCATTGTGGTAAGCAGCAATAGTTAACTCGAGGTGACTATTTCTGAAAGGTGGGAACATGTCAAATCCTTGATATATAGGAAAAAAATGTAACATTTTACCTGTACTCATTGCATATGAAACCACCAAGACATGTTAGAAACCAGCCACATCACTTTACCTAAGTTTGGATAAACATTAATCAGATTGCATACGTAAGTATCCACATCTGCATGTTACAGTCTGGGCTGCATTAGAGTGTAAGCGTGCTCCAGAGGAGGACACCAATATCTGAAAGTGGCAGTGGAGCTGGTTAAAAAAAAAACCAACACTTTGTGGCCTAGTAGCCAGAACTTGCTGAGGTCAGGCTCTGAGTGATAGCCCTTGCAATGTCTAGAAGCCCCGGTGAGATCAGTTGCTCTGATTGGGTTTAAAATACGTGCTCATTAAAGTGCATTTATCTCATAATTGCATAAACATTCTGATGTTACTGCTGCTGAATGAAATAATGCATCCTCTATTTTCTTGTAGCTTGCTTCTTGCTTTAGAGGCCCTTCATATACCAATTGTGGGGCAACTAATGAAATTGGCTTCTGCGATTCATTAACATTGATAGCTCTTCAGGGTTTGGTTTTTGTTGTTGCTGTTTTCCCCCTCACAGTGGTCAGTACAATTTGAATGTCAGTTTAGACATTTTAAACTCAGACTGAACAGTTGCCTGAAAATAAACAATTAAAATGTCATTTCTCAGGGCATGTTTGAGTAAACAATTGGGTTTGTGTTTTGGTTTGGGTTTTTTTCGAAAATGTTTTGCCTCTGAGACTTTGTTATTCCCTTCTAAGATGGAAAAGTTTGGCTATTGAACATGCAGGTTAATATTTTGGCTTGCTAGCTTCGTACATGTGTTACAATGGTCCATTTTTCTTCTAATCATATTGGTGCAATTGTAACTCTGCACAGTAGTTTTTGTGAGAGTGCCTCTGTGTTGGCTTAAAGCATGGAGGAAAGCATTTTTCTTTTGCTTTTAGAAAACAAAATAACAGAATAAGAAGCAAAATCATGCGAAGAGGTATCTGTTTTTACACAAATCATTGACATAATGCCACTTACGCAGAGGTGGCTGACAAATTTTGCTTTGAAGGTGTTCATCTTTGTGAAAAACTGAGCAGGCTTCAATG
This sequence comes from Haliaeetus leucocephalus, assembly GCF_000737465.1. Taxonomy (NCBI): domain Eukaryota; kingdom Metazoa; phylum Chordata; class Aves; order Accipitriformes; family Accipitridae; genus Haliaeetus; species Haliaeetus leucocephalus. The sequence continues at coordinate 5,205,764 of NW_010973023.1, read as the reverse complement.
GTGAGTTCAGTAGAGCCTCTCTCTTGCAGTGTCTGGAGTTGCAATTCTCACCACTGGCTACGTCACAAAATAGTTTGCTTCTGAAGAAGCTGTCGAAGAAAATACCAATTTTTATGTAATGTCAGATTTCCTGTCTCCTCAGCGTTCTTGCACAATGAGTGATCTGTGTGGGTACTGACTGGGTACTTGCTGAAGACTTGGAGAGAGTGTATGTGATGTCTGAAGAAGAACTGGCTTCCTAATGATTTTCAAATCGCCTTTTCTCTGAAAATAATAATAAAGAACAATGATCTTATTTAGTGCATATGAGCATTGTGAAAGGGAAATTATCATCTCAGTAAGGGTCTGCTCTTCCATTCCTGATAATGGATGCTGAAGTCAAAAGCAAGCAGTGAATGGGAGCAGTTTCTATTTGTGGTGGAGGCATTACTGTGGAATTTTTTCCTTGTTGTTGGACTGGATTATTTTTTGTTAGCTTTTCTGAGATTCTTCTGATGTGTTGTATTGCTTTAGTGTTAATTAGGTGTAGTGTTTTGTGTCTTTTATTATATATCTTATGATAGTCTTTCTGATTCAGTGTAGACAGTTTCTTGCAAAATGACTGACAGCTCGAATATTTCAGAAACTAGTTAATCTTCTCTTTAGATTTTGCGTTTTCTGACTGATAAGGTGACTAGGGAATCTAAGAAAAGGATCTTTGTGCTTCTCTTCAAATGCCTCAGGCAAAATCATGAATTGATTAGAATAGGTGTTCTGATATTGCTTTCTTAAAAATATTCAGAAAAGTACTGTGTGCATTTCAGTGTTTATTCTTTGGCTCTAGGGTGACACTTTTTCCTAAACATGAAAAAAATCCCAGATACTTCTCTGTGTTCTAGTAAGTAATTTTATTTCTGTATCATTGACAACTATCTACTAGTTAGCATTTGGTTTATACTTGAGAGACGAACAGTGCCCAGCCGAAAGGAAGGCCAGCCAGATTTGGGCTCATATTTGCACATTAGGTAGACAAATCCCTGGGATAGTACTGTGGCTTTCTGAAAAGGTAGTTGTTTCTTCCATATGATTTTCATGTCAAAATTTAGCATTTAGCTTTCTGTTGCTCCCTGTTAATTGTCTTGCATGAGAATAGACGTTGCTGAGAGTTAATGGGCAAAGTCTGTCTCTTAAAATGATGTATTTTAAAATGTATTTTAGTGGTAGTTCTGGAGGTATATGGTTGAATTTGTGTTTACTGGATTGATTTGAAGGAGGGAGAAACCTTTTATGCTACAAAAGTATGAAAATGTTTTGCAGGAACCATTATTGATGAAACACTTCTATTTACTGTGTTGCAGCTTTCTGATTTACTGGGGCAGAGAAAGATGGTACTTTAGGTTATGGCTTTCTTTTGCAATTTTTTGCAGTGCTGTATTCATGTAACTACTACCTAAAATCTCTGATATTGCTTCTTTTTCAAAGAAAAACACAATGAAATACTTATTTGCCACCAGAGTTGTTTTAAAAATCCATTTATGCCTGCTGTTATTTTGGAGTACAATCTGCCTGTATATCTCCTTTTAAGAAATAATTAATGATGAGAGAGTTTAAATCCAAGTTCTTAAACCACCATATTTTGTTGATATAAAAGTGGGAAAGTTTGATAATTTTTAATTTTTTTTTATCTGGTTTTGTTCAAGATTTGCAAAGTGACTAATACTGCTAAGACTCTACTTGCAGTGTCTTTGGTGAGGTATGGGAAAGGGAGGTAATTTCTAGTTAAGTGTGTTGAGAAGCAAACACCATGAGGTACTTTATGGTTCTAAAAACTAACATATACTTCCCAATTGTTCCTCCTTCCTGTCTTTTGAAATCCAAGATCTTTATTTAAGGTGCAGCCACATTTTTGTGCGTGCTGTCTTTCTCTCTCATGTACTTTTCTCTTTTAGGAGAGAGGTTTGGATCCGTGGTGTTGTGGTGAGGCTGTTGGGGCTTATTAGATCCTTGGACTATTACTGCCTTCTGCTGCAATTCCACATGAGTACCCTTGATCCTGGTAGGGGAGACCTGGAGCCTGTCAAGCTTGGTTACACGGCTCTGGGGCTGAGGAACAAGGGCATAGAGGCCAAGTGTTTTCTCCTTGGTCCTCCCAGGGGAGATGTAGGGCTTGAGAAGAAGTGGGTGGATCCTGGAGGTCAACAACTGCTTGCACAGCTGATGTTGATGACAGGCATTTGGTTTTTACAACCATGGAGACAATCTTTGAGGATCAAGGACTGCTCAGAAGAGACTGAATCTACCTGCCTAAGTCAGGCAAAAGCATCTTTGCCAACAGGCTGGCCAACCTGGTGAGGAGAGCATTAAACTAGGAACAATGAGGGAGGCAGGTGACAACGCACAGATAAGTGAGGAGGTGGTGGACTGGCTTGGCAAACAAAGGGCACAGGGTGATGTGGACAAGAGAAACCTTGGAAAGAACACAACAGGGCTGAAGGCAGAAGTTGATTCCATGGACTATCAAGGAAATACCTAATACTTATTTTTGCCTAGTGTCTAACGTTCCTGGTTAGTCTCCATCAAGGTTTTGATAAAACTCAGTATCTAATGTTTGTAGCAATTTTTTTGTATATAGTCTTATAGTGAGAAACTATTTCTGACACGTTAGTATCTTGATAAAAGTGATCCTTGGTAACGTGATCAATGTCTTCCCTTATCTTCACATATTGATAGTGAAGGTAACACTAAGCTAGAACTTGTAAAAGCAAAGAAGTGCCCATACTTTTGTGCCCATACTTTTGCACATGGAGCTTTTCATCACCTGTGATGTTTGCTGGATGCACTTACTTTTCAAATACAACAGAGAAATGAGACTGACTGCAGGAAATCATGTCTCTGTTCTTCATAGTTACCCTTTCCTCATCACTATTCTGTGCTGATGCCTTAAGCTTCAGTTTTGGAGGTCTTCTACAACACCATACACTTTTGAAGTGAATAGAGGGGTTTTTTTGTTTGTCTGCTTGGTTTTTTTTTAAATTTACTTATGTGGGAGTTAAGGTGTCATACCGATGTTTTACAATTATACAGTCTATTTTGTGTCTTTATCAGTTTCCCTGAACTAAAAAAACCTTACTTCTATGCCAACTGTATTTCAGAACCCTTATCTGAAAAGAAATCTTTATTTACATTTTGAGAAGGGCAATCATCCATTGATTATTTTGTAAATATTGCCCCATAAGTCTTGACATTTGAAAATATTTTCTGTTAAGTGGTGTTTGTGCATTTATTTACACTATGCAGAGGACCTGTGTTTCTTCTGGGAGCACAAAGTAATAAAACTCTGTTTCTTTCAAGATCGTGCATTTAATATTGGCCTATTTAAATCAAACAGGGAAGTGGAAGAGCTGCTGTCACTCAGTTACAAAGTCCATTACTTTGTCTCGCGTGGGTAGATGGAAATGTTTGTATGAAGGCCTCGCACTCCGTGACCAGTGGCGAGTTCGTGGCAGCTTCCCCCTTAACCAAACGTTACGTAGCAAACCTTGTTCCACCCATTAAAACTGGGGAGGGCTGTGTGGTGGACTGGATCTGAGAGTCAGTCTGGTTCACTTCTCTCCCTCTCTCTCCCCTCATGTTGTTAAGAAGGATTATTTTTAGCCCCTCTCCCACCCCTCATCCAGCACCTCGAGGGGGCAGCCCAGCTTGAGGGGATGGTGAAGAGGGAGGACACAGGGATGGGACATGGGCAGAGTGCACATTACTGGGGAGCTGAAACGTCTGGGTTAAAAATACTTTGCCACTTCTGAAAAACAAAGATGTCTTTTCCTTAACACCCCCCCCCCCCAAAAAACCCTCAAACCCTTTTTGTACAAGATTTAAGAAACATTTGATAATTTTCTCTTAGTGCAGAGACAAAAGCATTGGTCAGTACTGTGATCAAAATTTCCTTTGAACCTACAGGTCTTGCAGGTAAATATATTTTAGTATCAGCCAGCTTGTGTATAAAATTTTTCTTAGCTTTGGCCTAGAAATACACTTCATGAGGCTAGAGACTGCCAAAGTGAAAATGGTTCACTACTGAAGCAGTGAAAATGGTCTTCCTTCCAAATCAGTATGTTGGAAAAATTACCTTCTAAAATTAACTGCTTGGTGTTAAATTTAATTCACTTTTAATTCTTGGCAAATAAACGTAAATTTTGCTTTTTAAATGCTGAAAATGTCTTGGTAGTTTTTTAGGGAGTTGCAGGGATGTAATTTTGAATATAAAGTGCTTCTACATAGCAGCTTGTGAGCTTTCTTTCCTCATGAGCTGAAAGCTTGGATGTGAAAATTAAATTCAAGAAGTTGAAAATCCATTTTTGTTGTGCAGTGGAAATTGTTTCCGAGTGTGTTTCCTACTCATTAAGCTCAAAGGGGATTTGGATTAGTCTAATTTATCACTGCGAGTAGAATAGTGAGAAAGTCCTCTAAAGATGTGTACCCTTTTTAGGCTTTTTTTGTGGTACCCTCTTAACGCAGAGCAAGCTGTAAAAAGATGCTTTCATTACTCAGTAAAGCCAGTCTTCAACCACGTATAGAAATGACCCAGATGTATATGCTGGCATATTTATTTTGCACACTGAAGGACTGGTTCTTCCATATAATGGAATTAGGAATAAAATAGCAGAAGTGATGGCCTTGCTGCAGTCTGGTTTGCTCCTGGGAAACTGGGTAGAGCTAAACTGTCGTGCCAGGTGCCAAGTTCCTTCTCTGTGTGTTTAGTTGGCACAGTTGTGCTTCGGCTCTTTGTGGCCCAAAGTCATGTGTGTTTGCTTTGCTTATGCAGGCCTGTGGAGTCAACCATTTATATTGACAAGGAAAACCTTATCTATTTTCTCTTAAACAAAGGTAATGCTGGCTGCAGAGCCAGGCTGTCAACTGTGTTGGGTTTTTGTCAAAAATACCTGTCCACTGTCAATTGGAGTACTGCAAAAGCCAGAAGGTTTTCACAGCTGGGGGCCCAGAAAAGCTCTTTTGTTGCTGATGAGGTGGCAGACTGGCTTATTTCTAACAGTCTTGTATTGTTCTCAGGCCTGATACTTTTACAGTGAATATTTCTGAGATGCTTTGTAATAACTTTCACTTTATAATATATTTCACTCAAAATATCTTCTAGGTAATAGAAGGAAGAAAACAATATTTAACTGAATATTTGATTTTTTTATTTTTTTTTACTCATTTAAGACACTCTAGAGTATCTTCTTGTTCCTGGGCCACTGCATGCATCCTTTAGTGTGATGAAACAGATTTGGACATTTTTTTTTTTTTAACCTCCACAAGCATCATCCAGGCAGTGGTTGGTGGGATTCTGGGAGAGGGCTGTAGTCTCTCCTCTGAGCATCATGACATCAGGTAACTTCTGCACTGAATCATGGTTTGGAATGGTGAAGTCTCCCATACGTACTCCTTTGCGGCCAGCTCTTTCTAGGTTGCCCACAGGGACGTGTTTGAAGAGCTTTCTCAGTGCCTTCGCTTCATTTGCTGTTCAGTGCTGCTTTATAAAAGTGCACGCATGCGACTGTGCGGGCCAGCACCCTGCAGAAATCCTCGCGGTGTTGCTTTGAGGCAGGTTTGTAGTGCTGCTGAGTGCCCTGCTGTACCATTGCATTGTGCTCCCCATACAGATCTGCCATCTCTTTTATCTCTCTTCTCCCTTTCTGTGATTAAAAGGGGAAAACCAACAGCTTTACTGCCACAGACAGGCCTGTATAGGCCTCTAAGGAGGATTCAAGGCTGAGAATCTCTAATAATTTGGGTGGTGGCAAGTGTTCTGCTTTCTATTCATTACAAAGTGCCAAACTAGGACCTGTGATATGAGAAGTTCAGTGTACAAGGTTGAAAGGCCGTTTTTGCCTTAAAGAAGCCCAAAATATCTGTAATCCTGTCTCCCTGACTAGTGGATTGTTATTTTGCGTTTTTTTTTAATTTGTCATAGTTCTGGGTTTTTTCCCCTCTTAACTGTTGTGCATTGTTCTGTAACTAGTTGCTAGTTTTTGCGTCTCTGTTGTGCTTTTAGCATAGATTGAATATTCAGATGCTTAGATGACCTTTTTTATCTTTTTCTGGTGTATGGGATAGCTATATGAATTTTTTTCAGCTTTTATCAATATGCTAGAATATAGAAGTGGTTTCATTAGCAGAAGGAAACAGGATTGCTTTTGTACATTTTTTTTTTATTATTACCCTTCAGAAAGACCTCAGGTGGCGGCATTTGAAAATTACGTCTGCTGGGGTAACACTACCATTGTTCAGTGTATGTATGAAGTCCTTAAGGAGATACGCTGAGAGTTGAGGCTGCAACATCAACATTGTATTTATAACGTAAACCACATCCTTTTCTTGGAAAAAAAATAGAGTGAAATATTTGTACTTGTTCAGCATGTGGCTAAAATGAGTGCTTAAAGAAAAAGTAAATTAGCACTCAGTCTAGATAGGATAAAGGCAGCGAGTGGACCGTGAAAGCATCAGTATTGATAGCTGTCAGTCTTCATGCTAGTCTGGAAATCTGCTTAAACACCTTTTGCAAAAGAGATTTGCTATTGTCCTTGATGGCCAAAGTGGTTGCTTGGATTTGTTCATGGAGTGTTGTTATGGTTCCTCTTTGATTCATGAGGTCAAGAGCTGTATCCATCAATGTGCCTGCCAGATGCTGTTTGCAGTGGCACTATAGAAAAACTGCCTGGGTTCAAAGCAGGCAGCACATGTGCTTTAATAACATTAATTTCAGGTCAAGTGTTCTGGAGGCTGTCAAAGCTCGGTGTGTGCCCAAGTGTGGTTTTATATCCTTATATTGATCTTCACAGTTTTGTATTGTGTGTGCTACTCCGCTGCTTGTACAGCTGATGTGGTGGTGGTTGCTCTGCCCTGTAGGACCAGGTTGGGACTGGTAGAGGAAATAGCAAGTTATAGCTCTGTCTGTACTTGTCTGAATTTTATGTGATTCACGTTCAGGTTTCCTGTGTATGGTTTCAGAGTTAATGTGCACAGAGTGAAAGACACATGACAGGATTCTTGCTGCAAATTGAAAATCTTGACCCAGAGCATATTTTTGTGTCTTGTCTTAACTTGTTTGCAAATTCCTTGCTGTTTTATGAGAATTCTCAATTTTGGCAGTGTCTTAGAGTACCGACAGAATAACAGGTCACACGCATCGCTTTTCCTTCCCTCTCCCCCTGTGTATAGGGTACATGAGTTTGGGTTTGTTGCCTTTTTTTTTTTTTTTAGTTCACAGTATTCATGGGAAAACCTTGATTCTTGCACAGGGTTGTCTGTCCTGGTTTTTATGTTTTGTTTCCCAAATGTTTCCCATCTGTCATTTTAGCACCTTGATCCCAAATGCAGTTAGCCTCTATTAGTGGTGTGGACACAGTAATGTAATCATTTGTTTCCTCCCTATTGCATGCTTGAACCTCCCTCCTCAGCATCGGGGGAATACCTTACGGACTAGTGAAGGCTGACTAGTAGCATACTGTGGATCCATTAGTTGTCTTTATCTGTTACATTCTGAGCTGAAGAGATTTTAGTTCAGTTATAAAATATGAGAACTCCAGTGTGGCCAGGAACCTTTTCTCAAAATGAAACAGAATTGCTATAAAGGCAAGATATCCAGTGATTAACACGATTTGTAAGAACTTCTCCACAAACAATAGTTGTTTTTAAATGCCTTTCATAAATGGAGGGAAGCACATAGCAAAATAGTGTGGAACTGGTAGTGGGGAATGTAGCAAATTTTTGAGTTGGAATTCAGTATTTTTTACTGCAACCCCTCAGTATCTAAAGGTTTTAAAATAGACTGAATGCATTTCTTCAAAGACCTGGATAATGTGTTTGAGGCATTTCAAACCTTTTTCAAAGGGCCTTTGTCTGCCTTGGGGGTTAGTGATGGGATCCTTTTGTTTGAAACTTCTTTTGAAATTCTCCATCGGTGACATTAGCAGCAGTAGCACTGTACTGTTGAAGCTGAGAGGAACAGAAAACTGTCCCTGGAAAACTCTAGCCCTCTCTCTTTCTATCACTCTGTAATTTTTTTCATTCTTACTTTAAATAAGATTTTTGACACATGCACAGGAACATAAGAATAATTAGTCTATATAGAAGTTACTGAGTAGAGGATATTTTGAATATTGCATTTTAGAAACTGAATGTAAAAAATCTGTGGAAGTGAAAATAAAACTGAGAATGAGGTGTACCAGAAAACTGGAGATAATGATTGTGATTAGCTTGCTCTTTAAAAAAGTTATTTTATTTATTTGAAAATTAATGGGAAAATTTGAATCCTTTGAAATGACTGGTGGGGACTGAAAAAGGAACTGATGTGGGAGTTCCTGGAACATTTTCAAGAGCTTGAAGCTGTAGAGATAACATGAGCCCAGCTTCAATCTGGTGTTACCCTATTCTGAATGATGGCAATAGTCTTGCTCAGGGAGTATGAATTAGCTGGTATGGCATTGTTAAAATTCACCATTCATGTTCTGTGCAAGAAGCCTGGTGCTTGCTAGTATGTGAATGAGTTTCTGAATTGGTGGAAAGGGGGTTGGAAAATCTCCGCAGTTAAGAAGAATTAATGGTTGAGTTCAGGAAGATGTTTGAACATACTTATTAATGCAGGTCCAAGAGATTTCTTGCCTACCTGGAGAGGGCCAACTGCCATTCCATGAATTCTTGCTGCTAATAAGGGTTGTCCACAGCATCTCATCTGCTTGATTGTGCTAAGCTGTGCTTGTAAAATTCCTCCCAACGGATGGGGGCTAAAAACTTTGAGACTGATAGATAGAGGTCTCTGAGAAGAAAATAATGAGGAACTTCTCCAGCTTTCATGAAAGCAACATTGTTAGTACTTAATCTGGGGATGCAGAATACAAAAGTGACAAATCATCGCTGTTAAGAATTACTTACATCCTGTCCTGTCGATGGATTGCAGCAGTATTTGGTATTTAGAGAAATGTTTGTGCATTTAGCAGACTTACTGATACATGGCTCAGTCATGTTACTGTGACATTTTTGAAGGAGCACGTATCCATGATTTAAAGATTCTTATTTTTTTTTCCCGTGGAACTCTGTGGAAAATGAGTTAGCTCTGAACAGAGGCAATGTATATAATGTTCTAAAGGTATACTATAACCTAACATCATACATGCTTACATTTATGAATATTAAATGAAAGGTGGCCTTGCATGGTAGAATTTAGGTGAATATCACTGCAGAAGTGGAAGATTAGGAATGTTTTGCAGAGTTCTTCAGCCAAGTCTGGAGTTGCATGATCTTCTGCTATGGATACAGTTTAGATTATCAAGATTGTTATTGCCTGCAACAATTTACCCTTTTTCTGTTATTCCAGAATGGAGGTTTATTGCCAGTCAAATCTGGCTTTATCCACTAGAAACTCTCATCTGTCTTTTGAGGTGGTGTGTGTTGTTTATCTTAATTTCGTAAATGTAGCATAGAGGAAGAATCAAGTGTTTTACTATGCCCCCAGTTCTGCTGGGTGTGTGGACTTAAGTGCAGGGAAGGTACCATGCTATGGACAGGAATGAATGAATGAGAATGAGAGAAGGAACTGGAGAAATGGCGATGCTGCCAAAGGAGCGGTTGTTGCACTCTCAGTCTGTGTTGTCTTGCTGCAGTTAGAACTTTTGATGTCAGTGCAGCACTTTTCCGAAAGTAAAGGAAATTTCAGTCCGTTTTCATTTGTGCCATTGGGATGGAGCTAAACATACTAGCTAAGTACATAATAAGAAAACAGTTTGTAAAAGGCAGGAATGAGAGCACAGACAGTATGAATCTCTGCTTCACATTGGTTTTCTTTAATTCTCTTTTAGATGTAACACTTCTTGAATAATTGTTTGGTTTCTAATGAGAAGTTTTAACTCTTCTGTGTCTTTTTGAATTTGCAAAATGAAGTCATTGAGTAACAGTTTTATGGTTAAAGGAAAAAAAAAAAAAGCCCTTCCTAACTAGTATGCAAAAATGGCAAGGTAGTTAAAAAGCTGGCTTGAATACTCCAGAGTACAACTTTCCATTTCCGAGTCCTATATTTTCTTGAGGACATAGCTGCTTCAGTAAATGTAATATGCTTCACTGCACTTTTTAACCTGGCCTGCTACTGTAGTGCCTGCAGAACACAGCTCATTGTAACTCAGCATTTCTTAATGTTTCCCATTTAGGTAAAGATCATCTAAATAGGCGCTGATAGTAGCAAAATACAAATAGCCTTGCTTCTTGCACTAATGGGTGTATATATAGCCAAAATGTGATTATTTTTTTTTTAATATTGCTGTTCATTTGTTGCAAATATTTTGATAGCTACCCATTATTTGTATATTTACCTATCAAAGTTTTAAAATGTTGTGTAATACGGAGACTATGTTGTTCACTTGGTGGATAATAGGAAAACAGGCGAACTGAGTCACAAGGCATTGGTGAGCAGCTGCAATGGGAAGCTGGGCCAAAAGTGTCTTGTAAAGCTCTGGCAGATAATAACACAATTTCTAATTTTTATCAGGGCTGAGTCAAGAGCAGCTGTATATGTACGTATTCATATATATACAGTTGCAGCATATATGCACATCTTATTTTGTAACTGCTTTATGAAATGATAGAAGTGTTTCTAGTCTGTGACCAGCTGTTATGATGCAGTAGATGCTGGCTTGCTACTTAGGTGTTTTATGGTATTTTGGAACACGAGTGGCCAGATTCATGTAAGAAATGCAACTCCAGTGTGCTTTGATAGTGATGTTGGTGCTCTGTGGTTTCTCTCCCAGTGTCAGAACACCTGCAGAATGGGGCATGTCCTCCTCACTTTTTCTGAAGTACAGGTTGGAGGCCTTAGTTCAGAGAAGGGTCTAAGCACATTGAGAATGCCCATCTAATCTCAAGAAGCTTGACTTGAGTTCCAGTTTAATGCTAATTTTTGCAGTGGTCAAGGAGATACTTTTTGGAGAGAGAGAGTTTTTGTGAATTTAGGCCTATATAATATTTATTTCATGATAAAAACAGGTATAATCTATAGTTCTTGGGAACCAACACTGTAAAATAAACGTATTTTGCCTGTCACTTCTGAAATTGCATTGGGTGCTCAACCTGAAAGTAAGAGCTAGGTAGAATTACATTTACTATGTTATGTACAAAGGGTCTTTATTTTATAACCAACCATAAGCACTTTATAACTGTAGGTAAAGAATCCTCCTGGCACAGCTCAGGCAATGTAAGGGAATGTGTTTTCACTTTTTCTGTTCATTGATTAGAAGGATAAAGACACTTAAGAATTTTTAGGACAGTGGAAAAAAGAATTAAGCAATTGGCTAAATCCTGTCTTTTAAAATGGTGGGTTTTAATACAACTTGTTTAGAGCATCTGGATCATCAGTTGTTCTTTTGCAGTGATTTTCCTTGTATTGTTTTTGGTAATATGAATATTAGATATGCCAGTAATAATGTGTCATGTAAATTTTTTAGTGCAAATAGTAAAGCAAAAGAAATCTTTTTAAAGTTTACATTCTGTGTAAGAAGCCAGGCCAAATGGATTTAAATCCAACTGTGCGCTGTCATGTTTTAGGCTGATAAATCATACAACTTCCCTGTCAACATCTTGGAGCTGACGTCTGTCAACACCAACATTGTGGCTTATCCAGGGAGCAGACAGCACAGCTGCTGTGTAGTTCTTCCCAGTGATTTAACTCGAAACAAAATATCTCAGGGCTCAGTCTTTCTAATTTCCCTGAGAGTGCCAAACCCATGTTTTTAAAGTAAGGGATGTGCACATCTCCCTAGCAAGAACTTGGAGCGACAACTCGTTTCATTAGACATCGCTGAGTATCTGTTGGTTAGTGTTTTGTTGCTACTGCTCTTGATGCCTTGCAGCAGATTGGGCTTCCAGCTGTTTCCCAGGAGGAACAGCAATCCCTCTCCTTCTGCACCACCAGGTGCATACCATACACTAAATGCAATGGAATACATTTGAAAATGGAGCTAACAAGCCCTATCTTTACAAAACCTAGAGCAATAGCTCTGATCAGGAGTTAAGCTGCCCCTTCATCTGGGTTTGGTCATCTAATTGTACGAATTTTGTCTCATCTGTGATGGCAAAATTTTTAGTGGCTTTTTACTTTGGGATTGGCTCACTCTGCTGTAGCAGATGTCCTCTTCTGCTTTTTTCAGAGTTGAAGGCTGTTTTCTATCTCTTCCTACAAAGCAGATGAAGTTGAGTTACTGCTCACTATAGAGCAACTAAAATAAGATGGAGAACCCAACTTCAATATGCAGCTCACTGAATCAATGGCCTCTATATGCAAGTGATTCTGTAAACCAGTACAGATGCTGTGGACCTTGGTATGTGTCCCTTGTGTGTGTGGACCGCACTTAACGCATTGCAAACTGTGTGGCTCCACAACTTACAAATGGTATCTGTTGGGACAGGGCTTAACTATTTGTGCTGATCACAAAGCTGTTCACCCAAAGCAAGCTGTCTCCCAGTATAGCCAGTGCTGGTTTCTGACTGGGTCCCTCCATCTTCCTGAGGGACACTAGTTAATGCAAACTGAGGTGAGCATCTGCTAAAACTGACTTGTCTCCTCAGCTTTGACATACACATAGCTGATGGGTTTTCTGCATGACATGCTGAGGTTGATGCCTTGAGGGAGTGCAGAATCCTTTTTCTTCTGCAGGTGTTTCTTCCTCTGAAGCGCAGTTTCTCCTTTCTTTCCTGTTCTCCCTGCTTTCTCTAATTCTTGTCTGCTGCTGTGTGACACCAGTAGGCTTCCTAGGTCTTTGTTTCATTTTTTCCTGACAAAGCTTGCTGTCTTGCTTCAAAGTCTCTTAAGTTTACATGCCCTAAGTTTCTACTCCTGTGTTCTGTAGCGAGATTGATGGACTTAATCTACCTGTCATCTTATATATTCTGTGCGGTTATTAATAAGGGCAAATAAGAGACCACTTAGAGTTTAGACATGTTCTGTTTCTGAAGGCAGAACCGGTAATTTTCAGGGACAGATTGTATAGCAGCATTTTCAAAGTGTAAGTCAGACTTTATAAATTGTACAAAGGTAATTTCTCCAAAACATCACACAAAGTCTTCTGAATGAGCATGTGCTTGAATAGAGCAATATCTGTCCTTTAAAAAGCATAGGCATACTATATTTCTTTTTTTTCCCCTTCTTCGACTCTTAGTCAAGGCTTTCCAGTGATATTTAATATTGCATCAGTCACTTCATACCCGTTGCTCTACAGATGACTGCATGTGCAGTTTACTGTCTGCATTGCTGCAAGCTTGCGTATACATTTCCCTTGAGTACTGTTATAGTAGCTTGAACAGAATCCATTGTATAGTCACTTCCTAACTCAAATGAAATTCATTGTATAGCATTAATATAAAGACTTGCAAAAGTCGTAGGCTACAAGGTGTGTGTGTGTTTGTGTGTGTGAGGAGTCTGAAGGGGCACCCATCGGCTCACTGGAGCCGCCCGCTGCAAAGGGACTCTGGTCCTAGCGCTTAAAGGCTCAGGTGGTGTGTGTGCGGCTCCTTGAATGGTGTGTGACTGCTTGGGCAGCAGCCTCTCCCTTAACAGTACCAAAGTAAAACATTTTGAAAATGTGAGTTATTTTTTCATTAGTAGCAATACAAATATTTAAAACTCAAGGTTTTAGAAGTTATGTTTTCTTCAGTCTTTTCTAGCTAGGGAATGAAATGTTTTGATTTTGAACAATTTAAGTGCTGAAGCTGTTGACTTATCTCTGGGCCCAGTCTAATACCAGGTAGCTAGTTGGCAGATTTGTTTCAGAAATAGATAAGTACTTGTGCTTTGAACAGTTAAGTACATGAGTTGGTTAAAGACTTGAAGATGGCTGTTCCTAAGCTCTCTCTTGCTCACTTACCTTTGCTCTGTAAAGAGAAATATTCTGCACTATCTTCTGATCTCTTGGTTCACTAAGTCAACAATGGAAGATGTCAACAGAAAGAAAATGAACTATGAGGAGGAAAGGTGGAAACTTACAAGGCTGTCATGGTTTTTAAGATCTCTCTCTTATTTAGATGTCTTCTCTAGCCCTCCATTTTATGTCTTCTAGTCAGATTAAAACAGACTCAAAAAAAAAAAAAGTGTTTTCTGAGAGTATTTTCCCTCAATATTTTGCAAAACGACATATATATATATAGTAAAGATACCAAACCCCTCTGTGTTAATGATTCCATATTCATTAAGAGTGTAATGTGTGTGTAATTAAGAAGTTTGAGGAATGTTTCTGGTTGATAACTATAAAAGAAGACCTAATCTGAAGAAATGTTTGTTTTACAGAATGCTGAAACCAAGGTGGAGGAAGCAGCTAAAGAGAGTCCGAAAGCAGCCAGACTAACACAGCAGTCTTCAGAGGATAATGAAGTATTTGGTGAGTTACTCAAACAACTGGAAAATGTTATTTGATCTGTTACTTCAGAAAAGAATTCCCACAAAGTCTTTGTGATCTACTTAATGTTGGTGTATAGCATTTGAGTGCGAGTCGTACAGTTCCGCAGAGACCTGGAAAGGTGGAGGAAAGGACCGAGAAAACAGAGGGATCAAAGGTCTAAAATAAATCATCTCTGAAGAAAGATTTGCAGTTGGTTACCACAGAGAAGAAAGATTGAATCCAAGTCTTCAACAAAATTACAGAAGTGTGCAGTAAGAGGGAAAATAAACATTTCTCTATCCATGATGGGTAGGGCAAGCAGTGAATTCTTTAAATTGCAGAAATAAAGATTTGATTAAATGTTGGGAGGGGGAGTCTTACAATGAATACTAAAATACTGGGACGCATCATCTGGAAAGAGTGGAGATTCATCATTGCGGGCCTTTAAAAACAGTTTAGACAAGTAACTGTCTAAACTGATGTAATGTAGTTCATCTTGTGGCAGAAGGATAGACTAGATGACCTTTGAGGATACTTGGGAGGCCTGGATCTTAGATGAGCTCCTCTTGATAGTTTTCTGTGAATCCCCTCCTGCTTCCCTTATAGATTTTGTTGGTAGTTTTATTATTTGATCTGAAAGCTGCATTTGGCCTTTTCTTCTGCATTAAGATTTGGAAAAGAGCCAGGGAAGCCTTACTATTCCAACTTCACATTGATTTTATGCTAGTAGAACTCCAATAAAAAAGCAGTAGTCTAACATTAATGCAGGAGAGCTGAAGGCAAGGCTGAAAGTTTATCAATTGGTGTAGTATTTAGCTCCATTATGTTCTGGAGTGGATACTCAAGATCTGCAGAAGTCATGTCGATTTTGTTAAGGCTGACTAGCTTGAAAACTTTTGGATTAGTCAAATATTTTTGAACACAGTAAGGAATTTTTTTCTTTCAAGGTACAAAAGAAATGGAGCGTGAATAATTAAATCTTTCTTACTGTATATGGAAACAATGCTGGTGACCATTTAAACTGCTTGTGTTTAAAATCAGCTTTCCTCAGTGAGATAATGTAGTGTGATTGGCACATGAGCCTGAATTCCTGGTATGAATGTTTCCAACACTGATCATATAATGCCAGTGTCTGAAGAATCCACAAGTGGATTTAAGAACTAGGTTTCAACTTTATTAATTCAGTGGTGAGACTATTACCTCATTCCCTCTACATCTGCTCCACTAGTTATTTGCAGTAGATCCAGTGTTACTGGTTGTAGAGCCCCACAGCACTGTGCAATGTGCATCTCAAACTGTGTCCTTTCACAGTTCAGATCTCAGGTTTTCTTTCTGTGAGAAGGATGGAGACAGCAAAGCAAGGAGACCTCTGTCTGCCTCTTTCTACGAGCAAAATCTCAGGCTTTTAAACCTCTCTATTCTGTTCACAAGCCCCATGTACCAGTGAACTAAACCAGTAGTTAGTCAAGCCTGTGGTCCATATGAGGACTGTGAACTTAAAAATGGGAACTAAAACCCATGAATTTCACTGTTGGTAGGCTTAAACTCACCACCCGGTGATCCATACCCTCACTACAAATTCTTTCACTAATTTAAGAAGGTCGACATGTAGTGTACTGCATGTTTTTTAAAGCTAATGATTTACTAGCAAATTGCTAAATACTTCCATGTTCCAAATCTGTGAACTTAACTGCTTATCTAAGATAAGCCAATGATCAATCATTGATAACTTGGCAGCACAAGGAGGAAAATTTCTTTCCAACTCTGAAACCAGTCAGACTATAGTGTCTTGTATCAACCCTTTTACCACTTTACAAATGAAAGTCTGGTTTGTTTGTTGTTTTTAAGATTAGATCAAAATGGGGGGAAAAAAAAAAGAAAAGAGGAATTATGGTGCAAGTGGAGTCTGTAATCTTCTTTTTCACACTGGTCAAGTATGGAAATCAAAGTGGACTGAAGGTTCAAATGAAACCACCTGAGTGTGAGACTCCCTGAGAGTCAGGGAGAAAATTTTGGCGGATACAAGTTTTAGGTCTCTGAGAATGGCACTGTTGTATATATCTGCCTTTCCCTGCAGTTCTGGGCAATTTCTTAAGATGTTCAAATCCATCTCATAGGGGATAAATGATAAGCTTGAAACAGTTTTCCCTAGGTGAGTTATTTGTTGTCCTGTGACTTAAATGATTAGATTACAGACCCTGCTCAGTTATTCTCCCTCTGGCTTGATCTATTTCAAGCTATCCCTCATTTCTTTCTTCTTTTTTTTTCCCCAGTGATGCTAATTATAACGAGCATCAAGTATGCACCAGGAGTTGTTTAATTTATAGCTTCAGCTTTGACTAGAATCCCTCTTCTGAAGAATTTTAAATAGCCTCCAGTCTCTTTGAGCGGGTGCAGCACAGCGTTCCCTTTTCGCATAGATCACTGTCTTCTGTGCCTTATTTATTTTTCACAAAGATGGCTTTCCCCAGCTTTCTCTGGACAATGCCACCCCCTACAGAAGGGTTAGCACAGGCAGCGGAGAAGTCAGTTCCTGCCTGGGGGCAGCCACTGAGCCCCCTTCAGAAAAGGGGGCAGCACCCCTTGACTGCTGCCTGCCTTTTCTGCCTCGGTGGGTGGGTGTGCAGCGGGTGCTCGGAGGGGTCGGGTCCCCCTGAAAGCACTGGGCTGTCCCTCTTTGCTGAGCCGCCCGGTGGCAGCAATCACCAGTCCCTGGCAGCCATCAGAGTGCCTGGACTGCCAGGTCAAAAGCTCTGTAGAGACAGAAAGTGCATTTTAGGCAGAAATCTCTTGCTTTGCTCTTGTCTCACCGCTCTCCAAGGTTAGCATTGTCTTGGCCCAGGAGACAATATGATTTTTCAGGAAAAGGGAATTTTTTTGTACTGTGGACAGCACAGGATAGATGCAATTGCTAGAGATTGTTATACAGAAGATATCCGAGGGAGCTGTGCTGTTTGAATACAGCAATATTTCTTTTGGAAGTGCTTGCTTCCGGAGTAAGTGTGGTTTCTGCAGTCCCTATCAGTTGGGTGCAGTTTTGGAGGCAAACACTTTATTATTGATCGAAAATGTTGTGCTGCTAAAGAAACAAGTGTGGATATCTCTTCCAAGTCTGCTAGACCCAATAGTATTCTTTGTAGATACAAGCAAGGATTGATCCACTACTGGGGAGGGCCACTTGTGAGTGAACATGAATGTCTTAGTTTTCTTCTTTTTCTTCTTCATATGAGTTGGATTTGGGAATTGCCATTCCGGAGGGGTTTTTTACATTTCTCTTTAATACTTATTTTTATACTGCTGTATAGCTGAAATTCCCTTACCAACGGTGAAGCTGCATTGTACCAGCTGCCTTATGAAGCAAGTCAGGTATGTCTTGTGTTTCAGAGAGCTAATTCTCAAAGACGGTGAACTTTTTAAAGAGGATAGGTGGAGAAATGGAGCAGAAGGGTAAGAATATGGGAGAGAAATGAAATCTAGTCTGTACAGTAATGGTATTTGTAACTATGAAATTCTGAATTAACAAGAGTTAGTTTTGTTTGTCCTTTGAAAGGATTTTCTTGTGACACCCAACAGAGTTCTGTTGTGTGATATATACTGAATATGCATCTGTGATGTGGAACTAGAATGTCTTGCTTGCTACAAACTTCTGTTGAACTTGCACGTAGTCAACATGGTCTCTGTTGCAACCAGTATGTAGTCAGAAAAGGATCGTGAATGACATCTCAGTCCAAGTGCGAGAAAAAAATTGCTGGGTAGAGTGCTGTGCATTTACAGAAATGGGTTAGGAGGTGACTGCTATCCTCCAGAGATTATTTTCAGAAGTTTATTAGATCCATTGCTACTCTACAACTGTGAGGCAACAGCAGGGGGGCAAACTGCCTGGCCTTCTCACTACTGGGAGGACTGGACCTTCCTTTGGTGCAATCCCATATTGCATTAACTTGGAAAAGGACAAACGCAGATTTTTATTGATACTTTTTTTTTCCCATAGGATTGAACTAGCATAAAATTACAAGTAAGGAAAAATTCTCTGTGGGAGAACTGTAGTATGTTGATGGCATATTCCCCTTTCTGATAGCAATGAAAAGCCAAAGTGTACTAACTTTCCAAGATACAGTACGTCTTGACCTTCTCACACTGTAAAGTTTTCATTTCTGTCTAGTAGATCAGGTCTAAAATTGTATCTGTGGATGTGGCCATGGTTCTTTGTGGCTTAGTGCTTTCCAGTGGTCTGTGCTGTGTGACTAGAGTTGTACTGTGGGGTTTTTTTGTTGTTATTGTTTGAGTTTGGTGGGGTTTTGTGTATGTGTTTTTCTTATAAAAAAGGCAAAACGAACTCTTCTTTTTCCTCTAAAAGAAGACATCAGAATTGCAGAGCTTTCTTTTTTTTCTTTCACTTAGGCAAGAGGTAAGCTCTGTTCTGAGTGTGGCAAAGTAACACTGAACGCAGCACCGTCCGTCATTCTGCCATTTCTAGTTGCAGTACTGGGTACATCCTGAGGTATCTTTTTGTATGCAGAGCTCAGGTATATAGCTAGAAATCGTACATTCAGCACAATTCCACGGCAACCCTGCCTGACCCTGATTCCTTGCTTATGCTGAAGCCTGCTGCTGTGTCCTACACAGAATGTCCTGTGGATAGTTGTATAACCTCACACAGGCTGAAGAACTTCTGTCTCCACGAGATTTCCATCTGTAATTGTTTGACAGATGTAGTCGCGCTCACCGTTGGGCTCCCTTAACGTGGTAGGACAAGGACAGCTGCAGTTGCTGCAGTCCTACTGTATCCAGACCTAGGAATTTCTGTATGCTGTGTATCGGCATACCAGATTTTGTTGTTGTGGTTTTTTTTTTGTTGTTCGGTTGGGGATTTAATGATGGTATATAAAGCCCATTCTCCCAAAATAATAGGCAGTGTCCATCCCTTACAAATTAACAAGTAGTTGTAGAGAATATACTTACAAACAAGGTAAGAATGTATATGATTGTATGTTAGATCTGTATGGATTTCACTCTTTTCTTGTATCCATTTTTGCTGTTTGATTCTTGTTTAAAAAAGGGAGGGTGCAGAATGCAAAATGAGGAGCTGGAAATCATTTAGCAGCTCCTGGCTGCACAGTGCCTTTATCAGGAGGTGATGCGGTCCTGTCAGGAGCTTGCTAAAAGCTGAGGGTTATTGTAGTTCAGTGACCTTCTTACTGGGAAGCGTCTCTCTTTGTAAACACAATCTATTGTGGGACACAAGCTATGACTTTAATGCAAGATAATGGCAAGCTTACATGAAAAAAATCAATCTGGTGAGACAGCAAATTGTCCTAAAATAGATGTTATTACCATGGTGCAGTTATTCCCTCTTGCTTGAGAGGTAAATGGGGGAATTTAGTCTCCTGTAGTTTTTCATTATAAGCTAAGTAATGATTCTGTTTTTCCAACTGTCCATATATTTCTACTTTTCTTCACCATCTCTTTCCTTTTCCCAGTTTCTTGCAAGGCTTGGCCTGTCTGCTTCCATCCAGAGACCACTGGCTTATCAAAATTACAACAGCAAGACTGGATTAACTTTCTGAGATTGAAAGAATAGATTTACATTTTAATAAAAAAACCGCTTGGCTTGACATTTTTTGTGCAGTTGTTGGATCTCACAGTTACTGCTCACAGCTTTCTCTTTTTGGTATGTTTTTTATGCCCACCTAAAGCGTTTTTTTTTTTTTTGCCTCCCCCCTCCTGCCCCCTGCCAGGAAAGTGTTGAAACTCTGTTTTTGCAAGATCTTATGTATCATAAAATGCTTTTTGCAAACTATGTGTAGTTTATGTAAGGACAGGAGAAGCTGAAGACTAGAGAACTGCTGTGGTGGAAAGAAACCCGCAGGATTTCAGAGGCAGCAGTTGGCCAGCTGGTGGGATTTTTTGTTGTTTTAAGGTTTGAAGCTTTTTCTAAAGTATAGATATTTGCATTTTTTTATGTTAATTCTGTGGTTGGTTTGGTTATGGCTTATTTTTATGGGTTTTCTTTTTTAATAATAGCATTCAGACATGGTTTTTTTCTGGCAGCCATCTGATGCTTTAAACAGTAACAGTAGTTCTTGAACATATAACTAGTTAATATGCCATTGTAATCAATGTACTGGTCTACAGTAGCATCTAAACCTGTAAGATTACTTTTAGCATGGCACTGATGTTTGCCACTAAATTAGTGCACAAGCACTTGAGGGCATTTCAACAAGTCTGATCTGGTATGATTTTTCTTTTTTTCTTGTCTCTATCACATGCAAGCTACATGCATAACAGACGTTTGGATTTTTCTTCTTTTATGGGGACCGGAGTTGTTACTAGATTCGTTAGCATAGACATGGACCTGAGCCAGTGATGCCTGCTGCATTTTTAGCAGTGGAGGCCTGGTGGGCTGTGCTTGCTGTAATTAATCAGCACAATAATGGTATAATAAATGACTTGTTCATTATTTTAATGCTTGCTATACAGTGTAAAGGATCTGCTGGGTTTTTTTCCCCTTGTTTATTCAGTAAGAGTGAGTCTGTATGCGAGATGGGGGAAGCACAATAGGCATTTACCATCCTATTGTTATCCAGAACACACATTGTAGCTGATTGTAAAAGTGAGGATGGCTAAGGGTGGTCTAATGTCACATGTTGCTGGGTGGTGATATGAGGCCTTTGGCTAATTAGCTAGCCATGAAAACAAGTTACTCCTTTGCCAGTATATTTTGTCATCTTTGTCCTGTTAGCAGGCTGCAGCCCGAGGGAGTATTATGTTAGCACAGAAGAAAGAGTCCTTAGTGTTCTCCATCACTGATCCTTATGTACCATCCAGTTTGGTTAAGGCAGGATTTTATCTGTAAATGAATTAAAAATGCTTCTGAAAGATCTGTTTTGGGGAAAGTAGCTGGGATGTTGCTGTTGTCCCATTTCCAGTTTTGGTGAGCCTGAATAAATGCCTGTTTGAGTGAAATAAGAAGCAGAATAGTCCTTCGTGGGCCAGCCCCTCTTCTGTCATGTTAGCTGAAACAGATGTTGTCATTAAAGTTTAATTACAATGTGACTCACTTTTTAATGTAATGGCTAGAAAAGAACCAGAACGAGCTTTTTTTACAATCTACTAGGAGAATATGGAAACACCAGCTGAGATTGATAATCCTTTTGTGTCTTAAAAAACATAAAATATGAAGGCCACCTACTTTGGCTTCCTGCATAGTAAGAATTATGGAATTTCATTGGGTAATTCCTGGATCAAATGCACAGTACCTGATTTGAGCCAGAATAATGTCCTATTGCAGGAATTGTATGAAGAAGATGGATTCTCCTCAGGCTTTCAGTGGTCAGTTATCCTGGTTAAAAAGAGGCACTTTGCTGATGGTCTAGCCCCCATAATTACCTCTGACTGTGTGACCCGGCTGCATTAGGCTGCCCATAGCACACGTCATGAGAGATCCTAACCCAGATTTTTTCTTATCTGAATGCAGAAGATAGAAACCAGAGGAAAAAAAGGGAGGTAAACATCTTGCCCTCATAAACACAGTAGGTCAGTATTAAGTTGGTGCTTCCTATCCAGTGTGCTGTCAATTGGGTGAAATTTCAATTAATTATCAGGATCAGATGGGCCTAAGAAATTCTGGCTTGGATTTCTTAGTGGTACTTCCCACTCATGCCCCCGTTTAAGCCTCATTCATTAGCAATATTGCAATTTGCTCTACTGACTTTGGCAAAACTATAAAGATAGTGAGTTGAGCTTAAAAATAAAAAATACATCAACCTGTCCTTCCAGCATTAAAGGGGTGGGCTGGAGTGTGAAAAGAGCTGTGGATTTTCTTATGTTCAGGTTGTTGCCCGAAGACTGTGGAAGGGTGGCAAGAGAGGCGTTGTAGCTGCATCCCCTTGTCCAGCAGCAGGTCTTCTGTGAAAATATCAGACTTGGTATGTGATGGGTGTAGCTCTGGAAGGGAGAGCCAAGCAGCAAGAAGCCCACTGTGAAAGGATTATGAAAATAGAGAATGACAGCATATTGTAAACACCCCAGACAAGCTGTTTTGGTGGTGACCCTGACAAAATATTTTGATTTCTACAATGAGTTAATCTAAATTGTGCTTCAGCATAAGGTATGACATTTGCAACTGTGTCTGCAAGACTGAAAATGAATCTAATGGTGGTGGAGAGTGAAAGCAGGAAGGAATGCAGAGCTTTTGAATGAGCAAATGAAAATGTGCAGGATTTTGGCATCTGTTGGCTTCCCCCTGGTGCTCCCATCTCTGTACCCTGGAGCTCTGTAAAACTCCAGGGCTCCAGTACGATGGATGTCAAGCAGCAAATCCAGCCCATACTTGAAGCTGTGGCTTTCTGTTACACATTTGTTCAAGTGTGGTTGTGTGGTTTGGCTTAACGCCTTCAAATAGATAGCTTGGCAGCACTTGCGCAGTAGTTCAGTTTTATGGGCGTGACAGTATCCCTTTAAGTGCTGACAAGGAGGCACAGAGCAGAGATTCACATCTGAGGTATTTATTTTTGATGAGGAAAATAGAAGTGAAAAGGACTAGTATTTACTGGTGTGCACACGCTGGTACTTGTACAGAAACATCCTGGTGGCGACAAGACTGCAGTCGCTTACAAGCCTTGCGAGGAGCAGAGAACAGCCATGATAATGCCGCTCTTTATTTTCAGTGCTGTTCAGGCAGGCTCCCTCTCTAGAGCCTTCCCTATGCTTCCCTTCCCTGTTGCCAATGAAAAGCTTGGCTTTCTCTAGGCCTTTTAATATTCCTACTTAATTAGAAGGAACCGTTTTTCTACTGGATGCAAAGTATCTCCATCAAAACAGGAACTTTAAATTAGTCTGAGTGATTTCTAGTAGCTGTCATCCATTGTGGTTTTTGGTTTGTTTTTTTTTTTTTCTTTTTGATCCTTCTTGCTATAGCATCTTAAAATTTCTGCTGTGTATGATACTAACCATGGAAAGCTAACAGTGTACCTGATAGTGCTGACAAGCAGGATTGCAGCAGCAATCAGCATTTTAAAGACTAAACTCCATTGTTAAATAAACGCATGTATGGATGCTGTTGCAGAAATACTTCTAAATCTCTGTTTATCTCAAGTGACTTCAGCAGAAACTGGCTACAGATAAAAGAAATTCACAAGAGTTCTCATTTCTGTTCTGAAAGATCTGTAATAGGATTTTGTTTTTAACCTTTGCTTGTGGAAAAGTGATTGAATATGCTCTTGAAACAAAAGTGATAGGTTTTGGACGCCTAACTGAGCCATTACAGAACGTTACCATAAATAGACTTGGTTTCACTGAACTCAGTGGAGATAGAATGAAAATATTGATGCTTCTAAAATAAATACTTAACATTTGACAAACTATTCCTTCCTTGAAATAAGTAGGCTTCCTTGAATGTTTATCAGGATGTGGTGACTCTATTTGCCTTGATTTATCTATGCAGGACCTCCTGCTTTTTCAGCACAGCAATTCTACTGATTTCAACAGAGCTCTGCAGTGGTTATGCCTGAGTTCCTACCAAGGAAGATGTTGATCTTGGGTCAGTGGTACGTGAAGTTCTCGGCTCGATTAACAGGCTTCAGGAAGCCATCTTTCACATCAGGCGTCCTGCATGCCGCTGAGGCAGCTTCAGGCAGGAAGACATTTCCATTTTCTTGTCTGCAGATATCTTGCAACCCAAAGTCAAATGGGAGAAGTAGACAATTTTATTCTTGAACTGAAGGGCCAAGTTTTAAACTCGGTTCTGACATTTATTGTCGTGAGTGGACTGAATTCTTTGCAAAGCCTTTTTGGGCGGGATTAGTTCTAGAGATACGTTTTTTGCCTCCTTCTGCTTCACCTATTCATCAGGTCTAAAATGTTCCAGTATTTAATTTTGTAAGGTAAGGATATGGTATGAGGAGGACTTTGCCACATTAGTAGTATTACTCTGACCTTTTACTTTCTTTCAGGCTGTTCTTGTTTTCTGCCGTGTTCAATCTTGTATGTAAACTGGCCATCCTTAAAATGACCACAAGACCCTCTTGTTTGGTCTCCAGGTTTTATTGCTGTTACCACATTTATTCTGCATTTGTCAACACAGGAAATCTATTACAAAATAGGATGAAATGGAAAACTTAAGATGTGTGGATACCAATTATACAGCAAGCCTAATTTCAGTTTGAATCCCCTATTCAGCATTAAATATAAATTCTGACAGTTTACTTCTCTTTATTTGCCAAAATTTCTTGAAATAATTTTACTGCTTTTTTTCAAAATACATAATTCTTATAGGAAGATCTGAAAGCAAATTTATTTTAAGATCCATGCTGAAATAAAGCCCTCAGCCAAAAACTGTCAAGACCCCTGAAAAATAAAAGCTTCCCTCTTCTTTTCCCACCAAATTACTCTGCCCTTGTTGTGAGGGATCAGTGGCTGGCCAACATAATCGTGAACTGCACAGCCTACAAAGGTACAATGATAAATGAAACTAAACAGAGGAACTTCCCTAGATTTCAGCAGAACTAGGAATATGCTTTATCACATTGAAATACTATCCAGATTTTGACATAGATATTTTGATGGATCTGGGCTTAAAGTGAAAATCAGAAGACTGGGCAAAATAACTGTTTTCCCCTTTTCCTTCTGTGACAAATCCCCCTGGGCTCCAGCAGAGAGGTGTTACCTCTGTTGCCATAAGCCAGCAACAATAAATCTGGCTTCTATTTCAAAATCAGTGCTCACCTGATTGTAGTAATTTGTATTTAGTGGCCTGTTTTCAGGATGTGGATTGGAGCAATCGGTGGGATTGAACCTGATTAACAGGATTTTCTGAAAGTGAGAAGCCCAGATGGTGAGACTTTTAAATGCATGCATGTTTGGGATTTTTCTTTTTCCTTTTTAACTGCTCTAATTATTTTCATGGCGCACATGATTTTTTTCCTCTATTACTAAAGTACCGTAATCCAAATGCAGACTCATTTCTAGCATTATTTCAGTAGTTATTCATACTGCAGAAGCACCTGGTCGAGGACTAGGACCTTGCTAAGCCTATTGATCTATAAACATAATGGGAAGTGTGCAAGAAAGTTGCTCTGCACTTCTTACAGCTGATTACCGTTTCTCAGAGTAAGTACTTCCTCTGCCGGTCAAACTACTTTTGCACCAAGCAGTTTGTTGCTAACTGCAGTACAATAATCAAATTGCTCTGGTTTTTGCAGATGAACTGCAGTTTCATGATAAAGCCTGTTCTACTTGGGAAAACTCAGTAGCAGAATCACAACAGCACATTTACTCTATTTAGGTGTGTGCTTCATTAGCACCCTCTCTACATGTCATTTCTGCTCGGGACAGAGTTACAGCTGCAATGTCGTACTTGTACCAATACAACTCTGCTAGTGAGTGCTCCCTGAAAGCAAACGTTTCAATTATTTCTCTTTCCAGCCCTTCTCATCAACAGTCTTTCTATATTGACTTGTAATTTTTCTTTCAATTCTAAATAATTATAAGAAGGGGTGAAAAATGTCTTTCTAGTTTCTGAGTTACGCTCTTCTCACCCATGTGTTTTTTGTTTAACTTACATGCTGATTACAAATGTCTCCTGCAGTGAAAATATGAGGTCTTTTCTAGTGTATTTTCTTAGTTATCGTGTCAAAGGCCCCTTTTTGGCTCTACCTAAAGTTAAGGTACCTATTACGGGATTTCTGAGTCTAAATGTTCTTGCAAGTTATTTTCAAGTTTCCAAAAGAAAATAACAAGGCATGTGGAGCTGCCCCTCAAGAAAGCAGAAGTGAATGTCTTTAAATCAGCATGTTACTCAAAATTGCACCCTGCTTTGGCTAGCGATCGTGACTTTTGACCTCTTTGTAATAAATCACTACTGACATCTAGAAATATCTGACTTTTCTAGTCAGCTCCCTGTGTTTTTCAGAGTGTCATAATCATGTTCTTTATCAGGAATGATGTGTGGGAAAAGCCTGAATATAAGCTAGTTAGACATAGGGAGCTATTTAAAATTAGGGCATTTTCTCCACCATCTATATTAGTCTGCGTACGTTGACGTAGTTGTGATGCAGCACTGCAACATAAAGACTTGTATTTTAAGCACCAGGTTCATAATTCAAATATTCTGATTTAAAAAAAAATATAACCCCTTTAACAGATTTCTTTTAATTGAGAAAGTATAGAAATATTTGATCCTTATGGTGGTTTTATTTAGGTGTTTTATTTGTTTTTTTTAAATTAGAGAATAAAAAGGGGGTTGATTTGGAGGTTCTCAGTCCAAATGTTGGAAAGGTGTAATTTTTTTTGACCTATAGTGTTGAAAGAAAAAATGTCTGTGCAAAATAATGACATTTTCATCTGAGTGAAATATCTTAACGTTTCTTGGTTGTAGAACTTTTAATGAGGTCACTTCTTTCTGAAAATTGCAGTTTATTTGCATGAAGTATAGGGTTTTAGAATCCTTCAGACCTCCTTAAATTGTCATAGTTACAATAGTGCATTTATTTTAAGGATATTATTTATACACAAAAATAAGGAATCATGCTAGTAAGCTGTGTTTTCCACGGGGGGGGGGAAGTATAAATCAGATTAGGGGGCGGAATTTGATAAGGCATATTTATGTCCTTTCGTGCGCTGTAGATGCATCTATTTAATTCCTAGTGGGGTTAGGCTGGTTTGTGTGTTAATTCAGAGAACAGCAATGTGCACACAGTGGAGAAGCGTAGGCAATTTCCACGTCTCTCTCAAGTGTAAACTGGAAAGTGCATCAGTCTTCTGTAGATTTTTAGCACGTCCTACTGATCCGAGTTCTTGCCTATGTGCTACTTGTGCTAAAGTAGCATGAATCAGAGGTGGTTTGGGTTTTTTTTATTAATATATGTATGGGTAAGAGGCTGGGCATTTCATTTTTGGGATTACTGGTAAACACCTTAACGTTTTCAACAAAGTGATTCAAGAGTCATTAAAGTGCATCACAAGACTATCTTAGTGACTTGAATGGAATATTGTAAAACAAATTTTAAGAGGTCAGAAATAAAAATTCATACATATTCTTAGGAGGTGGTAGGACAGGACAACATGGAGTAATCTTGTTCTTTGCTAATTACATTATCTTTGTGTGCAGCTTTTTAGCCTAGCGTTTGGGTTTTGAGTGTAGGGGGTTTCCTTGTGTTTTGGAGTGGTGGGTTTGGGTTTTTTTTGTCTTGTGGTAGTATCTGCTTGTACTAAGAGCCTCAGATCAAATGCACTTGCAGGTTTCTGCCTGTGGCTTTGGGGAGAGCCAGATGCATCTGGGATTAGAAACATATCTGTATCTATTTTGTCATTCTTAAAACTGCTTTACCATTCAATACACAAGCTCTCAAGCTTGAAATCCTTAAGTAAAGGTTTACTTGTATACTTATACCTTCTAAACTAGCCCGGTGGTCAGCAAATTCAGCTGTCATCCAAAAATGCAGAAGAGAAATTCCAGGTCTGTGAAAATCCTTCACTTAATATGCCCTACCAACAGTTCTACCTCAGCCTTTATATGTGATAGCCAACATATCTCAGATGACCTCAGCTCTCAGGGGAACATAAGAATAGAGGCATTCTCTGCATGCATGAGTGGTTAGAATAACACTGTGCTTAGTGATCAAATGAACAATCCCTTTGAGCTTTCGAGATAGTACCCCCTCTCACAGGGCATCGGAAAGCATTTCTTTAACAATTATGCAACAACAAAGCACAATAGGATCACTGGTTGCCATGATTTCTTTCGGAGGAGAAAAGTCAGAGTTTGTATGTTACCTTGTTGTTACGATCTCAAATTGAACCAGTTTGGCAGTCAAGGAATGCAACCTAATCTGTTGCAAAATCCCTGGTATTAGTGGAATAGGTTGCTGCATAAATAACTGTTCAAGACTTTTTGCGTATTAACACAGAGATTTTTGCAAAGATGTCACCTGCCTGGTGCTTGGGTTTGTTTTTTTTTCCAATCCCTTTTCTGGCCTGCCTGCTTTGCATTAATCAGTTTAAAAATCCTCCTGGTGTAAACAGAACCTGTACTGCTGACTGTACTTTTCTTATGTTGTGGGTCATTTCTCTAACCTAGTGTTCTTCCGATTTACTGTGACTTATTCCCAGTGTGTGACTATGATATTTTACTGCTGTTGTCCACTTTTGCTTACCACTGATCTTTTCCCTGTGCTTTTCTCCCTATATTTTCTTCTCGCCTAGTGATCCATTTCTTTCTGCCAGACCTTCTTTTAGCTGCATTTGCATCCTTCCATCTAGCTGGTTCCTTCCATTTCTTCACTAACTCTCTTTTCTTCTTCATGGTCTTCCTTTACTGCCAGGTGTCAAATCTACCTCTGCTGCTTTCTAGCAGCCACTCTACCCACAAACACCCAAAGTTCTCCTTTTGGCAAGGTTCTTGATTATTAACCTGGATGTTACTATGACCATACTACATAGTATTAGCCATCTCTCTTCTTGCATCCCTGAACATCAGAAAAAGGGGGAAAAAAAAAAATCTGTATGTTAAGGGTCACTTTTAAAGTTATTTAGATTTTTCTTTTTTGATTTTAAAAAGTCAAATACCCTTCCTTATTTGTAATAAGCTGACAGGATATACACTGCGTGTGAGTGTCATGGTTTACCCCCAGCCAGCAACTAAGCACCACGCAGCCGCTCACTCACTCCCCCCCATCCAGTGGGATGGGGGAGAAAATCGGGAAAAGAAGTAAAACTCGTGGGTTGAGATAAGAACGGTTTAATAGAACGGAAAAGAAGAAACTAATAATGATAACACTAATAAAATGACAACAGTAGTAATAGAAGGATTGGAATGTACAAATGATGTGCAGTGCAATTGCTCACCACCCAGCTAGTCCCCAAGCGGCGATCCCCCCACCCCCACTTCCCCCAGTTTATATACTGGGCATGACGTCCCATGGTATGGAATACCCCATTGGCCAGTTTGGGTCAGGTGCCCTGGCTCTGTCCTGTGCCAACTTCTTGTGCCCCTCCAGCTTTCTCGCTGGCTGGGCATGAGAAGCTGAAAAATCCTTGACTTAGGATAAACACTGCTTAACAACAGCTGAAAACATCAGTGTTATCAACATTATTCTCACACTGAACCCAAAACACAGCACTGTACCAGCTACTAGGAAGACAGTTAACTCTATCCCAGCTGAAACCAGGACAGTGAGATGCTGGAAGCCACGTGCCAGTGAATATTCCAGCCTTGCATAGGTGAATACTGATGAGATGACCTGGGTTAATAGCAGTGCTTGGGGCTTTTGGGCACATTCTGCTGTAATAACAAATTGTAGTCAAGGTTTGAGACATCTTCCACAACAGGATGTCCTTGAAATAGAAAATTTCTCTGAAAAGTTTCTTCTAACAAATTATACTCTTTCCTGATAAGAGTCCTTGTAGTCAGTGAGTCTTTAACCAGATTTTGGGCTGAAGATATACAGAGTCAGAATCAATGGAAGTGTACTCTTACAAAATGGCAAAATAAATTATGACTACAGCTCTAGGTAAATTCTCTTACAAGTTGGTTATGCTTTCCAGAACTTGCAATACTATCATCACCGAGTGGTTCATTTGTTTTACAAATAATAGAAATCTAAATCTCGGTTGAAATTGGAATCTGACCTACTGTCTCTAATCTGCTTACTAGACAGAGGGGTTTTATTTGTAGTTGCTTACATAGCATCAATTTTTAAACAAAATTATGCCTGTGGGAAAAGAAGATACTTCTGCTATAAAAATGCCACTGAAGTATTTGCATCCTGAAGTACATTTCATAAACCACAAATCCCTTGTACGTTGCAGCGCACAGATCTTAACTTACTGTGACGGATCCACTGCAGTTGCCACGAATAAAATTAACTAAGTTAGTTAGGTTTTATGGTTATTAACAGAAATTTTACTAAATGGTTTTAGCAAACACATGGCATTCCTGAAAAGCTGAAGCTTTAAGAAAGCAGTACTGGCTTGCCGTCAGTCTCCTAAGCAAGTAATAGACCATTTGGCCGATGTACAATGGTTGAATGTATGTTTTTGAAAGGCAAAGGAATTAGCTAACCTAAAAACTTTTTAAAATGTTAAGTAAATCTGTTCAGTTTTGGAATTTTCTTCGAATCTGAAAACTTATAACGATGCCACGATTTTCTTTTGTTGTGTATGTGTGTGTACAAACATGCATTTGTATGGCACACAAGTGTTGCACAGTTAGACAGCAGTAGAATAAATGCAAATAGATTATTTTCTGTGTTCTTTTGGATGTTCATATTACCTAACCTTTTCATTCTAGAAAAAGAAGAGTAAAAGTAGAAGATTGTAAAATGCATTTGTTTAAAATTAAGATCAGGTGCTTACATTTTTTTGGTAGTGCAGTGCCCATGCCCTGTTAAAATCTCAAAAAAAAAAAAAAAAAGGTATAATCTTAACCAAAATTGCGTAAGATTAATTGCGTTCTCAGCCACTGAAATGGGCCTCAACTTAATATTGGTATTCCTCATGTTAGTTTTACTTGCGTTCCCCCTTCCCCCCCGCCCCTTCCTCCCTGCTAATTAGATTGATGCTGTCAGCTTACCATCTTTGGACCAAGAAATATATTTTTACTTTTTTATTTATACTATTTATCTATACTGCAGGTTTGTATGTACATTTTAGGAAAGGGAATGAATTTCATTCTTAGCCATAGATTTCGGATATGACCTATTATTGTGTCTGGAATCTGTCCTCATTAGCTCTTCCTACTGATGCTACTACTTCGAGAGATTTTTTTGCTCTGATAGTAGTTTTAAAGCATCTTGTTTGTCACCAATCCTTTTGCTCTTAGTAGTTCAGAAAAATCTAATACCAGCTGTTACCTGCATATAATCTATATTATGTCCTGCTTGACTTCAGAGCCCCTTGGTGTTGTTAAATCCAGCCAAATTAGGCTGACAGGTGGTTGCAGCTTCCTTTATCTGAAATTGAGCTCTGTGTAGATTGAGACATTTGTAGTCTGCACTCTAATGAGCCAGTTAATTTAACAAAAACTTTTGTTCAACTGCATAAAGGTTAAACATTTCTTCATAGAAAAGTAATTGCTGTGAATTTCCTGTGTTGTTTTATTTTGCTTAAAATTAAAATTGAAGTCTAGGTTTTATTAAAGCAGAGAGTCATGCAGTGGACTCTTTTTTGTGGGTAAAGATGAAGGCTAAACCTATTTTTATATTAGTAGCACATGATGTCAAGTAGGTAGAAGTGGCTTTGAGCTTAAGATATTTTTACGCTTGTTTTTTCCCTTTCTACTGCCTTGCAAATAATTATCTTCACCATTGTGCTCCGTATTCTCATTTGAGGCACCATCCTGCAGAATTCAAGATTTTACTGTGCTCTCTTTGGGCTGGATTACTCCACCCAACTTTGAAGTTTTGAAGTAAAGCTCTGCCTGACTTTAAAGTAGATCACTAACAAAGGCATCTTTAACAGGGACCATTCACACAGATGATACCATTGATGCTGTAGGACAGTTTGGTAGCATTCCCCTTCTTCCAGCTCATCCCAGTAGAAGAGACTATGATGGTTGGCTTTGAGCTGCTTATAATCAGGAAACACACAGTTTGTTAGATTTTTGCGTTGTTGGAGTGCCAGAGGCTGGAAATGGGGGCGTATAAATTTGATTATTTGCTTTGATATTCTTTATACATTGTCATATGTTCTTTTCTTTCCATCAACTTTATTCAACTTATAGTCCTATACGTAGGTGTCTCCGACACTGAATTTTCAGGTTTTGACTTGAAGAAATTTTAGAGACAGTAAAGTAAGTTTTGCACCACTGTTACTGGGTTTACTAATCACATGCTGAAGAGCCTACCACAAGCTGTGCTTTATAATCCTTGCTGAGTAAAAGCTGCGCACACATTTCTCCCTTCTCAATCTTGCTTTCTCCTGATGGAGCACAACGCATCTGATAATGAGTCCACAAGCAAGTAGTTATTTAGGTAGCAACAAAATGCTGCCTAACTATGGACCCAAGGAAGAACGGGGGGATGGGAAAGTTGTTATGGTTTTATCTTGCAGAGCGTATTTAGCACAGCCAGTTTTCTCCCTGTCCTGCTGCAAGATTTTTTTTTTAGTGCATAGAGAAGTAGTTTTAATGTCTGAATCTAGTGCTGACCTTTTTTCCTTTTTCTTAATTATTTTGAGTCCTATGGGTTAGTATCTTGCTTCAGATTTAAAATTTAAAAACGGATGAAAATGCGTGATAAATTGACAGCATGTTACGCTGTAGAGTATGAAACTGGTACAAAATAAAAAGCAGATGTGATATTTTTAGGCAGGCAATTTCCATGTTGTGTGTGGGTTTTCTGAATTACCTGAAGGATATTTTTAAATACTCTGGAAAAATTGTCAGAAAGATCATAACATGTGTGTGATGATACAAAAAATGACTAAGCACAGAGGTGAGCTCTGCAGAATATCCTAAAGCATTTTCAAATTCACAGCTCAGTCTCGAAGACAAAAAATGTAAATGGAAGGGAAGGACTAGGAAAATCTGGACCATGCAAGTGTTAGTAATGAACACTCTGTCAATACCATGTTCTGGGAACTCAGAGATGTAAAATAACTGTTGACATTTGGGAGTTTGTACAGGGATTTTTTTTGGAACAGTTGAAGGTCAAAATAACTGATGCCAGACTGCATGTGAGTTCTAACCTGACAGGTGAAATACTGACACCACTAAACTTTTCCAGTTTTGCTGGGAGTAGTGCCCCTAGCTCTGTGTGTTTCATAAGAATGATGCTGGGGACAGCCAAGCAAGATGGCTAAATGGACACACACTCTTCAACAGCAGCAGTCTGTAACATCCAAGTTCACTTGGCTAAGCACTAATTTGATCTTTTGTTACTTTTTTCTTTTTCTTTTTTTTTTTTTTGAGCACATTGTAATCTGTTTGGAAGGGTTGCTTAAGTTAGCAATAGTAGTCCAGAAGCAGAACGTGACAGCCGCTGCTTTATTGCCAGCTCCTCCATGCAGCCCATTTCAAACAAAGCCTATTTTCCTGTTTTCAGGGTAGAGTGATTACACATTTGGCTTGTTTGCTTTTAATTTCCATTAGACTTTACTGCCAAAATAACCTGGCCACGCTAGTGACAAGAATGGAAGTTGGCTTGCTAACAAGTATCAATGTTTGCCTTAAAAAGCAATTTGATGAAGAGTCACGCAAAAGCCCTCTCCAAAGAGGGAGGTGTTTTAAGGCAGTAACCACACAATAAAAATACTTAATTTCACTTTTGGAGACCTCTCATTTTTAAATTGCTCTGGGTGAATATATTCCCTTGTATGCCAAAAGAAGAGACATAGCAGTTGATTTTATTTGTTATGCCTGCATGGGGTGGGAAGAGAAGGGAAGCAAAAGAATTGTACAGGTATGGAGAGTACATTTCTGCTAGTAGGGGAACAGGATATTTCCTTCTTTTTGCAGCTGGATTGTGGTCTGAAATTCATGGCACGTGTCTCTCACTGGCCATGGTCATGGGTGGAAAGCTTTGAGTACTTGGCTCGTTGCTCTGTTTTGGACAGATACAATACCAGAGTGTTCACATCCTAAGTGGGATAGAAAAGTTGCCTGATCAAGCACATAACTGGTCCTGGAGTCTAAAGATTTATTTCTGTACTTTGAAATTCTTTCTCAGTGAATGATTTATTTTGTATATGCACCATTAAAAACAAAGGAGTGTTTCTCCTTTCTTTTGAAGTTGGAGAATAATGAGAGACCAAGGATCCATCTGAATTGCAGGACCCCAGGAACATTTCCCAGCGCTCTCTTGGGGCTGGGTCGTGACTTCTCCCTGTATTTGTGTGCATGCAGTCCCTTCGCTTCCCCCTTCCACGCCTCTGTGTCCACGTTCCCATGTCAAAGAAACCTTAATGTGCAGGCTGGGTGACAGGGGACATCAGAGCTCGCTTCCTGCCACACAGCACGGGCACAGCTCTGTAACCTGAATGCATGCGGTATGAATGAACAAAAAGGACAGACTGTTTTTCTGCAGTCAGGCGGCCGTTGGCAGTATGGCTAAGGCTGCCTCCTAATTCTTTAGAGATTTGCTGTAATTACTAGCCTTGATCAGTTTTCAACTTGTGTAAAATAGGTGGAGGAAGGACTAAGGAATGCATGGACAATATGATGGATGTTTCCCAAGTATGCATCAGCTTAGTTCTGAACCATGATACTGTGTAATTCCTGTAAGAGAGATGAAGCACATAGTCCCTGATACTATGCTTGGTCAGAGGTAATAAAGTTTCACTCAGTCATTTTTTAAGACTTTTTACAGGTCACATAGGGCAAACAGTCTTTCTGTAGAGGAGGAAAAGACATTGCTGTAGCTGTTTCTCTGGTATCATTGGCATCACTGGCATCTCTCCAGTCAGCATTCAAGTGCAATGGTATTCATTGAGTGTTATGTTTTTCAGAAGCAGAGCCTCTTGCTCTATTTCAGTTGGTGTTACAAAACATGAAAAGACAGTCTCTTTGAATAAATTTCCTTCTTCCAATCACTGGCTCTTTTAAATGTCTTTTTTACATTTGGATTCCTTTTCTGGCTACCATTCAAGGCATATTTGAACTAGTTAGCTAACACTTCTGCTGACTTAACGCTGCTGGTACTCCTGAGTTATTAATACTCATGTTCATGTAGATGCTGCTAGAGAAGCTGTGTATGCCCACTGTGAGAAGCTTCACTGGCAGAAGGTAACCTGGTGCACTCCTCAGGGATGTGGTGGCTCTGCTCCACTTGGAGTAAGTACATCCACCATTGCCTTTTGCGGACATTGATCCATTTGCTTAGGGTTTATGTTTATTAAGAGAATTGCCTTTATTCAGGCAGCAGGTAGGCTGGCATTTACTAATTGCATGAAATTTGTGTGTGTGTCTATGCAGGATAGTGCTGACAGAAAGCTTCTGCTTACAAAATTTAGTAGTTTTGTTACATAAAAAAAGTCTCAGTTGTCTGTGAGTCTATGCTGACTTAGAGCTGTACAGATGCAAATGTTTTTTTCACAACGTGGCTCAACGGAGTTGAGATTTGTGGTTGTATCTAAGATACATCTTGGATATACAAGGTTGTACATCTATCCAGTTATGCTAAAGTGCCTGTGAACTGGGCTAGATGTCATAGATCCTGCCACTCAAATGTGCGCAAGTGGCTTTTAATGACTTGACTGCCACTTAAAATAATCTTAAATAAAATTAGCGGATCTATACTGCAGTGCAAGCAGAAGAGTAGCTGAAGATTATGCAATTTTTCTGCTGGCTAGTGGTGATGATGATGATAGCATTTAGCTAGCTCCATACAACTTCCAAGGACTGCACAAAGTGTGCGCTAGTTAAATGCGAACTACTCTTTCAATTCACTTTCATTGTTTTCAGGAAGCTTGAAGCCTTCTGTTATGTGTTTCAGACCTGGCAGTGAAAAAAGATGTAACCAGCATGACTTCAGCTTGCAATCTTCTAGTCAAACTGTAGCAAGTCAGAAATTAGATTTGTATCAAAAAGAATAAATGCCCAGATAATGGCATGGTACAGCTCCAAATCAAGTTATCCTGCATCTTTTTCTCGTTTTCTATATGGATTGCAACACACTGCTTGTACGATCAGTAGAAGTGTGGGATAATTTCACAATTGCTGATTTCAACCATGTTGTCAGCCACCTGCAAAGAATATAGGCCTTAATTTTATTCCTTTCAAGTATATTAAAAATATTTTCCTTGTCAGAATAGAAAATTGGAAATTCAGAAATGGGGTGGATGTTTTTCTATTCCAAATATTAGGTCTCCCCTAGTTTTTGTTGCTTGATAGACCTGTCTTATTTAATGTCACAGAAAGAATAGTTAGGAGGAGATGTGGGTAGGGAGAAGGGATTTGTTCCAGTAAATGCATCTTTATGACATTTTCTGAAAGGCAAGCAGTCAGAGCTGGAGGCTTTTGCAAGTGCAAGTTTTTGTGCTAATTATGAACTACTTTTCTTTTTAAAGAAAATGTATCTCAGTTTGTTAATCAGTATGTGATTACTTTCTTTTTGCTTTCGTTTCGCGGGCAATACTATCCTCGGTGGGTTTTTTTGCTGCTGGAAGGGATATCCCTGAGGTTCAACCCCTCCTCTAAGTGTCTCATTTTATTTAGGTACTTAGGATAACGCAGCGTATACTGGAGGCAATTCTCTAAATCGACAGTGCAGATGGAAACGAGGTGGAAACCTCTGTTTTTCTTAGGCTTATGAGATTGAGCACGGATTAGTTCTCTTTCAGTATATTTTGAAGGCCAGAGATAATAAATGAGGACTCAAAAATTAAATGCATTTGTTTTTTGCATTTTGATGCTTTCAGGCTGTCGGGGAGAGGCAGGAGCGGCCTGCCCAACGCGGGGGCGAGCTGGGACCCAGGGTGACAGCAAGGCAAGGCAGGGCAGGCACCTCAGGTACCTGAACAAGGGGAGCACAGTGGGACCAGGGACGGCTATCGGAGTTGGGTGCCGTCTGGTGACCGCCAGGCAAGTCTGCAGTGACCTGGCAGGTCCCACCTTGGCGAGACATGAGGCCAGGCACGGGCAGCGTGGCACAGGGCAGGCTTGGCCGAGAGCTGGAGCCGAACCGCAACCCCAGGCCAGCCACCCAGGAGGCTTCTCACAGGTCTTTCTCTCGACTGAGCTGTTCCCAGCAATCTGAACCTGGGTTAGAGCCACCCCATAGCAGAGCTGACCCGGGACAGGTAAACTCCCAGGTGTGTGGCTGGGAAGAGGCGGCAGAGCCTGCTCCTGTCTGGTGCACTCAGGACCCTGGCAAGGTAACCTCGAGCCGTGGTTTTTTTCAAACTGTTCTTCACGTAAAGGAGTTAGCTTCTTTTGGTTTTATTTTTATTTTTTTAATTGCCTTTTATTATACCATTGTCTCTTGATTCCAGTAGTTCAGGCTTTCTGTGGGGAAAAAAATGAGAACGTCAGTAAGCCGTGAACACAAATCTGGAGGTACACGGGCAATTTTCCTGCTACCTCCTCCAGCACATTGGGCTTCTACAGTGTGGCACCACCTTGGCAGGCTGCACCCGTTTTCCTGGTTTCTCAGGGTAACCAAAGCCCATGATTCATTATGATGGACTACATCCTCAACTGAGAACTGAACCAAATTGCAAGGGCTTTATAAATAGATTGCATTATTTATATATTTCAAAAGGATGCTAACTAACTTTCTGGGATAGCATGAACTGTGAATAGGAAAGACTTATTACTTTGCCAAACAATCACAATTTGTGGCTATAGAAATGTTCTTAAAGCATTTACCTGGGAAATAAATGACCTTTTATTTTCAGAGGTAAGATTAACACAGCTAATTTCTGTCTACGGAGCATTGTTTACCTTTCGTGAGTTGTCTGCACAGCTTCCTAGGAGGTAGAAAAATGAAAACTTCCTGCTGAGAAAATCAAGGCTGAGTTGTTGTTTTTGTTTATTTCAGGAACACATGGTGGCTTGCCCATAGTGCTTCTGCACACATGGGCACGCACACACGTTTCTTGTAGAACTACTAATTGTTCAGCCTTTTGCAGGCGGGCACAAGTCTGCTGGACCTGAGGAATCGCCAGCTGGAGGCTGTGAATCCCAGGTTAGTGCAGCACCAAGCCCGCTCCAAGCATCAGCCAGGTTTGTTAGTTGGGATCGACACGATACCGAGGGCCACGACATGACTTCTGCTGGCCTGGGATGTGAGTAGAGCAGCCTATGCCTGCAAAAGGCAGGCATGGTATTGCCTGTCTTCCTGGGGTTGCACCTTCGGTTACGGTAACCAGGAATGTGTGGCACATGCATCTTTTGTATACATGCGCTGCCCTGTGATATTCCTTCTGGTGAGACCTCTGGAATTGCTCTCAAGGTTTTTGTTCTAGAAGGGGTGGGTTTCCTCATTCTCATACTTGCTGGGTGGATTGAGAGGAACGTATCCAAATTACACTTAGAAAATGTGCTTTTAGCATTTCTTGCCTGTTAAAATATTTCAGATCATGTGTAGCTCGATCATACTATCATTTTAGTCTTCAGAACTAATAGTTCTTTTTGCCGAGTGTGTTTTCTTCATCACATAAAAAGTGACTTTATACATACTCAAATAGCAAAATAAAGTTTGTGAATTCTTTTTTTTTTCCTTTCTTTTTTTAATAGCAGTAACTCCCACAAACTGGTACAAGGCTTGGTACTGTGCAAGCAGTTTTTCACTCTTAGAATGCTGCTACTGAAAAGCAGATATTGTGTAAAGTACCATCGATCACTGCCGCGGTTTTATACAGTTTGTCACCATTGTTCTTCGTATAGCATTGAGTCACATTTAGAACTATGGTACAGCTCACAAGTGTTCAGCAGTGGGGGAAAAGAAAAAGTGTTGGTTTTTTTTTTTTTTTTTTTTTACTTAACAGCCCCCCCTTATTATTTATAATCTAATATCAATGATTTGTTAGTGTATAGAAAATATGTCTAACGTGGCCTAATCTACATGAGAACAGGTTTATTAATATATTTAGAAGTGTATAATGTGGTTTATAATGATGGAGAGTGGGATGGAATTTCTAAAGACCTAGAATAGCTGAGGTGAGATACTAAAATGTTAAAGCAGAAATCTAAAAGGCTGTTCTGACAGATGGTTAGCTCAGAGGCAGAAATGGACTTTTGTTGTATGTCTAGATTTACTTTAACAACTTTGGGATTTCCTAATAATTTCCTGGATTTTTTTCTGACTAAGAGCATACTGTATCTAGGGTAAAATCCAACTGAGATACTGGATAGATATGTCCTTTTAATTAAAGAGATGAATTGCATAAATTTTGGTAGGTTTTTTTACAGAGACTGGTATTCCCGCAGTGCCACAGAGTTTGTTGTGCTCCATGGGTCTGTTGCTAGGACCCGTTATCTTGTGCTTTTGGCAACTAAGGATCCTAAGTCTACCAAAGGATTCAGATTTTTCCTGAGATTTGATTTGTTTCTTCTAATATAGCATTGATTTAAACAAACTGTTTCCCTGTGAATGTTCTTTAGTGATTCCACCAGGAATGTTATTTTCATTTGGCAGATTTTTCTGGCTGCATTGATGGAGATGGTAATTGACACTACCGTCATTGCCACTTACCACAGTAAATACGGTGGTAAGCACAATAAATGCTTTTCTTTATGCTGAGCAATCTGGTTTAATGTGTATATATAAACTGGTCTCTGCACATTCATGGCTATGATGTGCATTCTGGGGTGGGAAAAGATAGGACTAAGACTCTTAAGAAATGTTTCTTTCAAAGGTGAGACAACCTGAAAAAATGACAATTGGAAACTTTTAGCACTTGTTGGAGGTTGGAGATGTTTAATTTTGCAGAGAGGGAGCAAAGTATTCATGTGAGTTTTCTAACTAGTTTTTATCTTTAAAAAACTGACAGCAATTGTCAATTTGCTGAGTTCCCAGGTATAAATACACACACAAGGAAAATTTCTTTTAACAAAGTCAATTGAATTGATACGATTTCTTCATGCAAAGGGAAACATAGACTGTTTTGAAGATTTTATTTTACATGTTTTAGGCAAAACAATAATCAGATAAGGCAAAAGAAGTGAGATAAATTAAATCAACTGCTATACTGAAGACCACTGAGTGCTCAGTAGAAAGATCAGTGTGATACCCTGTGGCTTTTATGTTCAGCCATGTTGGTCTGGAGTATATTGGCATGAGGGAGAAGAGATTGAAACTTGTCTCCATATGTATGGAAGTTTGATATCAGGGTAAAGTACTACGGTAAGGTGAAAAGTGGGTACCATTTCTGCAAGCAGAGTTGAGAACAGGCTTCTTTAAACAGTATCTACCATCCAGACCTTGAAACAAGCAGAAATGAACATGGAAAGGAGAGAGGGGTAGGGAATTTTAATTCTTCTGCTTTCAATTAGTATGCAAAAAATTACATAAGATTTGCATATAAATAGTATGATATAAAAGTATGCTGTCCTTATTGATAGACTTTACAGTGTAAAATTCAGTCATGCACTAGATTTACAGATAATTCTAGCAAAGAGCAGTAGCTGAGCTGCGCTTACAGATTTAAAAGTAGTGTAAGATGACCACCTCTGTGGTAAGTTGATCTGTTTTTCCTTTGGTCTTCTAGCAGAAGAATATTGAGGAGTTAGTGATTGCCTATGCTGTGTGCTGGAAATTAATCCATGGAAAGAACTTGCAATGAGTCTATGCACCACACTCTTGTCCAGTTTAGGCATGCTGTGAGACTTGGAGCT
Source organism: Haliaeetus leucocephalus (assembly GCF_000737465.1). Taxonomy (NCBI): domain Eukaryota; kingdom Metazoa; phylum Chordata; class Aves; order Accipitriformes; family Accipitridae; genus Haliaeetus; species Haliaeetus leucocephalus. Next base: position 5,165,099 of record NW_010973023.1, on the reverse strand, counting down.
TGACTACTTTGTATTTTGCTGCCAGAGGGAAGCCACGTTGGTACTGTGCTAAGCTTCAGCTAGTTGTCAGGATCTCTTCCAATTGAACTGCTTATGCCTCATGCCTTAGCGAAGCTGTACAACTTCGAGTTGGACTCAAACGCATGGCAAACAAGATGACTTTGAATTCGTGCGTGGGCAGAGCACATTTGCTCTCAGTCTAGCAAACACCATGTAAATACAACTTTTAGAAATGTGAGATTTCATGCTGTGGAGATGGTACCAATGGCACAGGCTACTTTGGAAGTATTTTAATTTTGCCCCCTTCTTCAGCCAATATAGAAATGTTTTGTTTTCCTTCCACACACTACCTGTATAGATGAGCTTGTAAAATGAAATGGGGAGAAAGCTATTTGTAAGTGGGATGTAGAGGAGGCATCATTGGATGATCTTTTTGTTAGCACAGCCATTTACATTCCTCTGGGAAGGATGAAAGATGAAGTATTTCTTCTTTCAGTGCAGAAAGGACAAACTTCCAAAACTGGATCAGTCTGTGGCACTGACCAAGCAACACTTAAGGCTGAATAAGAGAACTGTGGGCAGACGCCGATCAGCAGTGCTTTGTTAGCAGAGCTGTAGAGGGTTGATGGGGTACCGCTGGAAAGATGTTTGCGAAATGTATTGTGAAATGACTTTGAAAGCTCTCAGTTAATGTAGACAAATGTCAGTAATCCAGAGCAGCAGAAGGATTTGAGAAAGGGCAAAGGCCCGTGCAGTATGTATTTTCCAAGTGGGAACCCTTTGTATTTAGACATTTTTTGTTAACTCCCAGTATCGTAAGATGTACGTGGGTTTTGAGCATATGACAGTGTTAAGTTAGGAGAGGTAGCACTTTAATCTTGTGACTCTTGTAATTGATTTAGAAGGGAGTATGTGTTGTCTATTTGTACTGGCTTCTGACAGCTCTGCCTGGTATTGGGCAGGTGGGCTTTACGACCAGGAGAGATTTCAGAGGTGAATTGCTGTGCAGAGGTAATCTGGCATTTGGTCCAGAAGAAGCCCGCTAAAGCCTGCAGCAGTGTGGTGAGGGATCCCGATGTTTGTGGAGGTGGAGTTTGTGGGAGTGGGGTAGGCAGCACGCGGAGTGGTTTGGACAGCAGCTTTGGTCCAGGAGCCTGGTGAAGAGGAGGAGGTGGGAGGAAGGACTGGCAGCTGGTGGGGGGCCAGAGAGGGAGACGGTGCTTGACATGGGAGAGCAGCAGGATGGTGTGACAAATTGGAAGTGCAAATACTGTCCTTGCCTTCAGGGCTGGAAGACTTATATTCAGAAATTTAAGGCTGTGGATTCTGTGGTTCACCGTGGAGTGTACAGTCTTTCCATGTGGCTTCTTGTAACATGTTTCTTTATTCCCTGCTAAATGCTGGCCATTGCTTGCAGGATAGACAGACAAGGTGATTTGTATCTGGCTCTAAATATCCGAGTTCATGTTTCTCATTAACCTCTTCATTATCAAAAGAAACACTCATCTCTTTCTTTCTGGTATCTTTCTTCCAAACATCTTATTCTCAGCTCTCTGCCAATATTTCATATTCTTTCTGTGGAATAATCTCCCTGCTGTAAGACCCTGTGCCAGTTCAGTCAGTGCAGACTGCTTTAGTCCTTTGTATTCATTGTTGTATTTGCGGGAACTTCCTGCTTGGCTTCCTGCTTCTGGTTTTAGGACTGTGCTCGAGGCTATTATGAAGATGCGGCCTCCTGTAAACCCTATGATAAATTGTGGAGATACGGTTTCCTCCTAATGTGTCTTTTTTTTGCCAGGCAGGCATATGTTTAAATCAAATCTCATATCAATTGTTCAGGCATATATTGGAGTTCCCTTCTGAAAAATATTTCTTGGGGTATCAAATTTCTTCACTGAGGAAATCACTGGGAAGGCTTTGAATTGTTTATCATTGCTGTATGATCCAAACTACCTCTAAAACTCTTTGGTTTTTAGTTGTATAGATTATAAAAATACAAAGGACTTGAAATAATTTTTGCTAATAGTTTAACTTAACTACCCACTGTTTATTGCATGCATTACAATATTTTTATACCCTCTGCTCGTTCTGCCACAGCAATTACATGGCTCTGTTCCTAGGTCTGTGCTGACATCCTCCATTACGCAGCTTCCAGACAAAGCTGTTTTGACAAGCGAGACAGAGCACGGTGGCAAAAATCCTGTTCCCTCCCTTCATGGTAGTCAGCAGGATGCATCATCTTTGGGTGCTGTGCTCCTTGTGCCAGGGCCCGCAGAGAGATTTTAAACAGCGAGAACCGGCCAAACGCAGCCTTGGGAGTTTGTGCCCTGGGAGCATCCTTGTCATAAATGTGCTCGGGTGTGTGTGGGGAGTTCTGTACATGGCTTTGGATATGGCATGTGGAATTTGTCCTCTGAGTAACCTGGCTTTTGGGTTTATCTCCAGAGTTCAGAGTGATGATTTTGACTGTCAACCTCTAGAATCCCGTATTATTATATGAATACATTTAAAAATCTGCTTTGAGTAAGCATTGTCAGGCAGACAAAAACTAAAATCTGAAATGCTGAACATCCCTGAAGTGACACATCTGCGAAGCATTTACTGTGTTTTTAAAATTTGCAGTTAGCTGCTGATCTTTTAGGCAGAATTATTTTCTCGCTGTCCATACCGAAGGCAGAGCTTTAGCTGCAGATGACTGCTACGCACAGCGTCCATATCGGACAGGGATCTTCTCTCATGGCCAGCATCTTGAACTGGTGGTAAAGCTCACGACCTGGTCCTCTGCTTCCTGAAGGCTCATGACCTGGTTCCTCTGCTCGCGTCTTCCACCTCATGGGTGCAGCTGATGGTGTGGCTCTTGTCCCCTCTTGCTTCCACTGCTAATATCTTGGGTTGAGCTGGAGGTGTGAGTCACGACCTGGTTGTTGCATTGCCCCAGGACCCGGAGGTACTCGCATCCTCTACCTCCTGGACACAGCTGGAGATGGGGGTCCACAACACGGGCCTCTGCATCCTCACGGGCCAGGGAGCTGCTCTCGCTGTCGGTATTGTGGGCAGAGTGGGTGGGAGCTGTGGGTCACCACCTGGGTTTCTGCCTCCCACAGGGCACAGAGCTGCTTACATCTTTTTAGAGTAGTCCATCAGTTTTGGAAACGTGACGAGCTCTGTGAGCAAACTCTGTGCAATGGGAAGAAACTCCTGCTCTCTTTTGCTCCTCTAACCTTTCACCACAGCTGTAAGGTGAAAATTAATTCCAAAGTGAAAATAATGTCAGACCGATACAGCGTCTAACAGTTGTGGACTTGTTCTAGCTGTAGAGAACTGCAATTTAGGCAGCCTTGAACATCTCTACAGCCATTTTTGGGCTTTTTTTGAGTATTTTTTTTGTCAGCTTCTTTAGAGCCAGATCTTCAATTTTGTTTTACATGTGCAAGAGTGCAACGATCTACAGGCTCATTTGTGCCCAGGTATTTCAGATATTTTTAGAAATGTTAGCAAATATGTACTTCGTACTCCGACTGTGTCATTTATAGGACTGTAGTGTATCTTGGAATTTTCTAGAAAAAAATTTCTTCTAAAAACTACCAAAGTAGTACCTCACTGCGAATTCCATAATGATGGTGACTCCCTGAGATCAAGTGGGCTATTTAAAGCTTCAGTTCAGAATACATTAACATGGAAAAATAGAGAAATCCAGAGATACAGCAATGTACACCTGAAGAATGCATGAAAATTTCAGGCATATTGATTACAGCATCCTGCAGGTAATTCACAGCTACCAAATACCCAGCTTGGATTGCGTGCTGTTCTCTCTGACTGCCTCATTCCTGTAGTTTGCTTTTTCCCTGCACCTGCTCTATACAAAGCTGTCTTGGAAATCAAACTTCGAAGTTATGTCCCCAAAACAGCACATCAGTGCATTATTTTGGGGAGAGTTACAAGCATTCATATTCTCTTTTTTTTTAACATATGAAGAACTCATATACAGTACTATAGGCTATATTCACTACTGTGAAGTGTTTTGTTTGGGTTATGTTTAGGTAGTTGGTCTCAGGAAAACTTAACACACATGAACAGTATTATTCTGTAGGAGTAAAACCTAGTTCATATAAGTAGGGGTTTGTAGCTGTAAATATTTTCCCTGTGGTCACAATCAAAGTGTGTTTCTTAAAGTTAGCGTATTTGGTTAACTTATTACAACTGTATTTTATTCTGCAGTTTATACCTCCTAAATAAAAATCCACCACTCAGACACTAAGCCCCTGGTCAAGACAAAACAGCAGTGTTATCAAGCCCTCTTTTGCAGAGGCTGCATGATGTGTTTTAACAGAAAATATTCTACAGCTGGTTTTTTGTGCTGCTTATCATGCTCTGAGCAACTGCTTTTGAACCAGCTGGTTCAGTCACTGTCCTCACCTCACTTGTTTGACCAGCATTTTTTTTTCTGCTGATTTTAAGGCCCCTTTTCTTTATGGTGTTATGGAAGAAATGTAAGTGTAATCTTGCATATTCAGTTGCACTGACAGGAACAGGTTATTTTTCAGAAAAACATGACTGATGTGGAAGAGATAGTGGAAGTTGTTGCGAAATCTGATTAAGTGCTAGTCATTTTGTTGTGCTATTACTTTGGGAGTGGGCGGGATATGTACAGGTTTTGCAGCCTGACAATTATTCAGGCTGAATGTGACTAGCAGAGATGAATAATCAAGCAGTCTTTGTTTAACACGAGTCAGTTGCACAATTTTTAAAGAAGACAAATGCTGATGGATCAAACAGGTGATTTAATTTTTCCTCTTCAAGTACATGAAATTATTTCTGACAAATGATGCCCCAGCTCACTTTGCTGTGGCAGGATGCTTTGTGAGATACTCAAGATTAAAACAAACCTATATGTTCTAGTAACACAAAGGAACATTTTTCTTAGAAACTTGTGGGTGGATAAAATTCTTTGGTTAAGTTTTTAAAAAACTCTCTGCGGGCTGTGTGGAGAATTGCCACATGCTTCTCATAGATTCCAAATTTCTGCCATAGCAAGTCCCACTGGTTTCAACCACAGGCTTTTTTGTTTTCTGTACTCTCCTTTGTAACCCTCAGCAAATGGAGGCAATGCCTGAAGTTCTGGAAAACAAGAGAGAGAGGCCGCGAGCCAGGCCTACACTGCTGCATTCCTTTGCAATGCTAGGCCACCGTGTGGGCTTCGTTTCGGCTCTTCATTGTAAATCAGCGGCACAGATAACCAAGTGAGCAACTATGAAAACAGGCAGAGTGCGATCAAGTGGATTGGTTTTAATTACAACCTTGAGATCAAAAGTTGTTTTCCCACGGGGGATATTTTTAACTTTCTTGAATGCCTCTTTTTACTGGCATATTTCTTTACTTAAAATATGCTCACAAGCATACACCACCTTCACACACCCATGAGGTAAATAACAAAGTCCAGAGCCGTTTTCTTTTTGCTATGGTTTGTGCCGTGTATTCCCAGATCGGTGGCTTTCTTTACATGTAGCTGGTCAATGCAGTTGGGTAAAGGCAGCAGATGGCTCAGTAGAAGACTTTTCTGCAAGACCTCAAAAGTTAGGAGTAACTGGTAATTTCTTACAAAGATGCATCACTGAGTTGCAGAAATACATATATAGCCTGTACTATAAAACCCCATTAGAACAGGGGAAGAGGAGGAAATTAAGCTCAGTGAAAGACAATGTGTAACTTAATGCCCCCAGCTAATATCTTGCATGGTGAATCTGGTGTGACTTTTAGAATAGGTTTAAGAAAAAAAGGTCTGTTGTACCTCTGGTTTTAAGCTTCAGCGTGATCTGTAACAGGAGAATGCACAGAGTTGGTATGCAATTACTGCTACAGTTCCTATGGTTTGAAATGCTCGATCTCTTTCCTTTGACATGGCCAGAATGAACATGGCTATTTCAGCTGCTGCCACTACTAATTTTGCTACTTTAATTGAGCATCTGTGTGAAGGGCTAAGTGTCTTCAGTAAGAACAGAGAGGAAAGAGGATACTCAAAGACATAAATGATATAGGGTGTACAAGTTTGGGGAAGGTGTGATGTTGTTTTTCCTCCATCAAGTCCAAAACCTGGCTCCCAGAGAGCAGCCCCGCACAGCGGGTAACGGGATGTTAACGCATTTCGGCCCACAGTAACCACACTGTGCTTCCTGTTAATATCCAGACTTTGGGCACAGACTACAACATTGGGTTATTACAGACTGCAAGTGTTTTCACGTCTCTGACATGCAGATGCTAGGAGTTATGTGTGCCTTGCTGAAAAGCCTGACGATACAGAAAAGTTTTCCGGCAAGAGGACCAATGATGGTATATCAAAAATCTCTGACTCGGATAGTATTACTACTTTTTACACAGTGATACTGTAAAACCTAGTTGCCTTCAGTGGAACAATAATGCTGAACACAAGCTGTAATGAATATACAGCGTGTTTTTAGTTTTTATTTTTATATTTGTTTCATAGAACCAACCCTTTCAAATCATAAAATTGTCAGCGAAACTAAAAATGATGTGCTGTTTGCTAATTCAGGAGATAGGACTTAGGCATGTTTATTAGAGTGTCACCATTCCAGCTAGATGTCACATTCTTGTGTGTTTTCACCTGCTCATTGATTGGTTGTGTCATGGTTTTACCAGGTATGTTGAAAAAGTCAGTATAGTTACCCTACCAAAAGAGATACCGCAGCAACAATTCCCCACAGCGCCAGTACCACCTGTTACAGGGATTCCTCTTCCAAAGGCTGTTAAGTGACAAATTCACCTTTGTTAGCTTTACTGCGGAGCGATGCTTTAGGGATGTGTTTATCTTGAGACCAGTACTCTTGTAACAACCAATGGTTCACAGTTAGATATTAAACGCTGTCCCAGACAAAGTGAAGTCTAGCAGAATTTAGGGGAACGGAAAAAAAAAAACCCACCAAGCTGTTGATTATCCTCAGGAACTTGCAAAATTAATACTTCTTACTGTATATCACTTCATAATCCAGCACTACTATTATAGATGAAATAAATATGTATTGACTTCTGTGTTGTGTTCATCATCTAGCTTTTAAGCATTGGGCCCCTGAAATGAAAGAGGCAAACTTAGGAAAGCAGATGATACTGCTGTTAAAGGACATAATTTACTGGTCGTGTTGCATGCAATTTTACAGTTTGCCTCAGTATAAATATGACCTTGAAACAGTTGCTGCCATATTGAAAGAAGTGTATTTATTTTAACCAGATTCTGTGGGACCCATGCAAACTGGTACTGCTTGTACAAACAATGCGTATGCTAGGCCCAGTACTTAAAATGTAGAAGTCCTTTCTTGTCCCCCAAGCAGGGGGTTGATGATTTTGATTATTCTTACACAGATCAACAGTGACTGTATGTAGTAAAGAATGTTTCTGGCAGATCACTTCTCTCATATTGGCAACCTTCAGGATAAACTACTTCATGGGTAGATTCTTCCAGCTCTTCTTCCTGAGCTCTGAGAATTATCTTTCACGTAGCTGAGGGAAGTCCTGAAAATGGTATGTCTCAGGGTGATAACAAGACCTACTGTCTGGTACGCTGAGGGAACTGAGAAGAAACTGTCAAGTCAGCTTGGAAGGTTTATTCATCCCAGTGTCAAAAGAATAGCACTAGTGTTACAGACACCTTTGGCAGCTAGCAACTTTTTCATTGACTGGCCCCTTGGAAAGAAGGTTGCTAGTCATTTCAAGACAGATTTTACTGGGTCTCTTCCCTAGTAAAACAGCTACTTGTGAATTGATGCCAAATGTTTGAGGTTTTTTTTCAGCAGATCTGGAATACATTTTAGGGTATTATCAGAAATGAAGTGAGAGGAATTCCACTGATTTCTTCATACTGTAGTAATTAGTATCTGAAAGAATTGGCATTCTCCTATGCAATTTTCCATTTTTTTTTTTTCCTACAGCATAGTTTTGTGCTAAAAAGTATATATTCCTGTTCTACCTGAGTGAATCCAATATTTATCTCCTTCAAAATATGAGCATAAATACTATAGACATATAGTGTCACTCCTTCCTCCTGCTAAACCTGTAAAGACAGGTTTAATTTCCATAATAGGATGCGAACTGCCACTTCCCTTCTCTCCATCAAAACCTTTTTGTGTTTTCGTGTGAGCTCTGCTGCAAGGCTAAGCTCTGATTCCTTGAGGGCTGTTCTTTAGTGGCAGAGGGCCAGGGAGGGCTTGGAGAGATGAGATCTTTCGTGAGTCTGAAAAGAGCTGTGCCAAGACTTGGGTATTAGCAAAGGTCTAGAATGAGTAGATCCTATTTGACCTATTGGTTTTCAATCTGGCAGCAGCTCTCAGGGCATAATGCTGCCTGCAGAGAATGGCTAAGAACTGGTATTCCACATGGCATCAAGGGATTCAGAGAACGCAGCATTCGTTGGACTCTTGTTGTAAAATTTTAAGTGGAAGTTCCATTCATCTGGCCACAACAATGCAGTCTAAATGCCAGCTCTAAAAATGTGTTGTGCCTTTACCAGCAGCAGTGCAGTCCTTTTCAGCAGGCTTAGCCAGTGCAGTGGTCTTTATTGACCCAAGATGTAGTACGGAACTAAACTTGGTCTTCTATGCAAATTAGTTCAATAGAAGTAAATACAACTCTGTAGTAACAGGTATTTAAGAACCTGGGCCAGGTGGGGTTTTCCACTTTTTACTCTATTTTTAGTAGTAAGGTTTATTGTAAGGAAAATTGTGCCACAGCAGACCCCTTATTCACTGCTTCGTCAGATCAGTGTAGAAGTGTACTCAAGTCATCAGTGGAATGGAAACACCTTCACAACCTTTGCTTCTTGTCTGGTAAGAGCCTTATACGCTCTATAACGTCTAATGTATGCATTGAGGGAGGAAGGTCAAAGGAGTGCATGTTATGCTTAGTAGATGGCTTCTCATTTTTGTGGTGGTTTGGTCTACAGCTTGATTAGCCCATAGGAAAAGCTGAGTTTCTTGTGCAGAAAAATATTCTTCCTTCAGTTATTCTGAAGCTATAGAGAAAGTTTGCCTTTGGGGGCAATTTTTTCCCTAAAAGTGACAAGCTTTGGCAAGGAGGGAGGGAGGAGAGTGAGCTGTAATGGAAGCAGTCTCTCAGCTAACTGCAGTAGGAGTGTAAAACTCCTGTGAACCTGTATTATGAGGCATACTGACATTTCCTTCTGCATTCATTCTGCTAGCAAACGGGGAAAGGTGTTTGCGTAAAGGCTAAATGCACCCGCAGATCGGTTCTAGTTGTGTTCAGAGCTATGACCAACTGTTTGTTTCGCAATTATGCTGCATGCCATCTATTCCAAACAGAAATATTTGTTCAAAATTGATTTCCAACAGTTTGACAAGCATCAGACAAACCCAGTAATTAGATCTGTGAAGTGGAATGTCTGATGGCATATTGCCTTCTAACCATATTAAGTGAAGTTAGGCTGAGAGCCATTTTTTGTCTGCACTGTCTTAGCATAATGAGGGTAAATCAAGCTTTGCGGTTCAGATTTAACAATGCAGGCATAGTTTCTTCCTCCTTCTCCCCAAATACTTAGGTAGTAAAGCCTAATGGCTGTAGACACGCCATTCTTCCGTGAGCTGTGCTGCAGTAAAAGGCTGAACCAGGAGCTGGATTGTACCTCTCACTGGTGCCCAAGGGAAAGAGTGGAACCGCCGCAAGGATTTTGATCAGATAACGCCTGTGTTTTCAGGAGATCCATAGCCTTGTTTGGTGAACCTTTCTCTGCACCAGTTTACTGGTTTGCACCCATTCTCTCATCCCCTTTTCTCCTTCTAGTCTGATCAGAGGGTGTTCCCACAGCATGCTAAGCCGTGCAGCGCTCCTTGGTGACATCTCCAGCGGTAGAGCTCTGGCTGGAAGCCAGGACTGGCCTTGCTGTTTCTGGCAGATGACCTGCACCCGCCTGCAGGACGAACAGGTTTTGCTACACTTGCCTTGGATACAGCTGAGCACTAAGTAATTAGATCCTTTTTCCAAGGAAATTGTTAAATTGGCCTGATTTTATTTGATCCTGGCTCTTGCAGTAGGTCACAGTGTGTAATGACTGCTGCATGTCAGAGTCCTCGTTGACATGCACATCCAAAGCTCCGTTGTCCCACCTACTCGAGTTTGAAGTGAGGTGTGTGGTAGTGCAGGAAAAATGGAAGTGTGTGGCTTCGTAACAGTATGCAAAGACAGAGTTGAATTAGGGCTCCCAGTGGTGCCTTTAGGCTATACTTCCTGCAAAACAATTCCTTAAGGTCCTTTTTCTAGAGAACTTAACTGCATAAAAAGGAAAGGCAAAATGTTGGGAAAGGGTTATTTTAACGCGGTTGGAACCCAGACATCCTCAACTGCAGCTTATACATAGTGATGATGGACGTGCTTTTTCTGTCCTTTTAGTTCTTTCAAATGTCTTGATATTACCACAAATGTTACTGGAAGCCACATGTTCCAGAATAGTGGTTTTCAACCTCTTAAATAATGCAAGGCAAACTAATACATTGCACATATGCCTTACTATTACAGCTTACTGAAGATGTCGAAGTCTTAGGTGTTACAAAGCTGAGTAATTTTTAGGTGTAACCTTTTGTTCTTCAAGTCACTAAAACCAGGTAAGTCAGTACAAAATTCCAGATGTTTTACTTAATATTTTATTATCAGCATTTCAGTAAACTTACTGAAATATAGTTGACTCAGAATTGAGAACTGTACTGCATTATGTTTAACTATCCAGTTGTTTTCTTACAGAAGAGATAGGACCAAAACAGTAAAAAAGGACAAATACACATTATATTTCATATACTGAAGAGCACTGCTTTGTAAATATATATGACTTAATCAACTTCTATTTTAGCTTCAAAAGGTCCCAAAGTTAAGTAATATAATTTTCATCTTCATACCCTGAGAAAAGAGGGCCAAGAAAAAGGAAATTAGAAATCAGTCACAACAATCTGTAGTTACAATGAAATATATTAAAAGTTTGGTGTTACAAATGATTAATGTACTTTCTGGTGTTTGTAACAAGTAAATAATTCTTAAGATTTTGTACAAATATTTAAGCTGCTGTTGTGTATTATTACAATCAGTATTTTCAATATGCTGTGACTGTTGAACTAAGCCTCTCTTGAGAAGCCAAAGTAGGGGAATATGCTTCAGCTTTTATCAGCTTCATTTTCCTCATTTATTTTACAACATTTGTAGAGGGAGCAGCAATAAGAATGTGAGAGGAATTACAAGTATCTGCAAGAAAGCAAGACTGAAAAGGAGTGGGAGGAGATGAAAAACTTGTAATTTTTTTTTTTTTTTTGTACTTAACACATTAAAACTCTTAGTTTAACAGCCAGCGTGTCGTCTGTATGGAAGACTACAGACTTCTATATACACAGGGAGGGACTACCGTAGAGCAGCTCTACCAAGTGATCCCCGAGAACGGTATTTGTATCCAAGGACTCTCCGTCAGAGATTGTACTTTGTATGAAACAGGTTTCCATGGTCTTGACAGTAGCTGTTTGAACCATGGGGCTGAGAGGTCCCAGCTAGTTAGAGGCTTACGTAAAAGTGTTATTTTGATTCTCAAGAAATGGGATAAACTATTAATGTCAAATTGAGCAGTAAGGCACAGTGGTTTTGAAAATACTTATATGTCGCCTAACTCCTATTAAAGGCACTGGGGGGTTGGATTTAATATTGTTTCATTGAAAACACCCTTCGAATTTCTGTTTTGTTTCATTAACACACTGTTCCGAATTTTTGGTCCCTCTATATTCCTTCATTTTGGGAAGTCCCTGTGTATACAGGGAACAACTGGCTTTGTTCACTCTGACCAACATGCACAGGGAAAATTGTGCCAGCAGCAGGTTCCAGAGCTGCGTGGAGCGAGGGGAAGTGGAAAGGTGGCGTTGCCTTCGGGAGCGGTCCTCGGCTGCGCCTGGACTGCCAAATCCTTGCTCGGCGTCTGGCTCCCTCCTGCTGCTTTTGGGCTAACGCAAGGATGTGCTGCTCTCATGCTCTCACTTGCGCAGCTTTCAATGACTTTATTCACTTAAATATAAATAGACGACACTTTAATAGCCTTCTGGTAATGCCTATGGCAATGCATTCTGCTGTACTTACTCTTTTTAACCCGTTTTACAAGGGTTTAAAAAAAAAAATGCCCAAAGACTTCTTCCTCCCTGGGCAGCTTTCTCTTGTACAAGTGATATGGTACAAGAAAGGTACTCTGTTTTAACAAGAGAGCTGCTTCTTCCAGGGAGAAAAAAAGAAAATAATATCAGTATCATATGCACAGCATTTATAATGAGTTTTAATAGGAGAAGTCTAAATATTTGTTTTTAAATGAACAAATAAGCATATGTTTACATGCTCCATTAATTCTTGATATCCTTAAGACATTATTAAAGTGATCTGTCTCTCCAAATGCACTTGAAGACTTTGATTAGTTAGCTCAACTATTAACAATATCTCTGTTATATGTTTGTAAATATTAGAGAAGACTTAAGCATGCAGAAAATCTAGAGGAAAACTGAAATGTGTGCTTTCATTACTGAAATAAAGCATACAGAAAGATTTATACTTTATAGCTCACTGCGTATGCATTAGGAGAAGCTACTTTTGTGGCACAAATACCCTTCTTTGTTGCTTACCAATACCCGTATTCAGTGACACAAAGAACAACTGTTGTAAAAAATATTAGTATGCAGATGCTCTGGTGTTTTGTTAATGCATTTAAGTAAATACAATAGCTCTTTTGTTTGTTTTTCTTCTTCTGTCCTTGAATGGATTTGTATTATGGTATAGAATCTAGGCTTAGAGTTGCTATTTAAAATGTTTTGCAGTTTTAGAATGTGTCATATTTCCATGTTAGTTACTTTCTCTTTCGTTCGATTAAGAAAGTAATTTAGGGACTTTAATAGTTTCTAGTAAGTTTGAAAGTATCTTTTCATGAAAACCCAAATCCCAAAGTTGCCAGCAAGTATTTTCCTTTTCCCCACTTATGAGGTCTTCTGTGACAATTAGCATTGGTTAAATGGCTGTATTCCTGAGAAAAACTTTCAGATGTTTTAACCAAAGAAAACGTTCTTGAAGTTCCCCAACATTTTCTAGGTAGTTTCCACAGAAGAAAAAAAGAAAAAAAAGCTGCACAGCAAAACTGCACGTTACGTTTTTATATGAAAAACTGTAGCAGAATGATTACAACAAATTGTAACCTAAGTACCGGTATATATTTTCAGAAGCCAACATTACTGTCTTGTGTCGTTATCCATAAAATTATTTCTGAATTACTCTCAGCCTGAGAAAAGGTTTCTTTAGTGCCCTGTGGGTGGGCGAAATCATATGAAATGACTGTGTCAAGTCTAAAATTGCTCTGGTGAATCAGCAAAGTACTTGAGCCCAGAGTACTTTGAAAAAATAGCAGTATGTGCCAGATCCTATCCCTCCCATGGGAACAAGGACCAAATCAAATGGAGACATAATGAGGTAATTAGAAAACCTTAGAGGTAACATATGACTAACTGTAACTTATTTCTGAGATTCTGAGCCCAGTTAACTCCAAAAAACGTTTCTGACACAGAGTGACTATGTGGGAGGTGTCTGCTCTGAAAGTTGCTTCTCAAGCAATGACCTACTAATATTCTTTCGCTGTTCCTTGGAGACAAGACATTTTCCTCAGTGGGTGCAGTTTCCTTCATAACAGTAGGAATAATGGTATAGACTATAAAAACCTCCATAAATGTTTTTGTCAGTGATAGAAGGAGCTACTACAGGTTAAGTGTGTGCTGCAGCTGATTCTTTTCAGATATTTTTCTGCGTGTGTCAGAACACAACTGTGGAGAAGGCAGCAGACATTTCACCTACTTACACCACAGAGGCGCGTCTTGCACCTTTCTTGGCAAAAAGCTCACTGGTTTCTGATAATTGTTTTTGTCGCTTCTCACAAGCACTAAATGCAAATCGGACGGTTTTGCTCTGGGCCTTCAGCATTAGCGCTGCGACATCATACGCTGAGTGCTAGGATCATACGTGGAGAAAAACTGTCATGGGAGGCCAACAGAAATGGCAGTTTAGTGTTCTCTGCCTTTTTGAAGTGAGGACAATTTAAAATAGTGAAAAAAACCTCCCCTCGTGACACTTGTTTGATCGCTATTGAAGTTACGGTGAGGGATTCCAAATCGGGACAAAACCTTCAGGTACAAAAGCTCTGACATTGTGGAGAGGGAACGTTCACTTGAGAAGGCCCGGTCCTGTATTGTCACTTTAATTTTTTTTTTTTTCCCCCCCTGTTTTGGAGGAAAAACGGTATGGTTTAGAGTTGCGGTCCTCCGGGTAAAGTACGGGAATTCCGATTGTTCACTGAAAGCCTCCTCATCACGAAGCCTTCCATGTAAAAGTTAGTTTCAGTTATGCTTTGAACAACCTATCAATCTATTTACAAGGAACATTTAATTAAACAAACCAACCTAGAACTACTGCAAATTTTGTGTGAGAACATCATCCCGGTTTCGGTTCCAAGATAGCTCAATGTTCTTAAAGGCTGGTAGAGAACATAGTTTCATTACAACTGCACATATTACGGGTTTTGTATGAAATGAGCATCTCAAGGCAAGGGAAAGAAAGCAGCATTGTTCCAGGGCTGTTTTTCACAGGCCTGTATTCATATCTCATCCTTGTTGTTTGCAGGAGAGGCAGATGTGAACCAGAACAATGGGACCTCCACGAAGAGCCCAGCGGTGACAGACTCCAAAGGCACAGCAGACCCGAAGAATGCCTGGCCTGAGGCCAACCCAGCTGACACGACTGGTCGCCCCCACTTGATCCGCCTCTTTTCCCGAGATGCCCCAGGAAGAGAAGACAACACCTTCAAAGATCGGCCCTCGGAGTCAGACGAGCTACAGACCATCCAAGAGGACAGTGCAGCAGCTTCAGAGAATTCGGATTTGATGGCTTCACAAAAACGCTCCTCTTTCCGGCACGGATCAAAAATGGCATCTGCGAGCACTACAGACCATGCTAGACATGGATCTCCAAGGCACAGAGACTCGGGTCTACTTGACTCGCTGGGCAGATTCTTTGGAGGTGAAAGACACGTTCCCCGGCGGGGCTCGGGCAAGGTGAGCTCTGAGGAATAGAGAACTGCACAGCTACAGCAAAATAAAGTACAATTAAACAGGAAGGGTGGGACTAAAAGGAAGGTGTAACTGCTATAATGCAAGAGTTGACTTAGCCAGCAAGACGGTACTTGCAGATGTGTAATTTAATGCTTGGCTTTAAACTGAAAACAACAACAACAAAAGCATAGATCTGGGAAACGAGGAGCTATTCTGGGTAGTAACAAGGAGTATTAGAAATCCAAGTGGGTCTAGAAACATTACTGAGAGCAATTTTTATGAACATTTAACGTGGTGCGTTGTATGCATTTGTACGCTGTGCCATTTAGAGAAACTTCAGTCTGCTTTTGTGCATTGTTCTTAAATGTTTGCAAAACGTAGCTGGATGACAGCACTAAATGCAAGACAATCTCTAGATAGTTTGGCACTAACTGAGAGACAGACTTGGAAATAGATGTAAGAAAAAGAACTGTGACCAGATTCTCAGCCTGCTTGTGCAAGAGTGTGTTTTAAGGTCAGTTGATAGCATTGCTGAGGAGATGGCTTGGCAGATTATTATCCCGAATCCCAGGTGTACAAAATAGTCCCAACTGCTTTATCCTGGCGAGAAGTGAAGATTTATATTCCAAGTATTTCATGCTAGAAACTGTGTAACAAGCCATTTCCTCATTATGAATTGAAAAACAAGGTATTGATGAAAGGATATTGCTTGAACTCTTTCCTTTTCCAGGATTAACCCGCCTCCTCTGATGTTACGCAGATGGCATGTTAGTTCACTATTGCTCGAGTGGCAAAGTTTTAAGATATTTTCACTGCACCCTTTGCCATGTAAATGATAAGTGGAGTCTTGTGTTTGTGTGTTCATGCACTTACATAAGCATTTGAATGAAACTACTGTAGGGCTGTAAAACCTTGTTTTAGCTGAATATATTGTTTGATGTAGTTGCTCAAGTTGTGTGTCGCAAAAAGCAATGCTCATAGTTGCTGGCTGGGCCCAAATTTTTCAATAACCTTTGACAACCTTTTCTGTCTGTTTGGTAGTTCTAACCTGTGATGCTTGCTGACCCGGGATGGGTTAGCAGGTATAGCTTTCCCAGATTGGCTCTCTCACAGAGTTGCACTGGGACGTGGTACATACTAGCCTGTGGTTTAAAACTGATTTGTGATCGTATGGCAGCTGCACGCTGTCCATGCACGTCACAGCTCTGCATTTGGAAGCACAATGTATATAACAGCCCTTCCCTGAAGAGCTGTAGTGTATAGACCGCTGGATGAAAAACGCTCTAGAAACTTAAAACCAGAAGCTTCTCACACTTGGTAGCCAGTAGGAAGCAAGCTGTGTCTTTTGGTCTTTTCGTTTCTCACGTTTACAAACTGGGGCCTGTGATGCTCATGACAAAGATTTAGCAATTAATGCAGTTGTTTCTGTAGGTATGTAATGTTCATACATGCAACAAGCAGTTGCTGTGAGAATGAAGAAAACCACTTTTCTTGCTGTTACTGCAAATATCAGACTGTTCCCAACACTGCTATTTTCTGGAACCTGGTTGGCTAGCTCAACTCTTGCTGTTTTATTCATATACTGTGTGACTCGATGAAAAATACTATATGAAATGCTCTTTGTACACCAAGGAAACAATACCAAAAACTTAGATTCTGCGTACAGGATATACAGACGTATGTACGTTCTTGCTTAGCAATAAAACAAACCAACCAACTCACTTCTTTTTAGTAGGGGTGACTGAAAAATGGCTGCAAGTTGTACAGAGTCTGTATTTTATCCTTCGGTGTGAACACAATCGCTATGAGTCTCTACAGATCTTTACATAATTATGTATAAGAGGACAGGATATCATCTGTCTTATCTCTGTTGCTGTTCAGTAAACTGCTATTGTGAAGCACTTAAATGTCTGCAAAACAGTACAGAATTATGGACAATTCTGACATTTTTTACCTAGCTGAAGTAATTTTTTTTTTATTTTTTTTTTTTTAAGAACAACTACTTGTAATGTTACAGAGTCCTGACTTGCAGATCTCAGCTGGAAGCACAGAGAAGTTTTATCGTCTTGGCAAAAGTCAGTCACATTAGAACTTCCAGTGCCAAAGCACCTCTAGCACTATTTAATGCAATGGTAATATTGATGCATGAAAACATGTCCTAGGAAGCTCTATCATAGGAGGGCTTTAGCGTGGAAAATACTGAGCAAGTGCCACAGACAGTTGTTTCAATTATTATTTATTTAGCCTTTGAATCAATGCCTTTTGGTTTCTTGTATCAAGGAAGGCTTGTGGTGTCACTTATTTATACGTGTGTTTACAGAGGAAATCTAGGTGGCCAATAGTCTTATTTGTGCTTAAAACCTAAATAGGTTGTCACTTGCTGAATTTTGTAGAGTGTCAGAGTACTGACAGGTGATGAAGGTGCTCATGGATGAGTTGGAGCAGAATAAAGTCCCTTGGCAGTTTTCCAGACTCCGCTAAGTAAACAGGTCTTTGGTAAATAAGAAACCATGAAAAGTATCTTAAAGGATGAATTTCAAAGGCTTGAAATTGAAAAGTTCCTAGAGTTGCGCTGTTTGTTTGCTCACACTTGTTTCTGATTAATTTTTGAAGCATTTCAAAGCAATTCTGCAGCTGCCTTTCTTGCAGTCTCCCTTTTTCAGTTAGCCCGTGCCCCAGTGGGGAGCATGTATCTCAACTACCCACACCAGCAAGCGCTGGAATGCAAAGACAACACTTGCTCTTTGTACAGATTTAGGGCTGACATTCAAGCAAAACACATTATAAATTCTTTGTGGAGGCATTTTCATCTTGCATCCATAGCTGAAAAGTACATTAATGAATAATATTCACTATTGTGTACGGAAAGGTGGGGTAAGAACAAAGCAGGGACTGTTTCGTGGCCTCCTTTTCTCCTGTGGAGCAGGTTCTCCCTTACTCTGGAATTCTGAAGTTAAATTAAAGAGTGCGTGGGAGTCCCATGGGAGTAAATAAAAATAGAAATACTGGAATGTACAGAAATACTCCTTCTCCTCTAAGGGGCAGCAACTGCATTCGCTGTTGTTCCCCCTGCCCCAACAAGATTTTAGGTAACTGAAACTCAATCAAAACCAGCTTGAATTTTGTACAATTTTTTTCTAAGGTAGAATATTCCAAACAAAACTATTGTTGTGCACAGCCTAAATTGAATTGTATTAAAGATGATTTTAAAAGGGTGACAGACAGAAACTGCGGTGCAGACATTTTAGAAAGCAAGCAAGACAGTAGTGTAACTATAAATTATTTCCTTTCTAATCTTCATAGAATATTTATCTAAACATTTGTAAAGCATATAAGCAAGTTTGTTAAAATGATCAAATCTTTCTTGTGCCTCCTAGATATTAGCCTGTATTCAATATGTATTGAGTGCTATTTTGTTTCTTTTACGCAATTGTTTGTTTTTAAAATTCTTTTGTTCATGGTTTTTTGGTTTGGGCTCCCCCCCCCCCCCCTTACTAAAAGTTGGGATTGTGAAACAAGAACTTTTCTGTCCTGGTTTAACATTATGCATTAACGTACTAAACTTTAAACTACATTTCTGACACACATGCAACAAACCAAAATATTGTGAGTGACAGTAAATAATAGGCTGAGGGCAGACTTAGTGAAAGATTAGATCAATTCTTCTTTGACATTTTGCTTCAGTTTTTTATGCAGTCTTGTAATGTTCTCCTGTTGCCTGTATGAAGCCTTGCTCCTGTATTTCTTTCCCAATATCTATGGGTTTGGGTGCAAGGAATATAGAAGGCAGACACGGGGCTTCCCCTTCCTACGGACAGATACAAGGTATGAGGAGTACTGGGCTGAAGTTCTTCTCAGAAGTTGAGCAGAACCAGGGTTTAGGATCAGCATTTCTGAAACAGCAGTTCCAAACCCACGCCAGTTTTAAATAATGTCATGGATGGATATGTTCATCAAAATATCCAGGCATCTTTTTTCTTTTTGCACTTGAACTCTATTCACATTTCTTGTGCGAGCTTTAATGTATACTACAGTACCACGAAGACTTTGAGAAGTAGTTAAATCAATGCTAGTCTGACTAGTATATGATGTGATTTAAATCAATACTTACTGTGATTTTTATTTCCACATCTTAGTTTTCAGGGAGTGGTATTGCTCATAATACACTGTTTTGTAAAACCTGCTGTGCAAGCAGTATGCCTGTAAAAAATTTTTGTTATATAGTTTATGGTGGTTGTAACAATAATTTTGTTTTAATCTTTTGCTTTATATGTGCTTTATGTATTCATTAAACTGTTTACATCACAAAATCGGTGTACTAATGATTTGATTTGTTTTAAATACTTTAATCCATTAACAGAAGTTGCAACAAACTACTTCATAGTACGTGATGGGGTTTCAGATCACAAAAGAGGCTGCATGTCCTTCTATAAAATTCAGTTATAACACTGTATTGGACAGAAATGAATAAAGCTTGCCTTCTGTAAGGAAACGACTAGGTTTTAAATAACTGAAGCTGCTAAATCTGGTGTTCTCACTTCATGATAATGGGAATGGAATCTGGCTTCTCTTTTTTGTAGCAGGTAGTGATGAATGACCTAAAAATGAACTCGTGTATCAGAACTGTCAGTTCGATTAAAGCTCATTTAGCTTGTACGGTAGGCCTCTGAGTGCTTTAGATTTGTCCGTTTTTTTAAAAAATAGTAATCTGTACAAAACAAGCAAGTATCAACAGGTGAGTACCGCACAGTGCGTGATAAGTGAAAGGCTTAGGAGCCAACATTACATAGGATTGACTTTGACATGTTCATTTAACACACGAATGACCATATACATGTTATACATGCTTAATAATTAACACATTATTTAATGCCCTGGAACTAATTATCTCTTGCATTTTCAAGGAAATTACTGCTTGAAGCACTTACTACAAACTCTAAGAGGAATTTGGAAGTCAGACGAGTCTGTTAAGCGATGCTTAGAAAGAGCAAGCACTAACTTTGCTAAGGTACTAGTGAAGCTTTGTGCTCAGCCTAGCAGCAGATGCATGGCAAGGTTTATTCAGAAGTGGGACAAAGTAGTTGGGGCTTGCTGCTCTGTATTAGCAGTTGAAGAGAAAAATCATGATTAGGTGGACAGGAAAAACCTTTGCGCTTCACTGTTTTTACTGTCCTTTTACATGGTTGTCTTTTGCCTCTTAAATTCAGAGATGTATTTAGTAATGTGTGCAGGCTAAAATGCTAATTAAACTGAAGCATTTTAAAGATCACCATTTCTAATCAGTCTGCAGCAAAAAAAAATCTCCCCTTTTTATTAAACTTCCAATAGTATCTCCCACTTCAGTCTTTGCTAGACTAGTTCCTAGATTCTTCTGTCCACCAGTATGATATAATGCTTATTTAAGAGGGAGGTAATAGCGTGCTCTGAAGAAGAGCTCCAAGGATTCTCTCAGGTGCTCGCTGAAGTTACAGCCTCGCGGGTGGGCTTTGCCTGGGCCCCAGCGCAGAGGCAGCGATGGCAGCTTTGGGCTTTTCTAGGGGGAATTGGCTTTGGCTGTTCTGCAGCAATTCCTCTGTTTTTCAACCGCAGCCCAGTTGAGAATAAGGTCTGGATTTAATTTTACTATGATGTACCTGAGGGGGTGGTTTGTTTATACAAGCAGGAACCCCAAAACTCACATACAGGTCAAAGGGATGTATTAAAAATTTAGCATGAGGATTTTCTCTACCTAACATTAAATTTTTCTCATTGTGTTTACTTCTTATTTATAAATTTGCAGAGAAGTGGCTTTATATTAAAATCTGTTATATTGGGTTTTTTCCTATCACATATATTAATTTCTTGCAAATGAAGAACTGCATTATCCTTAGCACTTCCCATCCTAGAATGCTAAAATTAATGACTTTGTCCTTTGGCTGTTTTGAGATTGCACAACAGTAAACACTGCCCAATAGAAAATTGAGGCAAAAGTTAGTAGGCATTTTACTGACCTTGTTTTGTACCTCCATCATTGCATACCATGAGCGACAATTGCTGGCTTCCATTGTGTGTACTGATGCAAAACATCTCGCCTTGTTCCTGAAGTGGTCTCCAGTTAGACCGACATGTTCAGTTACTCATTTCACTCTGAAGTTAGCTGGTTTCATTTCTGAGCTACCAAAAAAAAATACGCCACTGCCATTTTCAGGTGCTTTTACTGAATTTCTCACAAAGTGATTTAAAAAATGTTTATAATAAACATACTGAATGATGAACCTTAGCTCTGTTTCACCTTCTGCTTGAGATGCATCTACTTTTCCATTTCTGATCTATCATACCATTAACATGCCTTGGAAACTGTACAAGCTTCAGGTTTTGGGTGGTCCATCTGCCCTCCACCCCCCATTTTATACTGACTACATTATTGGAAATTTTACCTCTCAGTGGTAGTATTTGTTTTGAAGAAATAAGCTGTTAACCATGCCATGCCTAATTATGTCTTTACTATTTTACTCTCCCCATAAGTTACGTTGATGTAGGCAGTAGTACTTCTAACAACCTGTACAAGGGTTTAGCTTGTCATTTTCTTACCTGTTAAAGGCAGAAAAACCAAAATTGGGCCAGTGCCTTCGAAGATGAGAACTGGTAAAATAGCTGGTGGGTGGGTGAGTGCGTGCAACCTGAGGGATGAAAGGTGTATTTCAAGAAATTAAGGTTGTAGTAACATTTTTCTCCTCTTTATTTCTAGTCAGCAGCTATAAAGCAATAGTGTACACCTGGATTTATAGTTTTGTTTTCCAAATAATTATCATCTTGTTTATTTTATGAGCTTCTTGACTATATGAAATACTAGGCAACAGGCCATCTTAAAATTTTTACAAACTTCTGCTTTCTTACTAATAGCTATACAGTGTTACATTCTTTTGCTGTAGCAACAGATGCATCTCCACCAAATACGCAGTCTATCAGTAGAAATTTATCATTGTGACTACTCATCTATGATGCCTTCCATATCTTGGACACATACAGTTAAGTAAGTCCTTAAGGCTGTGAAGTTTGTTGGTAGCAGAAGCTACCCTGGAAACTCCTTTGAGAACACCTACTAGCCACAGTCTCTTTTTTGTTGGAGTGCTTATCCTCAAAAAAAACCACCAATCCACCCCAGACTCAAAGCGTTGCACACAGTTTCTGCGATGGATCATTTCAACAAGGTTTAATCTATGTCATTGATGCCAACTTGATAAAACAGCACAGAGGACAATACTGAATATGCACCAGAGAGTATGTCCAAGCAGATAAAAAGAACTGCTATCATGAAGAATATTTGCATAAAATGATCAATGCTAGGCAGGAAAATGCTTCAGAAAAGCAAAGGTAAATTAAGGCATTGGGTTTTGCTCCTGAAACCATTTATCTAGTGTCACAACACCAGAATCAACTGGACAAGGTATGATAGCACCAGTCTCTCACTCAGGACCCATCATAAAACAAACTACTATCCTGAACAACTGTCCTGATTCTTCTTTTTTCTCCAGTAATTCTTCCCTCTCACCTTCTAATTTAGGAACCCCAATCACTAAGGACTAGGAGGGTTATGGAGAAATGTGGTTCTGGATTATCAATTAGCACTTACCTCTCTCGATGGTCAGTGTTCTCCATGGTTTCCTTCTTCATGCCGTCTTTCTTCTCACCTCCCTTGGGTCTCTGACTTCTGAGCCATCTCTTGTCTTTCCTCCCGTGTTTTTTACTCCGATCTTTCTGCTAAGAATTCTTCCTCTTCATCACCTCTTTCTAGACAAAGATTATACTGATGGTCTCAGCACAATGCTGGAAGGCAGAATCTCCTGGATTCCACATCTCTCTTCCTACCAATTCTCCTCTGTAACTTCGAGCAAGTCAATTCATTTCTGTTTTAACCTCCACATTAGTAAAAATTAACAGTACCATTACAACGATGTGTGGTTCATCCTTTGTGATTAGAAAAGCCTGCTGAATTAGCCAATTAATCATAATGTCACCAGCAGACCAGCATGTGGGGAAGATGTCAGCATTCCCATCACTTTTTGTAACGGATCAGTAAGTTGTGAACAGCCTGGAACAAACACCGTCACAAACTGCAAATTAGAGCTCGGGTTGTACCCCGAATGAAAACGGAAGCAACACCAGTATAACACAGCTCTGGTTTCGCAGTGCATGTTTACAGTAGGTATATTACTACTAGAGTAAGCATGGAGAAATAGATCCTCACATTACATGTGTTCTATATTCCATCACTGCTGGACAAGACGCTGGGTAACAGCGCTGGAAGGTTCTGATGCAGTGTCAGCTACACCCAGGAACGCAAAACCCCACGTACAGAGCACCTCCGAACCCCGAGGTGAAGCAATTTCTGTATACAAGCGCCTGTCAAATTTCCCATGATTGCTCTAGTCAAACAGTATATAATAAATTTCCTCTTGTTTAAAAAAAAAAATAAATAGTCTATATGTTCACTGAGAGGGTGCAGCCCAATTCCTGTTTGGAATACTGTTTTGAAATGGTACTAACTACAGCAATTCAAACCTGGGTAGGAATTATACTTAAGAGTTTGGATTCGATGTCCATTTCAAGGACAACACAGAATTAGCAGTGGTCTTACAAACTGCCTGTTGCTCTTTCATTTTGCTCTTCCCACAAACCAGCACAAGCAGTATTCATCACTTAACGCTTAAAGGATAATTTTAGTCTACCAGTATGGTTGCAAATTTCTTAGTGGGGGTTAAGCATTACATCCTGTAGGTTGTGGAACAGTTTGGCTTTCTAAGGCAATCTAAAGGTACTTTTCGTACCGATATCAATTTGAAATTTGTAGATTTTCTATCATTTATTTTAAATTCCCACTCAGTGGCTCATTAGGTTTCTTATGAGGACAACCCACTGGAAACTGTTAAACACACTGAACCTGTGAAAATGTCCGTTGTTTTTCATTCTTACTAATGTCAAAAATACTTGGTTTGATTGCATTTTAAATCAGCTATTTCTACATTTCATATGTATTTGGATTTTGCCATTACAGAAATGACATCTGATGTTCTTCAGATTTTCATTTCACATCGTAAAGTAGGCAACAAAATACCTAATAATGATACTGAAAGGTATTGGAAAACCTATAAATTCAGTACTCCAAAAATATCTTAATACTATTATTGTCACTAATGCGTATCATCTACTGATTGGGAATTAGAGCTTTAAGTTTGTATTTATGTGTATATGCGATCTTTAGTTATAAGCAATCCTCTTGTGGAGGATGAGAGCTCTCAGTGAGAGCTTATAATACGCATTTAAAAGTCCCTCTTAATGAGTATGAGTTGCAAGATCTAACATACCATGTTTATACCAAGCAAAGTCAGGTATGTATTTCATGGGATCCCATGAAATACCACTAAAAAAATCTGCTACTGCTAAACCACATTTTTTACACTTCTGCATCAAATCTGAAAACAAAATCAAATAGGACACATAAGAATACATTACTGCAATTCTGTTTACATGAAAATGAATTTAATCCCCCCAATCCTACCACATCTCAAGTCAGATGCATGTATGATCGCAAACCTGGATTATCAGAGACGGTGTCCAAACGTACAAACCAGAAATGCCCACTGCATTTATCAAAAACCACAAGAACCCTCTTCTCTAGTCTCCTGTAGAGTTACGGTACAGACAGTAACACCCCTTAACCGTTATTAAGTGCCACAGAAAATACCAAGAGACTTGGTCAAGCCTGCTGTCTCTGAACACTGAAGAGCATATACTCGGATATCTTCACCTCAATTGGAAATGTAATAATCTTGCACAAACCCCAAAACCAAGCACATACTGAATTACGTATGGATTCTTGTTACTGTGTTAGAGAAATGGCAATTTTTTTTCCAGCAGCTCTTTCAAAATATTAATACAGGCTGGGCCAGTACATTTAATTAGTTCGATGTGAAAGTACATGGCTAACACAGGGAATGCAGTGCCAATGCATAGCTCCTTTTAAGACTTAAAATACCTGTATGTTTACTTTGCACTACATTGAAACTTACTCTCTCTTCTTCTTTTGCCTTAGTGGCCAAAATACATAAGGTAGGTGGCACAGTGAAAACAGAGCAACTTTCCTGTGCATCACCAGAAAGAGCTGCAAAGGATTCCAATATTGAATCCCTCCCCATTACAGAATAACTGTGGGTATTTTACATACCTTTTAAAGAGTGTTCTTAGATTATTAATCCTGAAAGCTATTATTTTCACAGAGAAGCTGCATCTGTGTCACGGGATCTCCCAGATACTGCTTAAACTTGCAGTACTGGCAAACATTTTCTAATTAAGATTATTCAGATTAAGGAATGTTCCCTTTTTGGCTTTTTTGGATGTACAGCACAGTTGACTTGTAGGGATCCTTGACTAAGGTCAAACAAAAAGTTAACTGGGAACAGTGAAAACCTGAGTGTTCTCCTCTGTCCTATTTTTTTTGAAAGAAAGGCTGCTCATGACTACAAACTATTCAGTTACCCTAGAGGTTGTAATTTTGTTAATTTTATTTTTTTTAAGGGCACAAACAGAAGCACCTCTGTTTCCAAATTCACAAACAGTACCCAAGGGCTCTGAATTGAAGATTATACTTGCAAGTACATTTCATAACATATAGATGTGGAAGCCAAGCTTGCCTTTTATTGGCAACGCTCCCAAGACTGAAATTCATGACAACATTACAAGAGGTGTGGGGAGAGCTCGCTGCAGCTGCCGGGCGATAGAGACCCAGAACGCAAAGAAACAAGTAAATGTCACTTTTTCCTAAAACACAGTTGCTCTGCTGTACTCCTATTAGGCTTTAAGGTTAATGCTTCTTTTCCCCCGAGTACTTAAAGCATATTTAAAGATAAACGGTGGTTTCTGAATGTATTAGTGAAATGTGCAATGACTAGATCAGCTCATTTGAAAAAGTCCAATTATTAAACACCACCTCCATAGACCATGCTAGCAAGATAAACCAGATTTCTTTCCTCTTTCATTCAGCAAAACATTGCCTGAATCCATCCAAACTTAACTTTTAACACCTATAGATATCAGTTGTTACTCTTCTGAAGGAAACGATTGTCATGAATCATGGACGTGAGCAATCTCAGAAAAAAACACTGGATTTTGCCTCCCCGCCCCAGTCCAAAAATTGAAAGAACAAACTACAGGTGGAAGAGTAATTCTAACAATAAATTAAAGGGAAACATGATTAACTGCCACAAATTGAGAATAACATGGGAGATTCTGACCACAGATGAAGCTTGCTGGTGATAACATGAAAGGAAAGCACTGTATTTGTAACACTGGGAAAACCCTGGTATTAATCTCATAGAGAACCACCATTAAAAATGGCTTCAGACTTGCTACTACCCAATAAGCTTTAAAAGGACTGTGCTCACATTTGGCACTGCAGACAGAAGAAAGTTTGTATCTACTACATGATAAGCTTTTCAATAAGCCTAATTATTAGCACCTAAAAATTGATCAGGAAATTCAACCTCATCTAAACTGTAAAAACCTATTATCCCACCTTTTCTGGGATAACTGCCTGGTGGCAAGCCATAGCCCAATGCGGAGTTACAGGCTACATGCAATCAAATCTGATTTTGGAGTTTTCTGCTTCACGTACTGCAATGGTTTTGCAGTTAGAAAGCAACTAGTTCCTGCTGCTAAAGACGGACGTTCAGATCTGCACCAGCACAGTATTTATCATGGTATTTATCCCAAAGACATGGCAGTCAGCTGGTTCCAGAGGCAAAGCGATCTTCATTTGAATGTAGCTTAAAAAGTCAAGCACATGGCTCAAGTAACTTGTTCTAAACACGCATCGATGCCTTCCTGGCTCCCTCTCCCTAATCACGACAGCAGAGGCTGTTTTGGCAACACTGGAACTAGTGACAAAGTAGAACCTGCCGCAGAAGTGTAAGCAAGACTGCCTGCCTGACACCAGAAATCTCACAGATCCAATAAAATTCAGAAACTCTTGGTTTTTAAACAGTAAATCTCTACATATCATCAGCATGCGAAAAACGATGCTGATAAATACCAGCTGAAGTTCTCTGCATTGGCTCATATTTTATCCTAAGGAAATTCATCTTCTAAACAATATATCTGAATTTCATTTCTCCTCAGAATTACATAACCTAGAAGGCCACTCATGAAGATGGGTATTTCATCTCATTTTTTATGATCCAACATAATATAAATCCATTTCATTCACATAAGATCACAAGATCTGACGCCGTTCACTTAAAAATAAAGCTTCCATGTAGCAGCTTTGAGCAGTAACACCAGACGGTTTCATGGGACCTTTTATTCAAGAGTCTTAGAACGTGTAAATCTCTGCACAGCCATTTTCAGTAGTAATAGCTTGAGGCGGTCAGGGTCATTCTGAAAACTACTGCTGTCACGAGACTTCACTCAAAGTGCAAAAAGACTCTTCAAACCTTTGAAAATCTGTTCTATAGATATTAACTTACTTGTCAAAAATCACCAAACCGCTCATGAGTCAGGACTCCTGCTCCAACAGTCAGACTAAGCTTTTTCCCTGGCAAGTTGATCAATGTTTTTCTGTGTGTGATTTTAAATCTACTTTGTTTTCATAACTATTCATAGTGTTTCACAGTCACTCACTTTGTGCTACTCGGGAAGTGCTTATGTGAACTACTGTCTCACTATGGATTTCCATTTCACTTTAGAGGCCAATGAAAATTTTTTGTATCCGCATGATGCTTATAGCATCATTGTATTCTCAGGGAATCCATTACACTACCAGAACAATTGCAGCACTGTTGTTATTTTCATTCTCTCCTACCTTCTCTGTTCCCCACTGAACATACTTCAGATCTGTTGCACTGAACATGAAGCCTTGTGCCTCTACATTTGCAGTGATGAGCAGATGTCTGTAATTGGGTCAGTCATACGTAAGAGTTCTTTTTTAAACTTCATCATACTGTATTCAGATAGCAGGAACTACTAAACCAAATTTTTGACACTATTTTCACTGCAACAGATGCAGCACAATCTAAGCACCAGTCAAGGTATTCACACTTGACAATGTATTATTTCCTGTTATTTATTTTACCTTCGCTTACTGGACTTCTTTATGTATTGCTCAGGAAGCCCTACTGAAAATAGAAAGTATCGTCAGTCTCATTTGATTCCCTCATTCCCGAAAAAACATTGCTCTTGCAGTTCATTAGTGTTATGTAGTCTTTGGGAACTGAGACACGATACATGATCCATTCCTGCTCATGCATGGAGAATGACCCAACATCATTTCATCATTTTAAGTTTTTCTCCATTTCAGGTTTCATTTCTAAAACTACATTCTACAATCCTACTTATGAAAGAAGGAAAATTACCAGGTTTCTGTTATCAGAACTTTCCAATAACAGGTTTAATTCCACACCGGGCTCTAACATTAAAAACATGTACACCCATATATATATGCACAACATATGTCCACATACGTACTCTGTATTTGCCACTGCATTAAAAAACTGTTCCTTCACAGCACTGACAACTTTAGGTTGCAATGTCTGTAAGATTTCCAAGGCATTTTTCTCTTCTTTTCATTCCTGGTGAAAACGACTCTTCTCTTCGTACATTCGCCGATTATCTTTCCTTCCTGGCTGACTTGGCGATATGCCTATTCTGCTTTTCAGGACATACATGCAGCCAGGGCTAGCCACCACGTAGGGTCCATCCCCCAGAGATCTCAGCATGGCCGGCCTGGTGACGACAACCCCGTAGTCCACTTCTTCAAGAACATTGTAAGTTCTCCTCTCTTCTTGTTATGCACTAAAATGAAACATTTTCTTTAGGATCCAGCAGTAACCAAATACTCCCCAATCGTTAGCCATTATTTTGAGCCTTGTGAATTGTACTGTGCCTTCAAGCTCGTCATGCCATTCAAATACAAAAACAATTTTTACCTGGAAGCACAAACAACACTGAAACGCTACAAAAAAAAAAAGGTGGGTGAACCTGCCATTAGCATAGTCAAATTTCAACAACCACCATCACAATTATACAGCTTCACCATTTACAGGTTTTGCCCTTGTGTCTTCAGCACTGGCTGTATTAAGGAATGTTTTCTGTTTAAAAATGGAGAAAAATCCGGTGTGTTCTAGGCAAAGCCTAAGACAGCAGAGGAGCTTCTCAGTGCAATTACTTTGATAGCACTTAATTCTGCTAACTCATAGATAATATGTAAAAGGCGTGATGATTCCCTACGTTTATTTTTGCCTTGGTTTTACAACTTTTTTGTGTTGGTTTTTAGGTCTCACCCCGTACACCTCCCCCAATGCAAGCAAAGGTAAGCGTTTTCAGGGGCTCAAGCAACGTCCAGGATCTTTTGTGGGCTAGTTTATACAATTCAGCTGCAAGCCTGATTCATTTTCTTTAATGGCACCAAGTAAAAATGTGGAGTTATTGTTGGGGATATTTAAAGCAAAGGTCTAAAACAGAAAAGCCATGGTTCTCTTCCTCATGCACTTCCTGACTTGCTGCATGACAAATTAAAGCCACTCGCAGGGATTTTTATATTCAGTTGATGTTGTGATTGCTTTATGTATTAAATTAATAATAGGTAATGCTTTCAAACAAGCCTCACCCACCAGGAATTGTCCTGACATTTACTAAGCTCAGTTGGCTTCTAAAGTACGTAATACTGACAAACCATGGCTAGTGAAGTCAGTTCTTGTAATCATAATAAAGAATTTTGCCTTTTTTGTTTCATGGAATGACTGTACAGACTGTTGTTTTCAACCCCTGCCTCATTATCTGGCCAGTATTTCATTATTTTTACTGCATTTTCATCATCTGTGCATGGTACACCCAGATGCTCTGTTCCATAGTGATCATCACCTCGTTGTTTCTATTTCTTGCATGTACAGGGAAGAGGATTATCCCTCACCAGATTTAGCTGGGTAGGTGATGAATGTGCTTTCGGTAACAGCCATTTCGTTTACCAGGCCAAAGCATACTTTGCTCCATTGCCTCAAGCTGCTGCAGCAACGTGATAATTCTGTTTTGTCTCAATTTTGCTATTTTGCTTTTCCTGTTCCACTTTCCTCCCTCCTCCCACAGCACTTTCAGACGGTAATTTTGTTGCTTGCTCTCATCCAGCAACTTGACAGCCTTGCAGCGATAATTTCTTTTGCTTTAGCACAAAGGGAGCAAAATCCACTGCATGGCAAAGCTCTCTTCCCTTAAAGACTCCTGGAAGACTCATCTGCTGCATTTTTCTTCCTGGGAAGGACAAAACCGGGAGGGAGGGCTGGAACGAGATGGGTGCTTATTCCACGGTTCCAACTGCTCTTACAAAGCCTCCAAAACTAACACTGTCACTAATTCAAGTATTTTGTCCCACCTTTCCTTGCAACCCCGTTCAGTAAGAGGTAATCTGCCTAAACAGCTATTAGACCAGTTCTTCCCACAGTGATCTCTCAACTAATTAAATTCTACTTCTCTACCACAGGTTTGATTTTATATGAGATGGACATGTAAATTACTTGCATTTTAAGACAAAATATTAAAACCTTCAAGCCATTAAGCATTTCTTTCACTGTCAGAACAACACAAATTAGTTGATGTGTTTGACATCTTAGAACTCATGAAATTGAAACATTTTAAGTTTTGTCATGCAGGTTAATGTTCCGAGTATCCTTTTTTTTTTTATTATTAATTCCTCTTTTACAGACTGGTGCTTCCCTCAGATTTGAGTACATTCAGATAATTTCCTACTATTTTCCTTCATCCTTGGTTATTAAGTAAAAGATTATTTTATTCCAACACCTCTACATTTCTCATTTGAGTATTACATTTCAGTGATCACAAACAAAGATTACAATGTGCATATGATAATTTGAATGCGGTAACTTGCAATATATATGAAAATCTTTCTTTGCAGGGTGGTGAAGGACACAAGCCAGGATACGGAGGAAGCGGAAAATTCTATGAGCATAAATCTGCTCACAAGGGACATAAGGGATCCTATCATGAGGGCCAGGGCACTCTTTCCAGAATCTTTAAACTGGTAAAGTACAATTGAACTTACTCTAAGTATAAAAAATTGAGTCCAGGAAAAAGAGAAGCCAAACCTCTCCAGAACCTGCCATGTTTGAAACATCCGTATTTCCTTAAAGCTTCTGAAGGAACTAGATTTGCCTGGATAAAACAGAAGGTTATCTCATGGCCTAATAACTACTTACATGATAGGAAACAAAAGTAAAGATACACAGTCAGTTACCATCAGGAAAGAAGGTAAATCCACAAAGTCCCGCAAAGCCCCGTACCAGGATCCGTGTTGTTGCTGAACTCACAAACGACCTGGAACACAGAAGATGAATGAGGAGGTGACACAGCTCGCTGCTGCTGCTAAGTTATTTAGAATAGCGACAATGAAGGCAAACTGATAAGCTGCAGAATGGTAGTCCTGGGCAGTGTTGGACACATACTTGGTTGAGATGCAGTACCAACCTGAGCAGTCCCTGCTTGTTCCCCCCCCAGGTGCAGACCTCCTACGATACGTCAGTACGGCGAGTTGCGACACCACATAGTTGGGCGCATTAGGAAACTGTGGCATAAGAAAAGTAAACATTTGGTCAGATTATCTTTAATCTGGTTCAGTTCACCATTTCGAGTCATGGCACAGCCCCACCAACACAGCTAATAAATGAAAACAGAACAGGAGAAAAAAGTCAGTCGTGAGGACTTTTCACATTCTATGTCAGGAAAAAAAACATGAAAAGCACATCACATCCACTGGCAGCTGCTTTCACTGAGACTGTATTTTTCCTCAAAGGTAGCGAAACATTCACTCATAACAAATCACCTAGTATACTATTCACACATGAAGAATGCAATCAGCAGTAATCTTAACTTCAGGACAGAAGGTCTGAGATCCCGTTAGCAGAGCTGATCATCTCAGACTCTTATTACTCTTCTCTGCAACAGGAGACGTAACGGCACCTTCAGCCGTAGCAAAAATACATTTTGTCTCTTACGCGGTTTAGGGTACGTATCTTTCATTGTGGAGCTGGTTTTCAAACATATGCAGCACCAAATGACAGCTTGAAAGCTTCAAGGAGGTAGTAAGAATTCTTATGTTGCAATTTAAGAAAAGGAATGAACTCTTCAGAGGCCCAGGTAAAAATCAACATTTACCTTTTAAGTTTGATTTTCAGACTCTGCACTTGTAGCTTTTTAGCAGAGTTCCAATACATCATGTCGTGGTTTAACCCCAGCCAGCAACTAAGCACCACGCAGCCGCTCACTCACTCCCCCCCATCCAGTGGGATGGGGGAGAAAATCGGGAAAAGAAGTAAAACTCCTGGGTTGAGATAAGAACGGTTTAATAGAACAGAAAAGAAGAAACTAATAATGATAACACTAATAAAATGCCAACAGTAGTAATAAAAGGATTGGAATGTACAAATGATGCTCAGGGCAATTGCTCACCACCCGCCGACCGACACCCAGCCAGTCCCCGAGCGGCGATTCCCCCGCCCCCACTTCCCAGTTCCTAAACTAGATGGGACGTCCCATGGTATGGAATACACTGTTGGCCAGTTTGGGTCAGGTGCCCTGGCTGGGCATGAGAAGCTGAAAAATCCTTGACTCTAGTCTAAACACTACTGAGCAACAACTGAAAACATCAGTGTTATCAACATTCTTCACACACTGAACTCAAAACACAGCACTGTACCAGCTACTAGGAAGACAGTTAACTCTATCCCAGCTGAAACCAGGACAATCAACAGTACCACAGCTATATACTGACATTATTTGTAAAATTTCTTTTGAACATCTGAAAATATCAGATAACGATGTCTCCCAAAATGTAACATCCTTTTTACATAACCATCACAACTGTTTCAGCTTGGATTTATGCATATCTGATGATATACATGTACCAGTTCTACTGTTTAGATAGCCTTTTCTGAGCCATTATAAATTTTGGAGTTCATCTCAGAGTTTTATTCAGGCCCATTTGATTTAGACCCATTGTTTATAGCAGGAGGCATTAGTAACTATTTATTTATATAGTTTTACAGTCTTTTACAATAAAAAAGTTATCCAATCTTTAAGATAACTTTGAAACAAAAAAAAGCCAATTACCTAATGTATTACATGACATTTTCCTTGAAACAGTTCAGTAAAACTAAGGAGAGAGCACTGATAGATAAGAAAAAGCATATAAATAAAACAAAATCCCAAAGTACACATATGCTTGATTTTTTTGAAGTAAACAGTTATCAGCTGATTACAGCAACAATTACCACACTATTTCACATTTGTGGTCATAAGTCTATCACTCACAGTTTGCCTGGAAAGTTGTTAAAGCCTTAGGAAAAGATACCCAGTTAACCTAATCTTAAGTTCCAAAAATGAAATGCCAAAATTTCAGCTTGGAGCATCTTTGCTCTAAAACTGCTGTAGGGCTTTTCTCAATTGCAGATTTATGAACTGGTTGTTGGGGTTTTTTTGTTTGTTTTTTTTTTGTTTGTTTTGGTTTTTTCTAGTTTGATGTTTTCTTATTATTTGTAAAAATAGCCAGGTTTCAGCCCTTTATCTTTTCTTGGTTTTATCCCATATTTGCATCTGAGCTTTCCATACAAGACTGATGTTGATATAATCACATTAACAATTTACCCTAATAAATATTACAGAATAAAATTACTACATTTCAATTCTTTCAGCTGTGAGACTATTACACAACTTGTACGCAAGGTTTTCAGTTTCTGGTTTTGGTGTTTGTTTTTTCTGGTTTTGTTTGTTTTGTTTTGTTTTTAAAGTGTATTAACAATTCAGGGCCAGCCATGAAAATGAAAATTTCCGAGATGTCCAAGTAAATGAACTGCTTTCACTAGGAAGGCCTGATTAAGAACATGTACCTACAAATAATTCAAGAGAGACTGTCTAACCCTGTATGAGAGATTTAATGAGTAAATTAATCCTATGTGAAAAATATATGAAAAGCAATCGTCTCTTTGAAGTGAAAATTCCAGTAATATTCAGCAACATACTAGATGCCACTGCAAGCCATTTTCATTACATGCTATTTAAAATTTTGTTGTACTACAGATTGATGCTTTTCAATTTATAGCC
The DNA here is from genome assembly GCF_000737465.1 of Haliaeetus leucocephalus. Taxonomy (NCBI): domain Eukaryota; kingdom Metazoa; phylum Chordata; class Aves; order Accipitriformes; family Accipitridae; genus Haliaeetus; species Haliaeetus leucocephalus. The sequence goes on along the minus strand of NW_010973023.1, from coordinate 5,130,849 downwards.
CCAAATATACGGTACCTTTTAATTAACTTAACTCTGTTCTTCCCTCCACAGGGAGGCTCTGGGTCCCGACCTGGATCACGGTCTGGTTCACCAGTTGCAAGGCGCTGAAGCTCTAAGATGCCATCTAAGGATCACGTACTCTGCTTCATAATGTAACTGCCTTAAAATTAACAACAACTGCAACAATTACCTAGATAGATGCAATCCATTACTTAATGCCAATTAGGTTCTGCATGCAGTAGATGATACAAACTTCTATTGGCAATCCCTGACCAACAGTTGAATGAAAGGAACACAAAAAGTAGCTTTACTAGATGTTTTCCTTATTTTATGTGAAGTAACAAGATCTCTGACTTTACTCATTCTTCTTCAGGATGCCCTAACTGTATGCTGGACTTCATTATTTCTCCCAAGCATCTAATCTGAGCTCAAGTCTTCTGGTTTCGTTTTAGTGAACATCAGAATTACAAATAAAGAGCTAATGTCTTGGATACCGAGCACTGCTGTTAATGATTCTGAGACACTGCTGTTAAAAAAAAAAATCCACCATGTGCAGAAGTTGTAAGGACTGTTTATCCAAGTATTTTTTTTGATTTGGTTTTTTTTGTTTTGTTTTAATCTTCCTTCTCTCACTCACAGAATAATTTATTTTCATAACAGGATTAGGCAGTCATGGAAAGGTTTACCAAACATTGGGAGTTCAAGGCATGTGAAGTGTGGGAGGGGGCAGATGTTGTAGAATCAATACGATGCGGAGCAATAGTAATAAGGAAATTCTTTCCATACCATGAATTGCTCATCGCATCCAAACCATTAGAATTAAGAGCAGATGAGGGAGAGAAAGAGGATTTCAAATTTGAGTTAGACTAATGTTAAGCAACAAGGGATATTCCCAGAGAAGAAACATCTTAAGATTGCACAAGTGACCACTGGACGTCACTGGTGCTTCACTCAAACTCTGCTGCAACAGCATTAACTTTGCAGTACAATAAATAAGTAAATGAATATATAAACAAGTAAGTCTAATTTCTGAAAGAGAGCCCTTCAGTACTGGTATCTCAGATAGTCCTGCACATCTCATGTTAGAATTTCAAATCTTTCTCTTGGTATTGCAGCAGTGTCGTATTTGATCAGCTAATCTTTTGCCCGAGTAACATCTGGATGCCTATTAAGGGCAGTGCACCAAAGCAAACTCATAGTAAACTACTGTGAACATTTAACTGTTGTACTGTAGTTGCCTTATAGAAATAAATTATAGTTGAGTTAGATTTAGATATTAATTGTTCACAAATTACTAAAATGAATGTGTGGCAATGGTATTTCCAACCACACTTAGGGAAATAAAAGGCTCTTCTGAATTGCACTGTTTTATTACTTAAACTTACCATTTTGCCATTTCTTCAACCTGTCATCTAAGTGTCTGATTAATTATTTTATTTTTTTAGTTTTAGCCTATGCATTGTAGAGTACAGTTAATGCTTCCCAGGTTGAAACTGCATTCCTAATAAGTGCCCAGTAAAAGTTACCTATAAATATGTATGTTAATTACATTTCACATCTAAATCTATTATTGTAGGTTTAAATCAGTGTCCATTAATACGAAGCAATGAAAGATGAGAGAACAGAAAATACAGAGAGACTAAAGAAAACAAAACCACCAAAATTATTAAGCATACACACACATATTACATCTCTATTACCTACATTGGTTGCTATGTGTATTTTTCTATTGTAGCTTCATTCAGATGTATACCTTGCAACATAATAGTTGATTTAATTTGAATACGTATTGTTCTTATAGGAACACAGCTTTTAAAAATATTCATTATTGAAATAAAGTAATCAACTTGAAACGAAACTTGGACCGGTTTTGTCTTTTACAACGGAGAAGATCATATATATGAATTTCTGTGGGTTTTTTTTCCACAATTTATGAATAATGTTCAGATACTAGAAAATTACACTTTGGGACCCAGGACCCAGTTGCTTGCACAAAGGCTTCTAGTGACATTGCTGGTGACTTAGCATGGCCCACAGGGCTGACAATATGACACAGGATTTATGGGAGGCCAGTGTCTTTGTGGAGTGGCAGCTAAAGGCCAGGGGCTATCGCAAGGCATAAAATGCCTATGTACAGGCAATGAAATCCCACCCTTCCTAAACAAGTAAAGCACAAAGTATCTTCTTTGAAGGCAGCATGTGAAAATCAAGTTGTTTTTTAAAGCAGCCTTCAAAAATGGGAAGGATTATTTAAGGTTAAAAAAATTGAGAAATACATCTTCCAAAATACTACACTGTAGAACTACAGAACTTATCCAAAGCTTCTTCCCTGCCTTCGTCACTCTGCTTTCCTCTCAGTCATCTTTTCCAGAGGCTGGAGGTGGCTTTTTTGGATTTACTTTCTACAGAAGAAAAGGTACGGTACTTTAAAGCATTATTTTACCAACACAAGTCTCTTGAAAGAGATTAAAACTTAAGACTGAAATTTATTGTTTTCGTTACTCACTAGCAGTTTTGCTGAACAACAGCAGTTTAAACGGCTATTTAATTTGTAAGCAGAAGATTTTTCCTGAAACAAGAACGCGTAAGCAGTATGAGGAATGTGTCACCTCTTGTACTGAAGGAATGGACAGAGACCAGAAGAAATACTTGAGCAGACACAAACCAAAAAGCCTGAGGCTAGCATAAGCCTACTACTGCATCAAACCAGAAAGAACAGAGACATTCCTAAGCACTATTCACTTACCCACTATACAATGTGACTCTTCAAACATGCCTTAGAACAAGAGTTCTTTCTGCTTTTTAAAAAAATGCATCTGCTTCAACAGTGCTTTTTGAAATATCAACATATTGGTTACACTGTCTGTATTTGTACTGAACATCAACAGAAACACTGCTTTGAAAACCTCCAACTCAATCTTACCAACAAACCTGGGCTATGAAAACCTCTGTGTAAGGATACTCAGGAGGGAATTCTTGAAGCACATGGGGGAGGAGAATGCAGGGAAGGAAATGAAATACCATGTTACAAAAAAGGTTTTTTTAAAAGTCTGTTTACTGTAACTGACAGGATTCCAAGTGCTGGAGCAGTAACAAACTGAATTCAGGAAAAATGTCAGCTGACTCCGTAACTCACACTGCTTATTTAACACTTCCAAGACTTACTGTCTCTACTCAAGACATAACTCTTTGAGAAGTGACCATTTAAAACCAGCATCTTTTTACTCACAAGACCTGCTTTTAGCACATGCTCACCGACTACCAACCACTACCGGTTTTTACTTGCTGGCAAAGCAATCGCAGCTAGAGCAGACTGAATGCTTTCAAGCATTTAGGAATCACGCTCCCATTACGAAGGATGGATTTGCATCTGGATCTGACCAGCTGTAAATCATCTTCTGTCAAATTGGATTTGGCAACCTCTGGAAAGTGCCATCCCCTATGCCATAAAGCAACTCCAACAAATTTGGTGGTATATTTATACAGTATTCTCTGAAACAACAGGGAAAAAGTTTTACATGTGGTACATGCAACAAAACACATTTTACTATATTATTACAGATAAACAGGGCACTATGCCATGGGGCCAGTATGCCTTCAGACAACTGTAAAAAAATAATGTCTTTCTTAAACACCCGAAACACTAATAGGCTGTCTGGAAGGAAAGGCACTGCTGGAAGAACTTCACCTACATTCTTTACATAGAATATTGAGACACACGCTTCCAGTAAATGGAGTTTTTAGAATCTCCTAGAATACATAATCAAATGCTTAAAAAATACACGAAACAGGATTTGGAAAAAAGTAGTATTATTTAACATGTTTCTGAATTAAATATTCCACATAACAAAAGTGTTATTTTCATGTCACCAACTATATTACTTATATACATATGCCAAAGAGTTAACAAAAGAATTAAGAGATGCCCTATCAAAACCAACAGTGATTTCTTGCTTCAGCAATCTGAAATAACTAGTTTGTATCATAGAGAAAGTATAGACAATATTTACAGAAATGGGCTTTTTGGATCTGAGAGCAATTATCTTTCAGAAGGTAAATTAAAATCCAGCTCTGTATTATAGTACAACAAATCCACCACTGATCTAGAAGTACTTGTGGCAAACCGAAAAGATGAACTTCCTGCAACTGGGTTTAGTATTTACAAAATATACTGATCGGCCACACAGAGGCTCATATAACTTTAAATATATATATACATACAAGCACACATATATATATATCTATATATATGTAACATATAAATAAAATTCAAAAGAACAAGGTAAAAATAAGAAAAGAGCTTCTGTCTTTGGAATGTCTAAAAGATGACTATGTTTTTACTCCAGTGTTTCTTTGTTATGAATATACTTAACAAGTGGCACCTTTCAAAGCATTACTTAGTCAACTAGGTAGTTTTTCTGAAACAATGACTTAAACAACAACAAATAAAAGTAACATATTTCCAAAATTCACAAAGAAAATAATGAGGAATTTACAGATTTGAAATGATAACTGTTTACAGCACTGGGGAATATTGTATAACATAGGTGACCTAGCGTGCATCTAACTTTCTCACTGCTAACACAAAAGTGTATGTTTACTTCCCAGATTTAGTATATGGCTGTGTTTTCCACAGATACTAAGATATGTACCTGCTGATCCAAAACAGCAAACATAAAGAAGAGGCTTTCATTGGAACCTCTTCTAGTTTGGATTCTCTTTAAATAATTATTGCCGAGTTTAAAACCTCAGACTTTTAATGTAAAAACTAACAACTAACTGCCTCTGCGGTTGGAATGGAAATGAACATGCTCCCTCTCAAGAGTTTAACTCAAGAAAAGCCATTAAGTTCATGGCATTTTATTTTTTTCAACAAATTCTCAAAATGTACTAAAAAAAGCTTAAAACAGAAATACAGAGTTCTCCTGTGCCTTGTAAAAAAAACCCAAAAAACCAAAAAAACCACCAAAACTATTTTATACTGCATGCATCTCCTCTGTAACATTTTGTTTCCAACCTCAATTATTTTTTTAAACATGTAAAAAAGAAAGCTGACCAACAGTTTCATGGTTTTCCCACGAAGTTATTCTTCACCTCCTTTAAAAATGGGAATCATTCTATTCTGATATAAAGTTCCAGTTTATTTTTCAAATTGATATACTGGCTGTGAATTAGAAGATGAAACTGTATACAGTATTACCTGAGTTCATTGATTCACAGACAACTTAGCACAGATTAAATGATGTTTTCCCAATATTCTTCTACAAGCTTAAAAAAGAATGATGCTTTTAGGTAATTCTTGTAAATAATTAAAAAAACTATAATATATTATTCTTATGTTAATATTTTCAATGCTTGAAGCTGTAACTGTAAAATCCATCTGTTACTTTTCTGAAAACTTGTTTCAAGAAATTCGAGTCCCAGAAACATTTTTAGCTTTCAAACTTTAAGGTGTCATCGAAAAACACTGCCTATACTTTGCCATTCATTTGAAGATTCTTGTACCACTTCTTCTAAATTCAGAGCACGACTAATATCTTCCCCTTCTTGTTCTTGATGACTAGTAGGCTCTTGTACAGGACCTACCGAAGTACAAGAGAAAAAGATGAGTGAGTATGATTTGATGTATAGTGTAGAAAAATGCAAATATAGCACTTAGGAATAAAGGAATCATGCTGGGAAAGGTACTACATAACTACTTCAGATTCTGTAAATTCATTAGATGCTCTTTGAAAAATTTTTAAAAAAATCTAAAATAATAGATCATTTTCCTGTAATAGTTTTTGAACTTTGTATTTCTGTACTACAGAGCTCCACGTAAAAAACAAGGAGCCATAAGTAGTAACCAGTCTCTGTTTCAACCTGCTTTTTGGGTTGCATGTGCAACTACTAGGTCATCAACTCTAGGTTTGGCTATTAGTGCCTAATTCCTCAGTAACTTAAGGGATATGTTTTTTGCTCTCCTAGTAAAGCATATGGCTTTCTGCACTCACCATTACTATCATTATGCTACATACCAGTGTAACCATGAGCCCGTTTCATATGCAGTTTCATATTGCTTTTCTGTGTAAATCCCATTGCACAGTAATCACATTTATAAGGCCTCTCTCCTGTGTGCTTTTTCATGTGGACTTGAAGAGCACTCTTCTGGTTAAAAGCCTTTTCACATAGTGTACACTGAAATGGCCGTTCCCCTTATAAAAGAGAAAAAGGTATTTAATAATTTCTCATTTCAACATAAAAATACAGTTCAGAATTCAGTAAAAATCATCAAGATGACCTAGCAATTAAGTAGTCATGATCTTTTTCCTTGAGACTTTCTCAAAACAGTGCTATGACTCCATATAATCAGCAAAACATCGCAAATTAAATGTCAGAGTATTTACATAAGTCCTAAATCACTGATGTTATCTCTCCTATCCAATTTATTATCTAAGTAAATTATTTAAGAGGTGCAAAAAATCAGTTTTCAACAGTTTGACTTTTCTGTACTCAGGGGAACCATCACCTTTTTACATCATTTAGAATAAGGTAGATAAAGCAATATTCTAGAATTAACAAAGCTGATATCTCTAAGAAACTAGAAAGTCAAATACGTTAAAAAAAAGTTCTGGTAATTCTACATGGGACCTGTGACCTCCTATATCGATAGCTACTAGTGATTCCCATATGTTATCAAAGAAAATATTCATTATAAAAATATTTAAAAATTTTTACAACACCTACTTTGCAAAACCAGACCTTTGCCTCAGCACTCAACACCACATCCTCCAACATCAACACAAGACACACTGCTGTATGTCATTAAGGACTTCTAAAAGCACTTTCTGAACTTACAAATATGGTTTGTTATTAGTTAGCACAATAAAGCACAAGCAGGAGTATAAATACTTTTCCACAATTTTCCTTAAAGGACCAATTTCTCTCTTCCTTCATTACCTGTATGTTAGTGTCCCCAGATGCACTGTAGCCTCCACGCTAAATCCAACTTCTCAAACAATCAACGAAAGGTCCTTTAAATCACAGAAGTGTTCTAGTTTTGTTAACAATGATTTCACTAGTTTGAAGTGAAATCTAGGTTTCCTCAGATACTTTTGACTCCAGGTTTTCTGTTCTGTTAAGATGAACAGCCTTTTTGGTGGTGTGGAATGTATTACCACATGGCTTTTTGGCAGAACTGGAAGCATCTGCTTCCCTCTAATTTCAGCAACATTTCTCCAAACTGCTCTTCACTGATAAATCCGAATGTACAAGATATTTAGAGCTATTCAGAGAAATAATGTGTGTTTTCCTTCTGGCCACTGATTCAGTAGGTACTGCCCATTAGAAATCATTAAAAAATGTTTAATCAAGATAGAAATCACAAACACTTTCTCACAGACAAGGATCATACCTTTAGGAAGGCAAATCAGTTTATAGACTTACATGAGCCTTTCCTACTGCAGTTTATGTAAGAGCACCCATCTAAAAACTTCTGTGCAGCATGTTTTCACTCTTTCGGTCTTAAGGGATTTTTAAAAGAACATTCTTTTCTGAAAGAATGACTGTCATGTGGATTGACTTGCTCTTTCAACAACAGTAATATAAAAATGAATTTAGCAAGGACTGTTACAGTTTGTGGGCATTCCTAGCACATAAGCACCCAAGTACAAGAAACCCCAAAATATCTGAGGATTTACTGAGTAAATTACAAGTCTTTCCAAAATAGAAAGAATTTTTCCTATGATAGTGCAGATTTATGAGAAACAGATGCATAAAGGCAATCTATTCTATTCCCAGCCTTCCTGAAGGGCTCTGTGTCTATTACAATGGGCAGCATAAATCAAATCAGGGAAAAGGGAAACTGGCCTTCTTTCCTGCTTTCAGATTTTGTGAACCTCTTAATTAGAGCACTGCCTTTTTTTAAAGTCTGTATTATTTAAGTCACTTATGCAGAAAGCAAATTATTGGGGCATTCTGAAGACTTTTAATCTCCTTGGATTGTAACTCTTGCCTCTCTTTTCCTGCCCCCAGTATAACCAGAATGTTCCACTCTACCACAGTAAGCACAAAGCAGCTCTGTTCCCCTTCTTTATTTTACTCTCAGGAAAAGGAGTCACCATTTCTCTTGGGGCAGGCGGGAAAAGAAGCATAAACAGTCAACCCATTAGATGAGAATACACAGGGCCAGCAGAGACCCCTAACACATAAAAACAGCTCTAATAGATCAGATCAAAGTTTCCTCCCATACTCAGATGAGAAACCACCTTCAACCATTTGGTACGAACACCCCTTATAAAACATGCTTATACACACTCATAGTATGGTTATTGCAACTAACAGTAATTGATCAGCAATGAAAGCTGCTAGCTGACAAATGGCTGCAAATACCCATTACCCTTATCAAGAGTTGTTGCTTATCCTCCAGAAGTTAAGTTTTGCTGAAAAGTGGGTGACCCAGCCCACTACTATTAAAGTCTATCCTATCATACTTGCACTAAAACCTTCCCCTCCTGTTACAATACTCTCTTGTCGCCATAATCAATACATACCACCCACACTGCAGTATTTCACAACTTGATACATAAGGATCTCATCCCTTCCCAGCTCAATGATCACCCACATTCTTCCTCATGCCCAGTACCTCCCCTATCTCTCCATGTCTTCCCATTGCAACATCCCTAAACCTGCTTTTAGGGTTCCCAAATCTCAGGATTTCCTTAGCAAAAAAACTCAAACCACAAATTCGCCAAGTTCATGAATCCTCTCTATCCAACCTCCTTATCCTTTTCTGCTAGAGAGTTCTCAGCAACTGAATAAAATGTGAAAAAAAAGTCAGGGCCAGGACATGGGACCTCTCTGGCTTTCGGCTGCCTAGCAAACCCTAAGACCTCAAAGCTCAAACACTCATGTGTAAATGAGCTGCAACAGCTCTTGCAATTACTGCCCCTACTTTACCTTTGACAGTATATGAACCATGTGCTGAATTAGGCAACTGAAATGAGCCAACTCATTTTACCAAAACAAATAAAAAATGCCACAGTAGGCTGCACATTGTATAGCCCTGACCCAATTTATCCACAAACATTTGGAATCACTGAATAATTATTCTCCAATTCTTCTTTTTTCCCATGGTAAAAAAAAGTAACTGACTACATCAATTTCTTTACAAACCTTATGAAATACTGCAAAAGCCAGCAAGAAAGCACAGATGGAAAAAGTATGACCTTGTCTTAACTAGTTATGTCTCAGTATCTGCTTATGTGCAATGGTAAGTATGAACTAATTTAACCGTAATGGAAGACACAGTCATTCATTGCATACCAATGACTATTTTATATAGCCACTGCTATATGGGAAGTTAAAGCAGTTTCCTAGACCGTGGCAATCTTAACACGTTTTCAGCTTCATCTACTTTTATTTTTTTCCTTCGTCTTCCCTGGAAACCCTTTTATCATTTATTATTCATAATATCACATTTATTGTTCGTAACATCACTTAGACATAGACTGAAACTCCACCACATTAACTCCTTCATGAAAAAAGAGCGAAGAGACAGACCTTACCTTTAAGAACTTGCCATAAACATAATGTAAGAGAAAAGAAATTAACAGATAGACAGGTATGTAAGGACACATTTACATAATGTAAATTATCAATATTGGCAGTGGTCCCAAGACATCAACAGCCTATCAGCTATCATAGAGACACACAAGAAGAAATCAAAGATACTACCGAATAAACATTTACATCCCTTCCAAACATTTGGAACAGCATGGTAGAATGCACGTGAGAGTGTGTGTGTTTATATAAGACTGTGTTTGTCAAAACCAGAGAAAAGAAAGTTTTGATGCATGAAATGAGAGCATGCACAACACACTTGGATATAGAGGCAAGTCTATACTTCAAAGATGCAATACCAAAACCTGCAAGATTGAATCTGAAGGTGCAAAGTGAAGGTCCGTTCAAAGATGGAACTCTAATTACATGTCATAAGATGGACAAGTGATGCTAACCAAGGAAAAACGACCAGGTTAACAAGATAATTTAAAGGAAGAGATTAGGAACTTTCCTTTAAATGCACAAAGACCAGCCAAAAGCTAACCACCAGAAGCTGATATTGGGGAAAGAAAAAGCTCTGGCTGACTTACAGAAAGAAAGAGAATTATCCTTTTGTGGGACTCTTCTTACACTATAGCACATCCAGTCTCAAATTCCCTGGTTCCCTCCAGCTTAGTAGCAACACAGACAACCTTCCCCTGTCTTTTTTAACTCTAGCAGCCATGACAGCTCTTTATTGGTAGCAGTGGTATGGAGAAGAGAGCAGTTGTTTTGGAGAACTGACTCCTATATTTAGAACTCATGTTCTTAAGAACATTACTCTTAAGATACAGAAGGTGAAGGAGAAGGCAGTTGGGCTATCCGATGTACAGCTTTCAACTTGTAGCAGGGCAGAAACTGCAATCTGAAAAGCACTTCTATCACAGAAAATGCGTGCTCCCTAAGAGAAATCAGTAGTCTTTTTATAGAGTAACAGTTGAAGAATATAATTAAGCAGAGAAGAACACAAATTAAAACCAATGGCATTAGAAACGGATGAACTAAGTGATTCAATGACAATCAAGCATTGCATACAGCTGTATCAGCAGTCAAGACTGTCCCTTATTTAAGGTCACTGAGCACACCCACTCATTTCCACATTCTCCTATATGCTTGAAGATGATCATATACACCACTTTAAACAATGCTTTAAAATATGCTTTTATTAATCTGTTTCAGAGACTGACGAACTTCTAGATACAAGCTCATGCATTCACATTACTGTTGCAGTACTGCCAGTCCCCAAAAATAGGGAAGCTTAGTGAAGCATGATGTTCTGGCTACAGTTTCTAAGATTTCAAGTCTGCTGTTCCTCATTTTAATTTCTAAACTCTTTGGGTTAGATATTTACTTTGTTTTTTTTTTTAAGCTTAAGTTGATATTTAAATGCAGTTACCTGAAACCATGATCAAGGATTCCAAATACAACACCCACATATTAATGAGAAAATCTTGCAAGATAAAAATAACTTCTGGCGTTACCTGTGTGAATGCGACTGTGTCTCTCCAGCTGACTTGGCTTAGCGAAAGCTTTTTCACAAGTATCACACTTAAACACTCTAGGCTTCTGGGAACTCAGTGAAGGTCCAGCCTGATGGGTTTGCATGTGTTCCTAAGCCAGTACAGAAAAAAATAACATTTCAGGCCATTTACCATTTAAAAAAACTTCAGTATTTAATGTAGAAATATATTCACACTTTAAAGACAAAAACAGAGGATCTTAAGGCATCAGCAGACAAGCTGGAAGAAGATGGAAACTTGCATTATTTTTTTTTCCCTTTTAAATGAGAGAGCGTTTTTGTATATCAACTCTTTGTAAGGCTGATGCATCAGTATCTTTACATTTCTGAAAACCTCTGTCAATAACTGTGCATTGCTTTTTTTTGCATACATTAGTCTCTTCACTAATTAACTGTAGCAAAATAAATTAAAAAAAACCCACAAACAAAAACCAAAAAAACAAACCAGAGCTCTTGAAATGGTTTGTTCACTTACAAACATGAATTTTGGACAACTGGACATTGTAAGTTAATATTGGATTTTTTCCCTCCCCTGTACAATACCCATCTCCCCCCTTGCCCGATACATAAGTATTCCTACTCAGCACCTGAGTATCATTGTAAAACTGGACAGGCCTCACAGGGGAAACTATCACAACACACAGACATGCAGCTGCACAATGTCAACGTGCAAATAGAACCACTTCACAATGAACTCTTAAATTAATTTAAAAAAAAATAAAAATCACTAAGGTCCTTACAAGTAAGAAAGCAGAATGAGGGTATGACACATTTTATCTTTATGAGGAAGCATTAATAACAGTTCTAACTTCAGTGTTTTTAATTCACTGATGCTGGACCCAGAAGTTTTGCAAATCTAAAGGAGTATCTTAGCTATTAACTTTTTAATTTAAAAATCTTTATTACTACCAAGATACAATTCAGATTACAAAAGAAAGCAAATACAAACATATTTAATTTAAAAATCTAATCAAGAACTGTATGTGAAACAGTACTGTGAGTACTTGCCCACTTTCTAAAATGTGTGTGGATACTCTTTTCTAGTCTATTACAGACTAGACTATTAATTAGTCTTTACTAGACCTAAAGAATAAGCCTTCTTGAGGTCTATGAAGTCCTATTCCTCACTCCATGAACTGAAGTAAATTGTGTCTGCAGAATTTGTTTTCACTGGAAAATCAGTAAGACAGTTACAGGGAAGAATATTATCATCACAGTAATTATAATAATATAGTATTATAGGGAAATAATAAAAGGTCGTCTCAGAAAAATCACAGGAGATTCATAAACCACAGCTTAGTTAAAAGCACAGTATTTTCTTCATCTTCATCTTGTTCATTACCTCCTGAAGCACTGAAACAGTGGAAGCACAGTATGACCTACTCCAGAAAAATTATCTGAAGCTGGCTGCTTCTTTCTGTCTGCCACAAAAAAAAACCCAACCCAAAACAATAAAAAAAACCCCCAACCCCTAAACCCCAACAACCCCCAGTTCCCCGTTTTCTACTTGAAAGCAAACAGGAGAGCATCCAGATAGCTGCCATAAACCTTTCTCCGTCACCTTTCTCTGAAGAAACAGTTTGTGATGCAGTTCTGTTCCACTGATCTGCCAATCCCTTATACTTTTCCTGTAAAATATATGCTTTTGAAAATAGTTCATGGGAATACAATGCTCTGAAGTGCAAGCACTTCTTTATAGACATACTTAGTATTTCTTTGATTGTTCATATGCTATTTTACAAGTTTATTTGTGTAATTCTCTTATTTTTCAGATAGGAATTACCTTGGGGTCTCAAACGAGCATTACCTAATGAGAAAATAAGAATTAGCAAACCTTCTTTGAAATGGCCCTTTACCCGCCTGCTCATGCATTGATATGCAACTCTCATGCCCGACCTATCTTGAAACATTAATTGTAACCACCTCTGAAAGTATGGCAATAAAAAGTTTGTTTCATTCCATTGTTTTAATAAGATCACGACCTCATTCTATTTTCATCTTCGACTGATGTCTGTTCTTTGTTTACTCTCCACAGTCACCTTGCAGGTATTGCCACTATCTAATGATATGGAATTGGACAGTTTAATCACTGCACATGTCTTCAGATTCTCCTCTCTGAAACTGTAAAACTGGGACAGTCACCAACATCAGAACAGGAACTGAAGACACTGGACTGAAAATTTTTGACACGGGGGGTGGGGTGACTGGTAGGGGCGTTCGTACATAATCCCTAAAGGTTTTCTTATGGATAATTGTGAAATTGCTGGTACTGATGCCTTTGGAAAAAAAGAAATACAGTTAAGTTCTGGCATCTAAACATTGGTACCCTTACCTCCTACTGTTTTTTTCTGGATGGCCTGAAGTTTGGCAGTGCTCTTAACATTTTTTGTAATCTCCAGAACACCATCAGTACAAAATGAAGACCTTGAATAAGAGATCACTGAACAGCGAACCTTTCCCAAAACCCTAAGCTGTGGTTTCATTTATTTTTGTTGAGCTTCCTGTTAAAGATTGCTCACAGCTGATGTTCTGGAACACCTTGATGAAGAGGTGGAATTTGTTTTAGGACATGATGACCAAGTAGTAAATGAAACTGTCTTTCTGTTTAAAACATCCTCTTCTCCTCCTCACCAAAAGTGAAAAACAATGATTTGGAGATTCATTTTGACTTTCATCATCAGAAATCTTGGATTGGGTTTGTACAGGATACAGAGAAAACCTTCCTGAAATAACATGTATCAGCTTTCATACCCACTAGTTCGACTGATATAGATCAAACTGTTAAGCTGGTCGACAAAGAGTAATAGTGCTTCCATGGGATCAGTTGTATCAAACTGCAAACTTCCGCATTTTTGATGAAATGTTCCAAAAACTTGGCTGGTCACTCTGCTGGTTTGCGTATGTCTGTATGTGTATATGGGAAAAGAAACTGTTGAAACTTCCTCATCATCTGGTGAGGTTCACTCTCCAATTTTTATACATACATGCAACATTATCCTCCCTTCTTAGGAACTAACAAAATGTGATCTTTTGCAAACGCTGATTGTCTTTGGATCTGAAGGTTGAAAATGATCCACTGCACTGAGCAGGAAGTGTTTCCTGGTATAAAGCCATAGTTTAAAGAAGCATCCCAAACAAAGCAAATAAGGCTGTCTTTCACATTAGAAAGTACCCATTCAAGAAGTCACCCTTCAAATATAAATGTTTTTCTATCATTACCCTAGCCTTATCTAACAAGCAGGTTTTTTTCTGAGTTGAACGGCAGATTTTTTTCAAATCTTGTTTCTGCAGAGGAACTTCATAGAATCATAGAATCATGTAGGTCAGAAAAGACCCTTAAGATCATCGAGCTCAACCATTAACCTAACACTGCCAAGTCCACCACTAAACCACGTCCCTGAACACCACATCTACATATCTTTTAAATACCTCCAGGGATGGTGACGCAACCACTTCCCTGGGCAGCCTGTTCCAATGCCTGACAACCCTTTCAGTGATGAAATTTTTCCTAATATCCGACCTAAACTTCCCCTGGCACAACTCGAGGCCATTTCCTCCCATCCTATCACTTGTTACTTGGGAAAAGAGACCAACACCCACTTCGCTCCAACCCCCTTTCGGGGAGCTGTAGAGAGCGATCAGGTCTCCCCTCAGCCTCCTTTTCTCTAGACTAAACAGCCCCAGGTCCCTCAGCCGCTCCTCGTAAGACTTGTGCTCCAGGCCCCTCACCACCTTGGTTGCCCTTCTCTGGACACATTCCAGCACCTCAATGTCTGTCTTGGAGTGAGGGGCCCAAAACTGAACACAGGACTCGAGGTGCGGCCTCACCAGTGCCGAGTACAGGGGAACAATCACCTCCCTGCTCCTGCTGGCCACACTATTTCTGATACAGGCCAGGATGCCGTTGGCCTTCTTGGCCACCTGGGCCCACTGCCAGCTCATATTCAGCTGGCTGTCGACCAACACCCCCAGGTCCTTTTCCCCTGGGCCGCTTTCCAGCCCCTCTTCCTCAAGCCTGTCGCGCTGCATGGGGTTGTTGTGACCCAAGTGCAGGACCCGGCACTGAACCTTGTTGAAC